>NC_045683.1:25535957-25838987 GCF_003331165.1 Xiphophorus hellerii | reverse complement strand
GGCCCACAGCATCACAGATCCTCCACCGTGCTTCAGAGCAGTGGCCATTATCCACAATGTGAAAAAATAAAAAATAAAAAATTCAAACCACTGTCAGACACACCCACACACACGCACACACACACCCCCACACACACACACACACACACACGCACGCACACACCCACACGCACACACACATCCATGACAGTATGCTAAAATCTCATGGGCAATGTTTTTTCTGTAACATAATTTCTGAGGCAACAAGAGCAATCTTTGGGATGGATTCTTATTACTATTATTATTACTGGTGAAAAGTGCAATAGTGTACTTTTGTTCTGTGCTCTCTATTCTTTTCTTTTTTCTCATTTTTGCTGCTCTTATCTTGTACTGTTCACTTCCTTCTATAACGATGGAAATTTCCCATTTGTAATTAAGGCTATTTAGCACCAAGAGTGAATTAGCCCAAAAAACAAATCAAAATAAAAATGAAAATTGAATTTAGTGAAAAGTTTTGAGACAATAATTAGCAATAAATTAAATTACACCTGAGATTTATCCCCATAATTCATAAAAAAAAAAAGCACTTATGGATTATTAAAACACTGAGCTACAGTGAAAACCTTTCTCTTCTGCCACGGCTCGAGCGCAGAGCCTTGTTTACAGGTAGGAGGAGAAGGAAGAGGAGATCAAATGGCGAGACGCTATTATAAAATAGGGGGTACAAATTGGCGAAGAAGCAAACTAACCCGGAGCTGTTGGTAGCATCTCATTGTTGCCATGGAGACTTCAAGATGCCACTTTTTGCTGCGGTCCCCAGAGAGTGAACTTTTCTCACATTTTTCTATCACGCTGCACACAGTGGCAAGATAAATACGAGCCCTCATCTAGCTCTGTTTGTCGCAGTTCCAGGTTTGTTTTATTTATAGTTCCGACTGTAGGTAACTATAAAGCTTAAACTTTAAGCTTAAATTTGCTTTAAGCTTAAACAAGCTTAAAGCAAGTTTAAGCTTGAGTGTATTATCTTTTCGCTGTTTGAATGTCGGGTCAGAGCTGCGTTGCTTGGATGGCATGTTCTCTCGTCTCTCCCGTTATGAAGAGTGGCTAAGAGAAAAGAGCCTGTGGTTTTTACTCAGGGAATGAGCGACTAATGGATTACTGATTAACACTCTAATGAACTTAATGTAAAAATGCTTCAGCTACATTTACTATGAAGGTGGAGTTAGTTAAAAAGAAAGGTATTTTCCCGTTTAGTTTTACTCTCAAATTATAGGTCTGACTCGTCCGTATTTTTATACGCAACATTACATTTAAAAAAGTATTATATTTTAAGGCTTTTTCCATATTTTTACCAGGGGTACCAAGAATCATGATCAGCACTGAAGCCATTACGGATTACGGGTAAAAGATCTCACTTGTTCAGGATCTTAGTTCGTTTTTCCTGGGAGAAAGATTCCAGCTGCAGCGTCTTGTGAGTGAGGAAGGCCACGGTCAAATGAAAGTAATTATTCCAGAGCTACAATAAATGAAAAAAAAAGAAAGGAAAAAGACACAAGCTTTTAAAAATATTGATAGTACCGAGCACCAAACCCTGATCTGTGTTTAATAAGCGGTCCGTTCTGTTAAAGGGAAACGGCGCGGACCTGCAGCTCAAAGTGCACCGGGTCCAGGAAGAGCCTGTTGAGCACGTCCGAGTACTGGTTCATGGCCCTCAGGAAGACCTGCATCTGCACCAGGTTCATCACCATCCAGTCGGCAGGGAACACGTTCCCCATGAGGTCCTTAAACATGATGAACGTCTCCATCAGGAAGTCCTAAAAAGAAAAAACGAGGGTTCTGGGTAAATTCTTTACTGCAAACGCATCAGTTCTGTCTCTTAAAAGAAACGCATTGAGTAACAGTGGAGAGATCAAAAACCAAACACACACGAGGTAAATCAGCTGCACCGCTCTTGATCGTCACTCACACACACTTT
Organism: Xiphophorus hellerii; assembly: GCF_003331165.1. NCBI lineage: Eukaryota > Metazoa > Chordata > Actinopteri > Cyprinodontiformes > Poeciliidae > Xiphophorus > Xiphophorus hellerii. The sequence continues at coordinate 25,837,033 of NC_045683.1, read as the reverse complement.
ACCCCCACCCCACCTCCACATTTTAGTTTAATAGAGGTCCAGGAACATCCTGATTCTGTCAGTTTAATCAAGTGCATGAAATGTCTGTAATCAATATTCCCTTAAGGAGCAGTAAGTGGCCGGGTTGCTTTATTGCCCGTTATTGATGGGATGCTCCGGGACACGATGTAGCCAACGGCGGAGGAGCCGAGACACTTACAATGATATCCTGTCTCGTTTTGAAGGTGCTGATGTAGTGGGTGTAATGCTTGTCATCCATTTGCTTCAGGATGGCCGTCATGCAGGCGAGATAGTGGCCCTGCCAAAACAAGTGACAGCCATTACTCATCGGATCTCTGCAGAAAATCCCCTCCTCAAAAGGCAGCGTTTGCACAACAAAAGGCCCGAGTCGAGCTAATTCGCCGCATTGCTCGTTTATTTATTTATTTTTTCATTTGGAGTGTGGCGCGCCTTACGATGAGCGGCGAGGTTCGGTCCATGCTGATGACGGTCCGGTTGACCCTGCGAAGGAGACGCTCCATTATCTGCTGGAAGTGGACTCGGGTCGGACCCTGCACAGAGAGAGAGAGAGAGAGAGAGAGAGAAGAAACGGTTATCAGCTGAAACATATCGGTGTAAAAAAGGCCACTGCAAACCAAACATCAGTGTATTTTATTGGGATTGTTGTGTGATAAGCCAATCTAAATTAGATCAGAACTGTGAGGTAAAGGGACAGCGGCGTCGTTTGTTACAAATTAAAATCTGCAAACCTCGGTGGGCGTTAAGAGTCCGGCCTCCCTGGTCAACATTTGCAGAGGCACAATTTGCTTAAATTACAGCTTTAGGACCTTGTGGGATTCGTCTCTGCCAGCGCCACACAAGTAGAGACGGATATCTTTGCTCGGTCTTTGCTAAAAAGGTCAAGTTCAGTTAAACTCTACAGAGGGGGGCTGTGAGCAGAATTTTTATACCTCACTTGGATTCACGTCTGAACTTTGACTTGTTTGTTCTAACATTAATATATCAGCTCTCAATAATTTTGTTGCATTTTCTGCCTTTTTCAGGTTTCAGGTTATTAGATTATTTTAGCAATTGATTATTCTATCCATCGTTCTGATGATTAATCGGATAATAAAATTGTGTCCATTTTTCATCACTTAAGTCTTTCCTATACAATATTACAAATATTGTGCATACTTTCAGCATCTATGCACCACAAATTTGGAACAAACTTCCAGAAAACTGTAAAACAGCTGAAACACTGACTTCTTTTAAATTTCAACTGAAAACCCACCTGTTTAGAATTGTATTTGAAATGTAATCAATTACAAATTTATTGATGGAACTTGACTTAATGATTGATTCTATGTTGCATTGTGATTCTGTGTTTGTAATGATGTAAAGCACTTTGAAATGCCTTGCTGCTGAAATGTGCTATACAAATAAAATTTTATTGATTGATTGAATGATACATTAATAGATTCAAACAAATACCTAATTATATTCAGTTTAGTTTTACTGCCTATACTGCAATGCTACATTCGTCTAGTGTGTATGCTTAATCATTTGTAGCAAAGGATGCAGCTGCAGCTAAAAAACACTTCTAGCGTCTCTACAATGTGGAGTTAATCTGTTGACTATATTCGGATTAACAAATTAATAATTAGATAGCATAAGATGCTCAGTAAGAGGTTTTTTTGTTTTTGTGCATTTTATTTTTTCTACAGAAGCTAAAACTTTGCCATTTGATGAGTTCTCAGTTTTTTATTTTTTTTAATCCTTACTGGGAGATGTGTATTTTCATGAAGTTTTGGCTTGGTTACTGCTCTGTGTTGTTCTTTCAGAAAATTGTCTTTTTTTAGAGTCTACACTCCAGTTAACGATTAACTGATTGCTAAATTTGTTGACGATTATTTCAAGGATTAATCACGATTAATCGTTTCAACTCTAGTTTCAAGCCTAAACGTGTCTTCTTCTAGGATTGCTCCGTTTGATCTCCATTCATCTTTCCACCAATTCAGACAGATGCAGAAGAAAGCATCCCCACAGAATGATGCTGCTCCTACCATGTAGTAGCATGTTTATTCTGTTTTTGGATCATGCATTGAATGCTGATCTTTAAAGCGTGGGACATTGTTTCATAACCTCTATCTGCTGTGTTTCTTGGCCTACATAATGGTAACTAATGTTCTATAAAAAAAACTTCTTAAGACATCTGCTGTTCTGGTTTCTATTTAAGGGAATCAGAGTAAAAGTGGGCTGAATGTAAATGGTTGCCATGTTTTTTCAGATTTTTATTTGTGAATACGTTTGATAACAGTGCGTTACCATCCACTTTATAATTTACACAACTTTTTGTTGGTCTTTCATAAAATGGAATCAAAATTTCTGCAGTAGGATCAAACTAAAGCTCACGTCTGCACCCAGAAGGATTAAAATAAATGAGCCACAAATAGAGGGAGTGTTGAGAATGATCAGTAACTACATCTAAAAAGAGAATCTCTTTTCTAAATGATTTCTAATCAAAGATATGTGCAATAAAAACCATTTTAACTGTGAGATTTCAATCTGTCCTGGTAAGTAGCAAAACAGTCGTCTCAACCTCAGAAGGATTAAACAGTTATTATATTTATAATACAATGTAGAAATGAATCTCCCTCATATTTTGGCAGCAGCAGAGAGCCGACTACAGCAGCTACAACTTGATGCAGAAGTTCTCTGAAACTCCCCCTTTTTTTTTTTTTTTCCTTTAAGCGCGTTTTCATTTCTCATGCTCAGACAACATTTCAATCAGGTCTTAGTCTGGATTTTGACTGAGGTTACGGCGACACTGTGACTCGCTTTTTCTTTTTTTTTTTCTTCCAGCCATTCTTTTGTAGATTCCCTGCTGCACTTTTGGGATCACTGTCCTGCCGCCTGACCCAGTTTCAGAAAAGCCTCCGCTGTCACACAGATGGCCTCGCATTTCGCTCCAGAAAACTTTGTTCCACTGGACTGTGTCTTTGTCTGCAAGGTGCCCGGATCCTGCGGCGCGAAATTAGGTCCAAATCATTAGCTCTCCGTCACCTTCACAGCAGAGGAGCTTACTGCCGATACGCCGTTTGCTTTTAGACAGACGCGGCCCTCGTTTCGGTCCTATTTATGTGCAGAATGGTTTTTTTCCAGAAGTGTTCTCGATGGGGCGTGCTGTGGTGGCGTAGGGGATAGCACAACCCACGTTTGGAGGCCTTGAGTCCTCAACGCGGCCGTTGTGGGTTCGATTCCCGGACCCGGCGATATTTGCTGCGTGTCTTCCCCCTTTCCTGTCAGCCTACTTTCATATAAGGGACACTAGAGCCCACAAAAAGACCCGCTGGAGGGGGAGGAAAAAAAAAAGAAGTGTTGTCGATTGTTTCAGATTCAACTTCATAAACATACACTTTCAGTTTTCTTTACGGAGAAAAGAGGCTTTTCTTCTGGCACACGTTGCATCTTCTTTTTTCCACATTTAATATGCCGAGTCTTGAAGGAATTCATTTGCAGCTCTTTGGCTGTTTTCCTGGGAATTTTCACTGAGTATTGCACGATCTGACCATGGGGTAAAATTTGCCTGCTTTAGTAGGATGGACCGTCACATTGATTCAAAATGGACCAAGTATTTCCCAGATAGACCAGCAGCCAACATGTTTTTTTCTTCATTTTCTTAAACTGTCTTTCCTCGTTAACCTTGGGTTCTCACAAACCTAAATGTTGTGAAACGGGGGAAGTACCAGTCTCATTAAAAGTGTGTTTGATCAGCATCCTCTGCTCTGAATGCAGAAATAAGCCAAATCCTCCATGGCATTTTAAGTAGTATTTTATATTTTAGTTTACTTTAAAGGGCCAGTACTACATATGTTTGTGGCCCATTGTATCATTTTATAGCACAATCAAGTAACTACGTTTCCTTCAGTAGTTATGAACATGCTGTATAAAACAAAACTAACCTTTAATTTTACTTTGCATCATAGCTGTCTCTGATGCCTTGAAATTGGCTTTTGTCTCTTTAAGAACCTCCTGCCCTTTCTGACACTAGTCATCACAACAACGCTTCTCCATGTTGTCCGCTGATGTCGTATGCAAGCGCTCTTTGGAGCTTAGCAGACGTGCAGTTCCACCAGGTTTTAGCTAACTGCTGCTGCCGCTAGTCTAGAGGAGCAGTGTGAGGATGGCTAAGGGGAGGCTGTGAGGCTCCTTGAGGCTGGGGACTCGGCTAGGGACTCGGCTAGGGACCGAAGCTCCAAGGCGAAGCTTTGGGCAAAAGGGGAGATTCAAGGATTCTCCTGAATCAGTCCAGGCATGTTTTTGATGAGGGAATGACATTACCACATGACACAAAGCTCAAAAAGGTTGATTTTGCATAGCACTCCCCTTTAACAGGCAATTCAAAATAATTCATCGATTTCATTTCTGATCTCATGATTTCATGTTTGAACTTGGTCAGGTTGCTTGTAATGACCTGTGTGTTGTCTTGTGCCCTATAGTATTATAATTATCTCTTTTATGTTATCTTAACTGCTACTGTAACCCAAATTTTCCGCTGTGGGACATTAAAGGTCTGAACTACATCAGAGTAGAATGGAACAGAACAGAATATATTATTTACACACAAAAACCATAAAACCGATAAAACAGCAGCATCTCCAATGTCACATTATAAACTTAATGGCAAGCCAGCGTAAAAAAAAAAAAGAGTCAAAAACAACACAAATTTATAAGAAATCGAAATCACGTCATTTGAAATTAGCATTATTTTTAAACGCTTTCTAAAAGAATGAATATTACTAGTGGGTTGAAGAGCTGGTGGCAGGTTATTCCAAAGAGAGGACCCTCTATAATTAAGTGTCCTTTGCTTAATTACTGTTCAGATGCAACAGTGTGTTTTTGAATAATCAGAATAATAAGAGGGGAAAAGGAATAATTAGGAAAATCATTTTGGTAAACTACTTAGAAATCAGTAGCTAAATGTACATACTTCTACACAGAGACATATTAAAAGGTCACAAAAGTTTAGTCAAGACCTCATGTTTTATAAAAATAAAAGCAGATGAAGGCAGTCTATTTGAAAAGTTCATTAAAAAAAATATTTTTGTAATATTGTAACCTTATGGAGATATGATTGAGATGTACTGTAGCTCCCCAAACACTACTGAAATACATTAGACTTCAATATATCAAGCTATGATAAAATGTCAACATACAAGACGGTTAATAAAATAAACTCTACACAAAATAGCTATCGATTTTACCGTTTTTCTTTTTACAAGTTTATTATGTTGTCTCCGAGTTAGTTCCTCGTCATCGACAACAACTTCATTGGTTTTCGAATTTGGTTGGAGTCTCTTGGCTGGTTTAGAGGTTCGGCAGATGCTTCACTTCTTTAAAAGTTTCAAGGTTGGACTTAGTTTTTCTCAAAAAAAAAGAAGAAAAAAATCTACTCTTTTTTTTATAGATAAATACATATATTTTCAATTTAAATAAATAAAACGGCGTAATATGTTGCGTTTTCATAAAAACGCGTTTATTTGAAATCCTCTGAGGGCTTCCTGCTTTGATTGCTCACCCCCTATTTCGAATATATCTCAAATCCGCTTGAAGACAAACCTCTCTTATGTGTAACGTTCAAAGTGTTGCAAACCGCAGCCTGAATGAACAGTGGCTCTGCATCATCAGCTTTTCCCTTCAATAAAGCATGCTTCAACTCATGCTACGTACAGATAAGCAAGAACCAAATAAATGTTCCTTTGCATTTAGACGATTCGAGGGCCTCTTATCGTGTTTGTCTCTTTGATACTTCTGGTTCATTTCACTCTGCGGCAAAAAAAAAAAAAAGAAAAAGAAAAACAAATTACTATTCAGCTGCGACTCCGGATTCTTGCCGGGCAGCTGGGATATCTAATCCCTTCCAGCATGCTCGGGGTTTGCCTACAGGCCTCCTTCCCAGCGGAACTTTTCCTGGATAACCTCTGAAGAGAAGATGAATCATCTCCGCGGGATCCGCAAAACAACGGTTTTTTTCCTCTCGGGTCCCCGTGGATGTCTGAGTGCCTTGGCCCCGGCTCGCGCGGCGCAGGCAGACGCCATGAGGATTAAACCCACTTTGGCCACCGATATCCAGCACAGCAATCCCGCTCCGTGCCGTGCCCGGTATATTTATCCGCACCCAGATGTGTAAGGAGCCTTAAAAATGAATTAGGGTTTTATTGCCGTAACATAAGCTGGTAGTTAATGAATCTTTCATCTGAGTCCAATTATTTTGCATTTATTTTTCACTAAAATCACAGGTGGCATAATTATTAATACATTTTTTCTCTCTCTCTCTCTCTCTCTCTCTTCAGCTTAAAAAACAGGTGTTTTTATTTGATTTAGCATAAATCCGACAAGATTTTGATTTTGTTGATTTGGCCTTACGTTTTGACTTGATATACACTTGATGGATCTTTTTTTTTTTTAAAGTTTTCTGTCAGATTTCTATTCAAAATGTTGGTGTTTGCGAGGTTTCCAAGTCTTTTCGAGCCCGCAGCATCACAGATCCTCCACTGTACTGAACTTTGAACAGGAACTGTCCGAAGTTCATCCTTTGTTTCATTTGAGTTCATTTGTTCTGGTCTGCTTTGCATTCCCAGACACAGAACCAAACATTAAAAAAAAGAAGTAGCACTCAGCTTCTATGCACCACAAATCTGGAACAAACTTCCAGAAAACTGCAAAACAGCCGAAACACTGAGTTTCTTTAAATCAAGGCTGAAAACCCTCCTGTTTAGAGCTGCTTTTCAACCATAATAAATGGCACATTGACAGAAATATCTGATGATGATATATTGACGATTTTAATAGAGGTGCGTGACAAAATGTAACTTTTGTTCCTGGTTTTTCAATTGTGTTTATGATTTCTTTATGTTTTTCTGATGTAAAGCACTTTAAACTGTCCTGTTGCTGAAATGTGCTACGCAAATAAATTTGACTGAATGTTGATGAAAACCTTGATCTTAGTTTCAACCGACTAACAACACACAGTTCCAGTCGAAGTCAAGAATTTTGCATATTTACGTCTTCGACGGAACAACTGATAAGTTTTGTAGGGTTTGGCATCCTGGTGAAATAACCGCAGTGATATATAGACAGTGTCTAAAGATTGTTATAGAGCTCATGATGCTGCAGGTCATCCTACTCACCATGGTTGGTGAGGAGACAAGCAACAAGAAGCTAATGGAAAAGGCCTTGTCCCTTTCTGCTCTGCTGTGAAAGAGGGCTGAACGACAGACCCGCTCACAAATGTGGCTAGCAGTAGCAATCCCACTGTTGCCAACTTTGCCATTATGATTAGTGACGTTTCAGAAAAAAAATATGCAGAATCAGTTGAAAACAGCAGGTCAGACTTTTTAAAAATCAGCAATTGACCAGAAAACTGCAATGTTCTTTTCAATTATCCACACCAGGGGAACTAAAAAAAAAAAAAAAGTAGCTTCTCTGCAATTCATACACTTAAAGCGTCTTCCACAATTTATGCCTCTGTACGTGGTTTTTTAAACTCCTTACCACATCTTTGCGGTCCAAGGTGTCCAGCACGGTGCTGAGCAGCTGGATGCAGGCCTCATAGTCGGGTTTACTCGAGTGGTCATCCAGCTGCCCGCTTAGCTGGTCGTTCACAAGCGGCAGTAGTACATCGCGACAATCTGGAGCCAAAAACAAAAGACAACAACGGCATTTTTAAAATCAAACCATAAACTTATACTTGAGCTCTTCTTCCCCTCACCCCCTCTCTCATTCATTCTGTTTGAAATGCCAATATGTGTTTTCGGGGTTTCAAAAAAAAAAACTTACCTGGTTGCTTGAAAAGGTCACTCTCAATGATTTTACACATGCAGCCCAGTTTCTGACGTACAAACTGCGAGTCGGGGATGCTCTCGATGAACTTTGAAAGGAGAACGCTGAAAAGAAGAAAACGGAGGCATGAGGCTGCTGTGACAATCACAATGCAAATCCATCTCACATCTTGTGATTATAGCCGCTGAGAGCTAATGAGGAGCCCACACAGGACTGATTTTACAGTGCCGAGAATTAGAGTAACACCTTTACTCTGAAGTAAGCATAATCAATTGCGCTGAGACAGGCAATTACCATTTCCTGTCGCGCAAAACCCTCTGGAGAGTTACCTGAGCTCCACGGGATCAAACACAGTCTGGATGTCATTAATGATGCTGGGGAGGTATTTCAATATTGCCCCCTGCAACAACAACAACAAAAAAAAGCATCAGACTGGAGCTTGGGGAGTTTTTTTGTTCTCTAGTAAAACAAACAGCGCTTTCCCTCGATTTACTGAAAGTGCCAACAGGGAGTTCTCTTCATATTGCTGTCAGTTGCACAACTTTTCAATAACAGCCATAATAGCACGAGGTTCTTTCAGCTGGATTACTGAATTCTTCATGCAGCAGTCAAAAACAGACAGAAAATAAGCATAAACTGCACACTTTACCTTTATCTTCACTCCCTCGTCCAGAGGTCTGTCCATAAGCGTATTGAAAGACAAGAAAAGCAATCGTATGGAGTTGGAGAAAGCGCCAGGATCTTCACTGTTCTCGGGAAATCTAAAAAAAAAACAAGAAGAAGAAAACCGACTTTTCTTTCAGAAAGCCCTCCTTCATAAAATATTTCAATGCAAAGAGAATTCATGCCCCACATACCTGAAGGAGAGGACTCTGGACTGTACAATAAACCTGAACAGATACTTGAGGGCTTTGAGGGCTGTGTAGAGCCGTTCTGTCAGGGAGGGCTCCTCGGGATGGCCCACATAGTAGTTTAGCACTATGGTTAGCTTCCTGAGAAAAAGGAAGAAGCCTGCTGTTAGGGGGAGGGTGGGGTTTCTGCTAATTTGAAGGAGTGAAGCAAAAAAGAAAACCTTGTGCAGGTGAACTCACCTGTAAGCCAAAGTGGCACTGAAGTGCTTGCTGATGTATGTTTCCAGGACGGGATTAAAATGCTGGAATTTGATGTCCCCAATAAGTGTGATTATGAATACCTGGTGATAAACAGAAAGACGGTTAAAAAAAAAAAAAAAAAATCTGTCTTTTATGTACGCCATCCTCCGCAGTCAAGGCCAACTTGTGTAAAAATGTCTGAAGGGTCTTAAACTTATCTTTAATCACGTTCACTCAATTTTACACACAAAATATACTGCAGTTCCTTCACCAGGGTTGGGGTTAATCACAAAAAGCTATATTGATGGCTCATTTTCAGTTTTCTGGGAAGATGCTAACTGTTTTTATTTAATAACAGGTCCGCAGCATCACAGATCCCCCACCATAAAAATAAAAACACTTGGCAGTCGGCCGTTTTGCACATTATTTCAGTTTTCTTGGTGAATATGTCCAAGTAGAATTATGCAAACTTTCAAGCTTTCAGATCCCAAGTAGCAACTAATAATGTAATAACAAGGAAAAATGTAATACCTGCCAATAACGTAATCTGAACCGTTTTATGCAATAAAATCAATAACAGTGACTTTGCAAAATTTGCTATATTTTTTAAGCCAATGACATAACATTTTGTTATCTTGCAAATAACTGTATAATAAATTTAGGTCACATGACGGGTTCTATATCTAGGTTTTGTTCAACAAATAATTCTTAATTTGGTTCCCAGAACTTTTAATGAGTGCTGCATATTACAAACCACTGAATAAATGAAAATATGACTGTCAAAAAATATGTGTATAAATAGTGTGCTTTCAAGGGGCACAGTCCTAGTTATCAAATATTACTATTGACTGAGGTTAATACATTTTTAAATAAATTTTTTTGGTTATTATATTATTGGCAAAATGTTATTGCCTGAAAAACATACATTTAACTAGGTTAAGTGATATTTATTAGTATTATTACATTTAAAATGACCAATGCCATTATAATGTTGGCAATATGGACTCATGTTATCGGCTGCTACATCCCAAAAACTGTTAGCATAGCAACGATTGTTTCTTTTGCTGCCCAAACTGTTTTACCACTGCTGGTTCCATGAGAAGGTCAATAAAATCAGCATTCACCACCATTAACAGCGTGTGGCTATGTTTCAGACGTTTGTTTTGAAGTAAGAAAGTAAGCAGGTGTTTAGTCGCTTAGTTGTTTAGTTGGCTAATGCTACTTGGGCTAGCTGAAAACACTTTGTTACAGAAGCAACAATGTAGCCTCCACAACTTTTACATTTTTTGTGTGGCTCCATTTTGAGAAAAATAATAAACAATGAGAAAGTGACAGGCAAGATAAAAGTGATTTGTAAGAATTGTGAGAATACCGGAACTGGCTAACTGTTAGCCGCTACTGATGCTAAAGTTAGCATCTGCTTCGAAGCCTCAAATCAAGCACTAAACTAAATGTGTGTTTCACAAGATTTTCTATCAAACGCATTCTTAGAGGGGCATTTATCAGCTCTAAGAGTCTAAAAGACCAAACACGAACTGGATAATTCTCTTCAAAAACAAATACATTTTAGTGTTAGTAAGATTGGCGCAGGTGATTTTGTTAAAATTTTAACAAAATAAATTTTAATAAATGTGTGCACTTTAAAGCTTGTGTTTTCAACCATTTCTAGTTTAAAATTATGTCACATTTATATAAAAATTTCTTCTTTTAAAGCGTAGGGGTGCCAATAAGTCTGGAGGTTAACTTTAGGTCTACTGTTCACTCCTCTTCTGATATGAAAGAGGGGAACTAATTCAAAGAGGGTCTTACTTCTGTTTTACATTAAGGGTAACGGTTTGCTAGAGAAGTGGCGGGTAATGTGATGAAGCAAAACGCGCTCTCTGCTTTTCTTTGAATTGCCAAATTTGCAGCTGCAGCCAAAAGGCAGCCTTCACCACGAGAGAGGGGAGGACATGATATCATTTAAATATGGAGCTGACAACAACCATTTTCTGGCTTTTTCTTCTTGAAGGCATTCAGCTGTTTACATGAAAAATGCAGGAAAATTACCATGCAAGATTTAGGGTGGAAAAAAGGCTGAAAGAGAAGTTCAAATCCACATCGCTTTGTAGAAACAAGACAGCTGCTTTCTGAGGTCATAGGAAGAATCTGTTTTTGATGCCTTACACTTCAGCCTTAAATCTTTGTAAGGGGAGGAAGGAAAACATCTCAGAGCAAATCTGCATACTTCATCTAACAGCTAGAACTTTTTCCTCCTCCTGACTTATCCTGCATCTTCAATAAGGACTAACCAGGGCATCAAACACCAAAGTGTCATAGGTGTCTTTTTCTGAAGTCTCCATCATGATGTTGAACAGAGCATCAAGAGTGTCCTGGAGAAACTGTGGACAAAACAGGAACATGTTACACAAATGCCAGTCAACAGGGCAGGAAAGAGTTTTTATTTTAAGCACATTCAAGAAATTACTTTAACAATCTCCCCTCCTTCCACTTCCATGAGCCTTTGCAAGATTTGGACCAGATCCTGGGAATTAGACCTCCAGTTCAACAGACCCAGCAGATCCACTACAGAAAAAAATAAAATAAATCAAAACACATCAACAGTCAAGTAGAGGCATTGAATGGATCTTGAAATAGTTGGGTTTTTATAATACAGCAGCATAATTTCTAACTAAATTAATATAAAACAAAACAAGAGGTTTGCTGCAAGTTCTAAGGTTTTATGAACTAATGTGAACTAAATATGAAATGTGTTCAAGTTAAGTTTCTATTGATTGTAGTTGGAATGACGTTCTAAGAAAAGTTTTGGGGTAGGAATAATAAAAAAAGTCACTTTGTTTAAATAGCAAATGACTTAGGATATATATGAATTATGCTCATTGTATAATTCAATGAGCATAATTGAATTATGCTCATAATTGTAAGGATTCAAAGTTGGGCTAGCTGTTGCTTGTAACCAAAAGCACATGCCCATAAACTAATACCAAATAGACGCACAGTACAGTATAACTAATTAAATGTTTGTTGTTGCTCATTTTGCATGATTTACAGCATCAATATTACCCTTTTTCAAAGTCACGTTTTCCTTCCACTCAACCTTCCATTATTATGCCTCTTTACTGGCTTACCTACCCTAATTATGAAAAGAGACGATGACTGCTGAACAAGTGTTACGACTGCAGTCTTTCATGATTACACAGGTTTTAACATTTCTGTATTAATAATCACTATTATTGATCTTATATTATATTGTTGTTGTTTTTTGGGGGGGGAAATGTGTGTTTTCATTGTCCGTAAGCTAATATAAGCAAACTTAACAGAAATAATCACCAGAAAAATGTCACATAGTTTCATTTACTGAATTTGACTATAAAAATGATCTAATTTACTGAGATGCACCTGCAGAAATGTTACCTCCTCCTCATTTTCACAAATGACCTTGTTAGATCTGGAAGCGTTGGAACCTTCTGCCTCCACGTTTCTCTTTTCTTCATTTAACAAAGGAGCTGCAGTTACAAAGCTTTGGTTTTCGTGGATGTTGTTTGAATTACTAAATCGCAAAAAACACACCATTTTCATTTTTCATTCATCTGTGCTGAGATTTTATATAAATCACTACAAACGAACCTCTTGATAAGTTTCCTCACTGATAAATGCAGTTCTGATGTGTCAACTTCTGCTGCTGCACCTTGTGAAGTTCAGAATATACAGTTTTCCTGTAATAATTATTTTACTAAGGAATCCTGCTTTATTGTGATAATTGAAGTAAAAGTTTGGTTGGATATAATATTCAATAATTTATCCAATTCTAAATTTTTTATTCAGATTTTTTGGGGGTATTTTTTTTGCTCCTTCAGCCACCTGGCACTAATTTATAAATTATTCAGGCACAAAGTTTTTAATCGACTAAAGTATGATGCTTTTCTCACACCTTCTGTCAGGATTTTTGGAGGATTTTTTTTCTCCCTTAGTTAATAATTTTTTTTTTTTTAGACTTGTCACTCCTTCTGTGCTCCAGTTGTCAGCTCTGCTAATTTTTAAAGCCTATAGCTACTGCACAATATGACCTGGTATAAAAGGTCATGATAGAACTAAATCTAAAGGAAAACTTTGAGAGGTTATCATAACGAAGAACTGCGGCGGGAAAGTCTCCTTATTTACATTTTTTCCCATCTGCTCTAATAGGAAAAAAATGTAATTATTTTCATAAGTTATTTGAAAAACATGAAAAATATCTGCCATTACAGCAGCAGCAGGATTAAGCTTTCTCTCCTCCACCAGACTCAGTCACACTTCTCTGGAAACCTTCTAAGAACAGTGAGTTACCTTCTGCTAAATCTTGTAATACCTGATCTAAGTCACTTTGAGGAAAAAAAAATCCCCGGCTGTGCGTGTTCACGGTGTAAAAAGGGCAACATGCGTCTTTAGCACAGAATCGTTAGTGGCGGCTTTTCTAAGGAATGACTAAAATACAGGGGAAATGCAACAAATGTGTTTTTTAAACAAATTTCAAGACCTTTAATGGTATTTTCAGAGACCAAATGCAGGTTTTGAAAGATATGCTGAACGTTTTAGACTCTTTCCTTCAATAAATTAAATGATCTTTTATCGACTGCTTTAATTAACCGCTGTCTGTAATTGTGACAAAACATTCAAAACAGAAGAAATCTGTAGGAGGGCACACACTATTTCCCAGTATTTTTATCTTCCTGATAAACAAGCATTTTGAGCTTCAGCCATTTACGTCCAGGTCCAACTTCTCCCGTCCTCCTTCAATCCTGCGCAGCCGAAGGTCGCCTGTTACAAATTCAATTACGCTAATTCTGTTAAACGTCGGAAATTTAAATACAAACTTAATTAAACCTGCAGCTGGTAACATCGTCGCGTCAGCGTGTTATTAGCAACTCACATCGTTTTGCCGGCCACAGCTTCTCTTGCTGTCCTTCACAGAATGTCTGAAGGTCATGTGGGCTGGTTAGTGGTTACTGGTTAGTGGTTACTGGTTTTGTGAAGTAGATGAGGTTTAAAAAAAACAAGAAAAAAAAGAGTCTAAAGCACTCAAGCTTTCCACTATACTGTTGCTATGGCTTTTAGTAAAATGCCTGAGAAATTGCATTCGTGTTTTCTCTACATAGAGCACAGAGTCATGAAAAAGTGTCCCTCCTCCACCTGTTGCTGCACAAACCTGTCTAAAACAAAGGCTATGAAGATTTTTCTTTGCTTGCAAAATCAAAAAAGCTTTTTTTATGCATCTCCTACTTTGTCATAACGCCATCATTTTTCAGTGTGGACATAAAAAATTCAGGCAAAGTATTGCACAAATATAAAAAGTAAATGGAAAAATTAATAAAAGCAAACCTCAGACCTAACTAAATATTGACGCGATTAAAAGTTTAAGACCTTGCAGAAACCTTGTCCAAGTTATCCCCCCATAAATAAATGATAAAAAAAAATCTTAAGCCCACACTTATTTCTGACAGGACGGCTGTCAATTACCACCGAGCCCTTTCAACACAGGTAAAATTAGAAATAAGCCCGGCCGTACCATTCTGGGTGAGTTTAGTGGAGCAGGTGAGCGTCGCGATCTGGAAGCTGTCTTTAGTCACTGGAATAACCCCTGAATGGTGGAACGGCTTCCCGGTTTGCCTCTGAATCTGCTCCACTGCGGCCCGGGTGGCCGGCTGGCTGAGATAAACCTTTGCATCGTCTGCCTTTTTCACATCAGCCTAAAAAGAAAATAAATAAATAAATAAATTCCAGACAGAGGGGGGATGAATAATGAAGCACATTGATCGATGGAGATGTAATCTCATATTTATTGACTAAAAGAGAGGCCCGCGCATAATCCACCTGCCAACGGGCAGCTATTCATGACACCCCGTTGCATAATTAGGATAATCATGCTTATCTTTTACGCTCTGTGAATTTATGATGCGAACACTCGAGCGCCATCCTGGAATGCTACCTTGTAGACGAAAAGCTCATGCCTGCCATCTTTCAGCGTGGTCCCGTCTCCTCTCATTAGCTTGACGTACGCCATGCCAAAGGGCTTCTCTGATTTGTCCCTGGCTGAAGGATACACAGTAGCGTGAGACAGGAAGGAGCGGATTCACCTCCAGCTATGCTTAACATGGTGGCAGGATCTGCCATAGGAGAAAAAAAAAAACAAACAACAAAAAAAAACACAAGAGTAACTCACAGTCCTGGGAGGATCTGTGTCGGAACATCACCCTCAGGTGGCAGCGGCACACGTCTTCAATGGGAATTGTCACCTTGCAACATCGTGGGGAGAAAACAATAGACGAAAAGGTGTCAGATTGGTATGACGGGTACATAAAACACATGTTTTCTCTCAAGAGTTATTTGGCTGCACGCACGTATCCAAAAAAATTTAATAAAAGCAAGCGAAAGCAAACAGGATAAGGGAACATGAAGTGCAGTACCAGCTGTATTTGTTGCCACATGTCCTAAAGATTTGGGAAAATTCAATGTTTTATTGTAGTAGTATAATATCACACTGAAAAAGAAATATATATATCTACAGTATATAATATCTTTAATATTTGAGTTATTTACATGGCGGGGGAAAAAATCCTATGTCAAGGAATCACAATTTTTTTGGCGCAATCAGTTGTCTGAAAAACTCCCATCAAAAATCAAATTTAGATATATTTTTTAAATTCACACTTGAATTTATACTTTAACATGATCAGAGTTCCTGAGAAATACCAAAGAGTAATCCATTTCTTTCTGTTCCCATTGCGTATGAATATCACAACCCACTGAGGCCAATTTCTTTTGCCGCTGGCTACTTGGCTGACCCATATTTATGCTGCAACCATGGATCATAGTAAGGATGGCAAGAGAGATAAGAAAAATCTCCAAAGCTCACTAAATCCCAGGAAGGGATGGCATCTGAATTTAATTTTTTGTTGTCTCTTCATACATGTATAATAAGATTTCGTCTTGGGGTCATTATTCCAATTCAATTAAAAAATATTTTATTCATCCCAAAAGGAAAATGAAATGTTTCCACAACTCCTATCATCCGAGAATCTTCAAAGAGACACTGAGGGCAGGAAGGATGTCAGGCAGCAGTCAGTTTTCCAACAAATCTGAAAAGGCCTCTGATTGAAGACACTGCGGCTGTATGAAAAGTGACATGCCAGCAGCTCAATATCCGCCAGACGGAGACGACATTTAACATATCCTGGATGACACCATCGGTTTTTGACCAGCACTGCTAATCCACCTCGTTTGCTTTTGCCACTCCCGTTTAGATCCAGGTTTGGCTGGACAGAGGGATATTGGAGTCAAGGATATGATCCACTCGGTTTCCCAGCAAAACTCCATGTGGGTTTGATGTGAAACGAAGACGGGTTTGTGGAAAAGCTCTTCGAGTGAGGATAGGGGAGGATATGCGATTCTGGGTCTGTTTTTAGAGTGCAAAACATCAGGAACTTCTTGAAATATTAGGACATTTTTAAAAAGAAATCTAGATAACTACCAGCAGTTATGACTCAATAATGACTCAAAACATAGTTATAAATGTGAGGAAAGCAAGAGAGGATCCATCATGCTAAAGAGAAAGGATCAGATCCCTCTCTCTGTATGCTTCTGTCATGTTTTTTCTTAATATTTGATAAGACATGCTTAAATTAAGAGTTTTCCCCAAAAATGTTAAACGTGGGGATCATACGATAAAAGATTAATTTGATTTCGAGGCTTATTAAACCTCTTTACTAGGAGTGCAGATAAACCTGATCTGCATTTATTCGCAGTTACTCTGTGTGACGGGTGCAGAGCCAGTCCTGACAGGTGAGCTTACCTTCACCGTTTCATTCCAACATGGCTGCTTCACCTGGTAGTAAATGACAGACTTGTACTCCGTTATGCCGTCATAGCCGGCCCCGGGAAATATTGCTTTCTGCCGAAAATTGAAAAGAGGAGAGGAGTTTTACATGACGGGAACACTATCAGAGCTTTCTCTGGTGCTGCATTTGATATCTATCTGCTTTGACCAAAAAAAAAGAAAAAAATATATATTTATGACAGAAATATATGCACATAATAAATATTAAAAATCTGAATCATAGCAGGGACATAAACCTGTTGGGGGGAGGAATATTAGCACAGAAAAATGCATATACTAGCAGTTCATTCAGACTGAAATATTGCATTATTCATTCCCCCTTTCCATCGTCTGGTGAAACACAAACTTACCATCACTAAAGTAAATGAGGATATCTGAGGTAGGAGCCCTGAGTGATTAATTTTGGAACTATATGGTCATAAAAAGAAAATAAACGTAGCTTCTCACATAATGACGTATCCATATTAAACATAAACCAGCAGATGCACCAACTATTAGCAGATATTACAGGAACTCCTGTACAGTCATTATGATTGTAGAGAAAAAGCAAAAAAATATATTGGACACAAATTTATTCTGCAATGAAAAACACTGACACAGTGCATAGCAGAAGTATTCAACTCCTGTGAAGATGTTCTCATGTCACATCGATGAACTTCAGTGTATTTTATCGGGGTTTATGTGATAAACAGAGGTAAAGTAATGCATCATTTTGAAACGGAAGGGAAAGGAGACATGGTTTCAGTTTTTCACAAATAAAAATCTGAAAAGTGTGGCCTTTGTGCCCAGCTTCCCTGAGTTAACACATGGCAGAGCCACCATTTGCTGAAGTCACTGGACATCCAGAAACAGAAATTTTCGCCCAGCCTGCTTTGCAAAACACTTCAAAATCTCAGTCAGACTGGACGGGAGATACAATTTTCACTTATTCTCAATTCGTTTTCAAGGTTTGGACGTTGATCAGGACATGCTGAGCCTCTGTCACAGCATTTTACAGCCTCCAACGGGATTTTCCCCCTGGGATTATCTAGTATTTAGCTTCAGCTTCCATGCCTCTGCAAATACGAATGCTGTGGTTAACCACAAAGATGAGATTTTCAGGGTGAACACATTAAAACTTCTGTATGAAATATTTTATTACAAATTCTTTTTTAAAATATTTTTACATAAAACTAATATGTCATGATAGTGTAACATGAGAAAGATAAAGTGGAAAGATTGAGATCGTCTGGCTTCTCCCAGTGATGCTATTGCTAAAACGCTCCTGATCAAAAACAATCAGAGCCAGGAGGAGTGTCTTAGCGCTGTCAATAAACCTTGCGTACATGCTGCTAAATGTGCTGCCGGCAGAGAAACGACTTAACCTTTCAGGAAACCTGTTTATCTGCTGTCAGCAGAGGCCATGCTAACTAGCTTGACCAGTGGTGGCAGGCTCTGCTTTCAGGAAGAAGCCGAAGCATATCAGAGGGTGTGAGCAGCACACACACGTGCATGATTAACAGCATTAAGACCCATTTCCTGTCTCTGACTGATTGTTTCTGATCGCGCAGTGTAGTTAGAGGCTACAGATTATCTGTCTCATATTATGCTGTCACAACAAGGTGACAGTTTTAACAAATATGTAAAAAACATATTTTTTACCTACATACTGCAGCTGTAAGTTGCATACCTGGTTTTCTCACCTACATGCATTTGTCCTGTACCAGAAACTCCCTAATAGAAATGCGCAACACACTCTTCAGGCTTTGAAGTTAAGGGTTTGAAAAACTGTCCTGTATGTCCCTACTAATGGACTACTTCGGTCAACTAGAAAAACGCAAACACAGTAATTTCTTGTAACAGGAGCTGAACAAAGGCACACAGAAAAAGGCCTCACTTCAAATAAAAACGGAAGAGCACGCGCTGCGTCGACGCAGACGTTTTACCTCCATCGGATTGCCTTCATCGTCATGCACGCTGAGAATGACCTCCACGTTTTTCGGGGTCTTCTTTTTGCCTCGGTCAAACTCTCCCTGAAGCAAGGTTACGTAAATATCATTCCTAACATTTCCTGGAGAAGGAACAAAAGGAGATCATTAGGTGGACGGGCCAGGCATTCGCAGCACGCCTCAAATGAGCGCGAGACTCAAATGAGCGCGATCAGAGCGAGCGTAGAGCAATGCCCAGCAACATAAAGGCTTTAAATCCCACCTGGGAGGATGATCTCTGGGAAGCCCATTTTCCTGACGATCGCTGCGCTGCGGTCTACTAAGTGGGGGAAGTCCTTCCTGACTTGAGCGAGGTCTCCCGGGAGGAGCTTCAGGGTCACAAACAGCCCTGGCGGACGGCATGTAAGGAAATTCAATGAGGCAGACACCAAAAGGGTACGTTTCGCAGATCCCTCACACTGATTTCAACTTTACTCCAAAACAAAAGGGTTCATTTAGAATGACCCTCGAGAAAGAAAAAGAAAAAAAACACAGGGGAGTCTGTGATCGTTCCGCCTCACCCTGGCCTTTATGATTGACCTCCCGCGTGGCAATGACTTTGTTGAAGACAGCCGTGAGCGGCTCATTCTCTCCTATGACTCTGGAAGGGATGAGCGGAGACATGATGATCTGCCTCTGGCGGATGTAGGTCTCCATGGCTATCCTGGGGGAAACATTTCGGAATGAGGAAAACAACTAAATCAGCCGCCGCCGACTCCGACAGGTGACAAAGAAATGGACGGCAGAGACTCGCAGACAACGAGAGGCTCTCTCTTTCTGCTGACAAGGTGTGCCGTTACGTTTCCAAACATGCCATTTACCGCGGCTGAATGCAAGAGAGAAATGCTAAACAACTCAAAGTCGCTGAAGAGATGTGAAATTGCTTCTGACTAAAATAAACAATTTGGAAATGGCTGCATCTCATATTAAAAATAATTCAATTGTGATAATTAGCAAAGCTGCAAAATTCATTATTTAAATGCATAATCCAGCATCACACCATCCAATCTTACTCATTTAACTTTTTGTCTAATTAGCAAAGTACTTTGGTGAACTTTGAGTGAGAACCTTAGGTCAGGATTTCTAAAGTGAGGTCAATGTTTAAAAACATTACCTTCTTTGCAAAAGATAATTCTGTTGACATTTTTTCATTTGAGTTAGTTTGGATTAATCATCTGGGAAACTGAATCTAACGGCTAATCCACGGCTTCCTAAATCAATTCCAGTCATAAAAACGTCCCAGCGGTTTATGATAACGCTGTTTTATGAATTTCTTTTGTCACATTTGCAGTGTCCAGGTATTTACAATATAGAAATAGGTAACTATTTACACAAGAAATTGAGTTTGGTGTCAGTGTCACACAAAAATTGTCCCATTCTCAATACATTCTTCACTCAGGAAGATCATTGGTGCGTACCACCCCCGGTCTCCATTTCCTCAATCAATGTTCAAGAATTAGCGTTGGCATAAACGGCTTTGTTGTTTTTGAGATTAGAGTTATTAAAGGAATTTCACTTTGTTTTTTGTCACTTTTATTCCTACAGCACAAACAAAACATATATGTTAAAACGAAGAGAAAGAGATATTAATAATGACAAGTTATTAATTATGGCTCTGTTAATCTAATTTTACTACCTAAAATCATCAGATGGCATTTATGTTTATTAAAACTGCCCTGATTCCCCATAATCTGTAGTCAAACTCAAACTCTGAGCACAAACATCCAGTACCGTACCAGCTAATCTTGGTTTTCAACTTGGATTTGGCCATTTGTCTAATTAGCTATGTACTCAATGTCATTTTGATCTAGCAGCTTAGGGGTAAGTCATCGAATGGTGGATATTTGGCCTACTCCAATTATCAAAATGAAATGTTTTATGAACTGTGAAATGAAGAGGCCACACATTTGCTCGTCGTCATCACCGTCTGAACAAGATCAAAGAACCGTCCAATGATATATTCACTGCTCACTTTATCATGGTTCACTGGTTAATGTGTCTGTTGTGTCAATTAATGTGTCTCTGTTACATTTTAGATTGGGTGTAAAATAAATGAATGTAATCCAACTAATGTTAAGCAATGCTTACTGTGTTCCTGTTTATGACCCAGACAAAATTTTAAAAAAAACAACAAGCAATTATCCATACGCAGGGGAAAAGGCGAAAAACACTGTACTGAATTAACAAAATGAAAACAGGAAAGCAAAAACATGCAGGGCGGGCGTTTACATGCTAAGAGGTTTTTATGTACTGCAGGAGCTGTCAGATTCAGGTTGGATAAAATCCTGCATGTTTACAGATCTTTCCTCATTACTGTACAATCTCCCATTTTGTGTCTGTGTTTTTTTTTTACACTGTGTGCATAAATATTTAGCAAGTGAGTAGTTGAGCTCTTCATTATGTCTGGGGAAATTTTACAAGCTACACTGAATCCAATTCTCGTGGGATTGTTGTTCAGGTGACGCGTGTTTGTGCAACGAGCAAGGTGCGACGTAGAATAATCAACACCTAAAAATCTTACGGCAAGGAGAAATGGACCAAAATTTGGGATTCAACAAGCACTTTAAAAATTAAAAATAAAAAGTCTTTTTAGAAGGTCGCAGCATTCTTAAAATGACTAAGCTCTTAAGCCGTGATTATCAAAAAAAAAAGCCCAAAAACCAAAGTTTTGGTTGTAAATCCTCAACAAGGTCGTACAAATATGTTTGGAGAAGAAAAAGAACTAAGAAGAAGTCAACATAAAACTACAATGAACACCTTATCCTAAAAAGTTGTTCAGAAATGCAATCGACTTGTAGTGTCCAGAAGGAAAGGCTGGATGGACCAGACGGATGGACTCATGTTTGGACAAAGGGCACCACTAAGAGTTAGACTGCATCAAATTCCACGATTAACTAGTTGGACCATTTTAGGTTAGAAATCAAGTCTTCAAGCGCAGACTTATACAGCACGTTTTTTTAAAAAAGCAAGACGGCGCAACACTGTTTCTATGAAGGTACTCGATCAATCAGCCAGCTGGGTAAAAGCCTCAAAAAACAAAAGAACTATCCATGGAGTTTGTGAACTTCTTCAGAAGCATAAGATTTAATATATATATATATATACACGAGGGAAAAGTTCAGCTCTTAGAGCAGGACAGCTGAACAAAAATACGACTCTATGGAAGAAATCCAGTTAGTGGAGAAAAGAGAGCGGCTGCATTGGGTACTTAACATTTTTTAGATGTCTAAAGTGTTCATTAGTTAACCCTGACGAGTTCATTTGTTCGATTTTCTCTAATTAAATTAGTAAGAAGGAATTTGAGAGAAATTATGCATCCTGAAAGTTTCCAAAGAATTGTGCACTCACATATCCTCCCACTGAGAATGTTAATGGTCACATTTCCTTTGCTAAACATTTCATCTTCAAGTGTATTAACGCTTAGCACTGAAAAGGCCAACACAATATATTAATCTATTTTATAACCAAGCTTTAATATTTAATAGGACCACATCAATTCACTGATTTTTACTGAAAAATGTGGCTTCGATGCACCTAAATTCTCTTTTAATTTGTTAAGCTTGGCAATTTAAAGCAAAATTATTAGCTTAATCGAAGTAAGCATTATACAACATTTTAACTTAATAACTCTGGAAACTTGGGGTGAACTTTTTTTTTTTGACATTTCCTTACTTATGAAAATCTGCTTTACTTAAATGACATGTTTGTTTTCCCCATTTTTAGTTGCTAAAGCACATTATAACAAAGGATCCGAGATAAAATATACCAAACGGTCTTTACTTAGACCCCTTGGTCTAAGTAAAGACCGGTCCAAGCGCCGCCGCCGCTTCAGTTCGGCTGCGGAGAAAAATTACGCACATGTAATATTTAAAACAAGTACCCAAGTGTAAAACAGAGGGGCGGACTCTCCATTGGTCTGAGATGTTTGGTTCATCTCGTTGGTATCGTTTTATAGAGCCACACCTACCGTCAATATCTGGTCAAACTATGCTTTTCATTCCCTTGTAAGGTAGCTGGAACGCGCCAAATTCTCATTTTATTCATTTGTTTTTTCCTTTTTGGCTATATTTTAAAAGTTTGCTCAAAATTCGCAAGCCAATCGAATGGAATTATAGCTACTGTGTTCCCTAAATCTGCATAAATCTCACCAGTTTTCTGCATGACCAAGTGTTTTTGGTCTAGTTTCTATGGAAAATACCCTAATACACTTGAAATAAGACCAAAACTGACTTACAAGTAACTTTTCAGAAAGATAAAGGAGCATGTTTTAAGTCAATATTTCTTTAATATTGATGAAAAATTTCTAGTTCCATTGCCAGATTATTTCACTTACAAAAAAACATTTTTACCATGTTAAAAGTGAAATAATCTGCAAATGGAACAAGTACTTTTAAAAACAAATCAATATTAAGGAATTATTGACTTAAAACATGCTCTTTAATCTTGCTAAAAAAGTCTCTTGTAGGTTAGCTTCGTCTTACTACAAGTGTACAATGATAGTTGCATTAGAAACTAGACCAAAAACATTTGGTACAATTTTGTGGTTTTGCAGCGTATTGTTCTCAACCTATCCTTTGAGGTTTTTGCAGTACATCTAAATTTATACTTCGATTAAATGAGACGCAGGTGGACTCTACAGACCGATTACGTAAATACTGAAGGCAGTCAGTTGCACTGGATTTTATTTAAGGGATGCAGAGCAGAACACAATGTTTTTTCTCAGATTTTAATTTCAAAATGTATTTCTGTTGTCTTTTCAGTTTATTAATGTGTTTAAAAGAAGTTCAAAATTGTATGTGCTGAACAGATGTTGAACAATAATCCAAACTCTAAATAATAATTTTAAAAAATGCTCCTTCTACAATATGATAATGCACTACTCTGTACTGGTCACATTTGTTGTTTAATGTTACAAACTCAAAGGGGATGAATAATTTTTCCAAATCCCTGTAAATGTGAAACTGGTTTCAATTTTAAAGCTTCTCTTCTGTGAGACAAGTCATGATGAGGACACACGAAAACCAGACAGAGCTTCATGCGGTTAAAATCAGGAAGTGAGTGCGCACATGTAACATACAGGAGGTGGCATAAATACAAAACAGAGCTCAGCATTGTGGCTCGTTTGTGACATTTTCTCACAAAACCTGGCAGCACAGCAGAACCGGCGGTCGATAACGACTTCGATGGTTTTGCCGATGATTTCAGAAGCATGGAAGCGTTTCAGAACCACCCAATCAAGTAGATATCGGTGCTCCCCGTTATCCCACTTTTTAGCTTTTCTAAAATTTCATTTAGCGTGACCTTTTGGTGGAGTCATTTTCGAACCATCCAATTTGCTGTTAGGACAGCAAAATAAGTCGCCGGGTGTTAATGAAAGAGAAATTCATTTGTCACGGCAGGAGAAGACCAACAAAGGATCCGGCGGGTTTAATTCATCCTCTGCGCAAGAGATAAAATATACCAAACGGTCTTTATTTGCACGCAACCCTCCGAGGACCGCTTCAGTTCGGCGGTGGAGAAAAATTACGCACATGTAATATTTAAAAATTTACCCAAGCATTTGATAGATCCTGAGTTATATTCTGGGCTAATAAAACATGTTTGTTTATCTGTAGGTTCTCGAGGGGGGAAAGCAGCCCATTTACGACGCAGTGAAGAGAAACAAACCACGGTTCAATGCAGACAAAATTTGGTTTACATAACAAGAATCAACCAGGCTGTGTTTATGACTCTTCCATCTAAGATCTCTGTGAAAACACCATCCTGATCCCTCCTGCTGTGCATGAACCACGAAAGCCCGGTCGGCCTATGAAGAGCCTCAACACTCAGGAAGTTCTTTTTTTTTTCTTCATTCATTCTTTTAAAAACAGCATGATTGGAAAAGAAAACGATGGAAACAAAGGGAGAACACTAGTCTAACTTCTTTGTACAAGTTCCCCTCACTGAGGTGGCATCACATAAATGAAGCATGACAACATGAGGAGACTCACTGCTGAAACGGGATGAAATGCTGCTTGTCCTCATCGTCTATTTTGCCGCGGGCGACGTCTGTTATGTCCATCACTGCAACGATAAACACGTCGGAAGGATAACAGCAGTTTGGACACTTTTCAAGTAGAAACAGACACAAAAAAAACAAAAGACAACTGTATTTTCTTGCTTTAATTAGCTCAGCAGCTTAGTCCCCCCCCAAAAAACCTCTAGAAACACTTTTCTGCATTTTTACAAGAAAAACTTTTCCAACTTACAGTGGCAGCTGTATTTATTGGCATATATTGTTCAGATGTGTACAAAGCCTTAAAAATAATTTGTCTTTTATTGCACTGGTGGAAACTCAATGAAAATAGTTAGAAGTAGTCCACTTTTATTTTACCATAATAAAAAAATTTTTAACCTGTGTTAAAAAAAAATACATTTTTAAACAAAATCACCAGTGATACAACATCCATCTAATAATTAGTTTGAACTAAATGCATAACTAACTAATGCATGGTTTTCATAAGATTATAAATGTATTGTTTGTATTTCCCTGGAATATAAATATAATGAGCCTTAGCAACTAAAAATGGGGAAAACAAACATGTCATTTAAGTAAAGCAGATCTTCATATGTAAAGAAATGTCAAAAAAAATAAGAAAAGTTCACCCCAAGTTTCCAGAGTTATTAAGTTATAATGTTGTATGATGCTTACTTTGATTAAGCTAATAATTTTGCTTTAAGTTGCCAAGTTTAACAAATTAAAAGAGGATTTAGGTGCATCAAAGCCACATTTTTCAGTAAAAATCAGTGAATTGATGTGGTCCTATTAAATATTAAAGCTTGGTTATAAAATAGATTAATATATTGTGTTGGCCTTTACATTTTTCATTATGAGATTTTAATTAGTCGTTAAGAACTTTGCTCTATTAAAAAATAAAAAGCTTCCATGCACACGAATCACCTAAATTGAGAGGTAAAACTACATCATTCTTGGATTAAAGAAAAATAATTTTTTTTTTTTTTTAAATCTCTCTGGGGGCCACAAATAGCCACCAGGTTGAACTTTGGACACCTTTGATTTAGATAAGTAATTAAAGAAGAATGGCTGAAGATGCCTCTCTCTAAATGCCCCAATTTTGCGAAATGCTGCATAAGAAGACTAAGTTCTTCTTCCCTTTTAGCAAAAACAGAGGCTGTTAACAGCAGGGGGGAGTCTACTGCATCACTGGCGACTTTGCTAAGAACATGAAAGACTCATTTCTCCAAATTAAAGATGAGACTTTTCAGCATGAGATTTTGCTGCTGTAGGAGAAACAAGGTGAACGTTGGCGAGTTACTTGGCACATGCAGCTAAACAGATTGAGGAGTTCTCGATCTCCTGAGCTGATAAATTCCTCTAAATTCCTCCCGGTTCTGCTGCCAGTGTGGCTGCGTTTTAATTTTTTTGTTGTTTTGTTTTTCTTCTCCCTTTTTCCTGGCTACGACTAACACTCGGATTTTTATTCCATTTGCTTAAGAGCTGGAGGAAACCATTTCTCATTTAACTCACTAACCATGTGGCCGGAGCCTAAAAGCCAGTTTCCACCAATTCTGTCGCCAGGGCAGAGCAAAAGCATTTTCTGGGTCAGGAAACAGGTGTTCCCCTTTCTTTTTGTTTTTTTTGTCCCATCTTTCATTCCTGCATCTTAAAAGAACCACCCTCTGCAGCTGTGTGGCAACAAAAAAGGGGCTTTTATTACCGGTGATTATGAAGAAATATTAGCAGCTCACCGGCGACGCCGAACGGCCTCCGTAGGCCACCTGTTTGTTTCTTGCCCTCTTTGAGCTCCATGCTGCCCACTCTGATGATCTGACACACCAGGAAGAGCCGCTGCCTCATCAGATCGCTGCTGCTCAGGTCCTGGAAGGCAAACAAAGCTGATTGGCGGTGACATACGAGGTACATTAGATACAAAGGCAGTGACCTTCTCCTGTCATCGATAGTTTATTATGAACGATCACATGGTCAGAGTTGCAGACATGACAGTAAAGGTTACAGGACAAAAGCACGGTGTAAATGTTGGGAGAAAGCATGCTGATACAAGTATGTCTGTGTTCTAGTGTCTCAGCATTTGTTTTTATGGATGCATATAATTAAAATATATTAGAAATCAATACTTTAGTAGTTTGGTTCAAAAAGTAAAACATACACTGCATCCAGAAAGTATTCACAGCGCTTCACTTTTTCCACTTTTTAATGTTATATCCTTGCGCCAAATTGTATTAAATTAACCTCTTTCCTCAAAGTTCCACACACATTTTGACAATAGGGAAAATATTTCTTCAATATATGCGATTTCTTGTTTTTATTATTGTTAATAAATGTGTAAAAACACACCATTTAAAAAAAATGTTTTCAACATTAGCGTACTTGTACAGACTTCACACTGTTCAGTGTACAATTGTCTGGTTCAGGTTTGGCGGATGCTAACTTTAGCATCATTAGCGGCTAACAGTTAGCTAGTTGTGATGGCCAGCTAGTCCAGAAATAGTGTTTATTCACTGACAGTCACATAAGCTAACAAATCCAGAACCATTTCCTTTCTTACTTACTGTAAATGAAGACCTGAGGGAGGGAAGACATTAATTTAATTCAGTTTGGCAAAAGGCTGCAATATCACAAAATGTGGAAAAAGTAAAGCGCAGTGATTACTTTCCGGATGCAGTGCGGCTAGATCAGATTTATTACATACAGGATGACATATCTTAAGCATTTATTTCTAATTTAGACATTTACAGCTGACAGCTAATTGAAACGTGAAATTCTGTCAGAGAAAGGAGACTGGAGTCCTCAGGTTTGTCCGTTTGGTGGTGAAATCTCCACGTGTTAGCAGAAAGTGACACAGGCCAACAGCAGACACCATCTTGGAAAATAAACTTTGCCCATTCGACAGACATTCTCCACAAGAAAGGCACATCGCTGATGAGCAATGATAAAAAGCTGGCTGTTCACAAAGTATTGAATCTAACGGAAAGTTGAATGGAATAAAAAATAATGGCTGAAAATAATGGTACACATGCAAGTCTTGAGAAGATGCTCCATACAATTGTCAGGGAGAAATCCACTATGGACTGAATCTGGAATTAGGGCTTCAACAGGAACTATACACACAGATGTATCAGGAAATGAGCTGCAGCCGCTGAGTTTCTTGTGTTCATAAAAAAGACGGTTGGGAGTGTCTCAACTGGACGAAGGAGAAAAATGACAACTTTTTCTCTGCGCTTCAAAGCCCTCTTTTTAGATGAAACTGCATTTCGTTTGGAAAGCATGGTCCCAGCATCTGGAGGAAGAGTGGAGATTAATCTAAGCTGCTTGATGTCCAACGTGACGTTTTCTACAAACAGTGATGCTTTGAGAAGCCGTGTCATCTGTGGATGTTGGTCCACTGGGCTTTATGGAGTCCAACATCTCAGCAGTCGCGCACAAAGAAATTTGACAGCACTTCTTCATGCTTCCCCATGCTGACAAGCCGTAAGGAGGTGCTGGTTTCATTTTAGAGCGGGAACTAGCTCTAAAATGACTGCCACACTGAATGTGTTTCATTTTCAAGAGGAAGATGACGCCAATAAACCTCAGCAGAACCGCTGGTTGATCACCTCCATGCCACTCCGCATTGATGCTTAATTCATGCAAAAGGAACCCCAACCAAGTACTGAGTGTAAATCCTGTGGAGTAAATCAACATACTTTTCAGTAGGCAGACATTTCATCGATAATCTTTATTTTATTGTCCTCGTGCAATATTCAAATTATTTCAGAAACTAAATGTTTCTGCAAGTTGAAGTAAATACTGAAAACATTCCACTTTGTATCTGAAGAGTCTGTAAGTGTCTCACTTTTTAATTTGAAGGACACAAATAATTAACTTTCATATGCCTTTGATGGTAAGGGTTTGATTCTGCTCCAAAACTCCACTTCCTGGCAGCCCCGTTGCTTGTTTTCCCAGAACTGCCGACTCTCCGAGTACAACAAACAGCAGCAGCACAACTCATTGACCTAGCCACCCGTGAAAGTGAGTAATTTACAAAAACTGTCATTAAATTTCGAGCGACCCAGAAACAAATAGTCTTTCAGGTAAGGTTCAGACTGTTTACATCTTTAAAACCAAGGGAATACAGTCAGCAGATTGAGACTCAGTTACCGTGAATAAGGCCGGCAGGTTGTTGAGTTTTTCAATTTCCTTAGGCATTCCCGTACTGTCCCAACGCACCAGGAAGTTCTCGCTGCATGAATTCAAATAGGAATCACAGTTAGACAGCGCATTATCTGAGCCATCGGAAGAAGTGGAAAAATGGAAGCAGGCCATGCAGCAATTCTTCATAATTTCCTTCCAGTCACCTGATAAACAGAAAATATGCATCACATAAATCTTAAACTACTTGCACTGTTTGATTAGTAACCATGTCATCTCGTAGATCCCAACAGAGCTTTCCGAAAATCTTGACTCTTAAAAATGAATGAGTCGAGCTTATTGTCTTAATTGCCGCCTAATGCTCCCGCAGTCGAGCCATGTTCAGACTCTTGCTTTTATTTTTAGTTTTACGATATTAAAATTCATAAAAATCCATGCTGTTTATAATCAGTGCTGTCACTTCCCAAGAGCAGGCACGGCAGCGGCTTAGCTGCAAAACAAAGCTGCCCTCCATTTTTTTAAAAACGCACATAATATCCTGCTTGAGGTCTCAGTGGCATATCTGTGACGTGCAGGGCCACAATTACCAGAATGTGGGCCCCTGGGCTGGAGCCAGTTTTGGTGCCCAAATTACCATATTTTAATAGCTACATATGTAAAGTTAAAAACAGATTTTTGCATACTCTGTATATATAAAATAAAACATTTTTGCCTAATTTTAATCAAATTAAATGCTTCCTGTCAAATGTTTCCCAAATGCCAGAATAATGAAGATTTTTTATGCAATTCTTTAAATCAGAAGTTTATATATTGTCAACTTCCTAAAATAATGGCCTAAGTCTTTTTTTTTCTGCCAAAAGTGAATGTTTTTTTTTTTTTATTTCCCTAAATCATCTTTTGGTAATAAAAATATGGTGACTTGTTTTGTGCCAAAATCACATTACAGCGGAATTGTGGACCTACACAAATCTGGTTCATCCTTGGACAAGACTGCAGAATCCCAAAGAATGCCAAAAGTGATTTTGGAAAAAAAAAAATAAAATAAAAAAATCACCACCTCTTTCTTTCCGAAAGATGTTTTAGGCATACAAAAAAACAATCACTTTTGGCAACAAAAAATGACTTGGGTCATTATTTTAGGTGGGTTACAACAGAAGTCCAGAAAGGGCACCGACAGGAGAAAGAGAGAGAGACGTGAAGTAAATCCTGTACCAAATGGGCTCAAAGGCCACTCAAAGAGGAAGAAGCCATTACTTCAAATGCATCATAAGAAAGACTGTTTCAGTTTGCAGATGCTCTCTGGTACAAAGACCTTCATATTTTGGAGGCTTGCCCTGTGGCTTGATGGAGCTAAAACTGTTTCACCATATTGCCCATTGTTGCATTTGGAGGGCAAAAAAACAGAGCGTGAGAACCTCGCGACTATGAAGTACAGGGTCGGCAGTATCGTGTTGTATGGGGGTTTAGCTGCTTGTTCGTAAAAATTATGAAGATAGAGCATCATTTAGAAATATTAAAGAAACATCTAAAGATGTCAACCAGGAAGTCAAAGTGTGGACACAAATGGGTTCTCCAAATGGGGACTGGTCCAAATTGGCTACAATGTGGCTTAATAGCAATAAAGACAGAAAAAGAAACGGTAAAGTGCTTTTATGGTGCAGGAGCTTAGACCTGTTTGATTTATTTTTTTTTTCTAAAAGCAAAATCATAAACAGCTTTTATCAGACAATGACTTCATTCGCACACAAAAAATGACCCAAAATATTGTTGTAGAAAATGCTTTATGGTTCCTGTTGTTGCCTCCGTCGTGCGTGGAGTGGAGAGCTAGGTTTTGGGCTTGTGTTATTGTCATGTTAAGACAGACTTGTGTTGTTTATCAGCATAAAACCATTCTAAACATTGAAAGTAATTAGGGTTTGATTTCTATAAAAACGTCTAAAATAATGCATAAAATATCCATGCATTTTACAAAAAACTAAATATTTTCACCCAGATCTGGGTCCCCAGATTGCTGCGCTGGTGACCCTGGCCGCAGGGCGGTACATCACCTCTAAAAGCTGGCCGCTTTGCTTTACACCTTTGTTGTGCATTCACATCATGTAGCAGCAAAAACGGAGGCAAAACTGATTAAAAATATTCCTCTTAAAGTAATATTTTTAATCAGTCTCTAACAGAGACAGATTTTCTCTGTTAGCTGAAAAGAAAACCCATTTCACTCTGCAAATCGGAACTGCTCCCTGAATAATACATCTTTAAATTCAAGGCCCCCCCAAAAAAGAGACACTAGTGGGGTTTTTTGTGCTTTTTCCTTTTTCTCCAAGAATTTTTTGTTGCAACCTCAGAAAGTCCAAAACATGCTTTTAAGCTCCTAAACAATGCATTTCATTATATTATTCCACCCTCCACATATTTATTTAATGTACTGCTGGAGCTACAACATCAAGCACAGAGTTACAGGACAGTAATGAACAACCTTTATAGGTTTTTATTATTCATAGCTGAAAGAAATTCTTCATTTATCATGTTGTAACTTTTGCCGAGAAGTGACAGACCAGGGGAAGTGGTAACATAGTGTGGCTTTAAAATCAAAAGACCATTTTATAGTGGCTTTACAACCAATTAGAGGTAAATTATTGACTCCGGGTAACACAAATTAATATCACACAAGCGACATTTACGCCTACTGACCTGATAAATTCGGACTGGTCGGGATCGTAGAGAGACATGAGCAGCTCGGCGTCCTCCCCGATGTTGCACACAAAGTTCTTCAGGTTCATGAGGAGGCTGTAGGTGTGCACGGAGCTGAACAGCGTCTGCCGCCTCATCTCCAGGTTTTGCAGTCTTGTCTG
The DNA here is from genome assembly GCF_003331165.1 of Xiphophorus hellerii. Lineage (NCBI taxonomy): Eukaryota > Metazoa > Chordata > Actinopteri > Cyprinodontiformes > Poeciliidae > Xiphophorus > Xiphophorus hellerii. Next base: position 25,805,279 of record NC_045683.1, on the reverse strand, counting down.
CGTGAAAACGAGTTGGCGTGAGCGAGTGCGAGACCTTAACCGGAGCCGGCAGCCGCGGCAGGACTGAAGTGAGCGTCGAGACCAAACGGGAGTCGTGCCTTCTCTTCCTGTATCCTGTCGTCCACACTGCGGGACGCCGTCTCGTGGGCCTGAAACAGGCTGACGGTGCTGGTCCGGTCGGGATCCAGCGTGTTGCCCGCCTCGTCTCGGACCACCAGGTCCAACCCGAGAATCCTGCACGGCAGAGGGTCAGTCAGGTGTGGCTCAGGCAAACACGGTGTTGGAAACATTTATTAAAACAGCTGGTACAGATGTGCAAAAAAACAAACTCATCTTTTATTGCAGCGTCATAATCTCACCATGAAAATAAAAACCTGAGGATAATCTGACAACAGAACAAAATTAACACAAAGCGTAAACAAGTGAGAGGGACTTTAGACTATTCTGTTTGGTACGATGCTTAGAAAATCCCTCCTCTCTGTTCAGCATCAGGGTCATTATCCTGTTGGAAGACCCAGTGGCAAATACATCTTAACTTTGACTAGGCCATTGAAACATATAAATTACAGTGTTTGATGCAAATAATTTCACTGTTTTCTTCCTGGGATGCCATGTTCAAAGCTCCATCAACTCTGACCAGCTTCCACTTCACTGCATCCCCCACAGCATTATGCTGCCACTACTTTGTCCTGTTATGGGGATGTTGTTTTTTTTAGGTTAACATAGTGGCAGTTTCACACCTTCTTTTGAGATTACTTCGAAAATATTTTTGCACACATTTGCAATGAAAATGTGTGTAACGAACACACATAATTAGGCTGAGATTAAAATACTAATGGGTAGAATGTATTCAGTAATTACTAAAGGAATTAGTTGCACTGAATTTTGTTTAGGGGCATCAGAGTAAAGAAGTGTAAATAGAAATGCATGCCACACTTTTCAGATTCCTATTTGGAAAAAAAAATAACTGTGAATATTATTTTTCTTCCATTTTATTTACTACTACTGTTACTAAATTGTGTACTGATTTGTGTCTGTCTGTCACATAAAATGTCATTTCAATACGTTAAAGCCTGTGGTTATTATGATGAAACTGTAAATGTACCCAACTCAGATTTGTAAGACTTTTCAGTGCAGGATTATGTTGCTGCATAAAAAGACGCGTTTATTTTAAGATTTTTTTACACAACTTTACCAAGAGTGCCCAGCACTGTAAACTTCACAATTCTTCCAGCAGAATATATTTCTTTTAGGTCCGTTGAAAAGAGCGGAAGCCGTACCGGTTTCCATAATCAATCTTTGCTGTGACTTTCTTCTTGAGCTCCACAAGGTCATCCTTGGGCAGCGTTCCTGACACAATCTGAGATCGATACTCGATGAGGCTGTAGGCCATCTGCTGCACACTCCTGAACAGGGTTATCTTGTTTGCCTGTCAGGAAAACATGTGCACGCTTTGTTATATACACGCCGCAGTTCAGAGGAAGAAACAGCAGTGAACTTTTCTTTTTTTTCAGCAAAAAAAAATAAATTTGAAAGATGAAAATGCATGCCAGCAGTGAAAGAACTGTGTGTACTGGAAACGAAGTGATCCACACGTACCACGAAAAGCTTTTGCCATATCTGCACCCATTCCCTGAGGGTAGCCCCTATCTCTTGCACCAAGGGTAAATCTGCAGGAATAATTATTTCCTGTTTTCTATAAGCCACAAGGAAAGAAAAAAAAATAAGTAATGAGATATCAGAAAAGCAGCTCGTCGCTCACAGATCATGTCTTATAATCTGAAATGACTCGAGTGCATTTTTATTTATTTTTTACATCGAAAACAGTCGGGACGGTTGGTCTGCACGGCCAAGAGAAGCATTACTTAATTCTTACTTATGATAATTACAAGTGTAGTGCTTATGCTACGGGCAAACAGAAACGCAGCACGGCAAACTCAGAGCAAAGTGGATTATCATCAAAATGAAGTGCTTGCTGACTTGAGATCTCACCCTATTCCCTCGACTGTGGCCTCTTTTAAGTGGATGTAGGAAGCCGGGAAAATGCCCTGAGGAAACATTCAGGAAGTAATAGTAAATGTATCGGCATCACAGGATGAGCTACAGCACAATGCAGCTCTTGTGATGTCTATACCTTCTGTGCCTTCTTTCTGAGTGTGTAGCCTCTATACCAGCCTGTGAATCAGAAATTGACAAAAACAGATTGGACAAAATAGAAGTGACATGGTGTAGAGGTACAGCACAACACAGAGTCACATACACATAGGACATCGCTCTAAGATCATGTTTTTAGAGCGGTGAACAGGGAGACGTCATGGCTGCCACTCACCTTCCAGCTTCTCAAGTATGTGCACCGTGTCCCCCACCTGTAGACGCAGCTCCTGTTCGCCACGGGAGTCATAATTGTAGATTGCTAAGGGGGGAAAAAATAACTGTTTCATTACTGTGGCAAAAAAAAGAAAAAAGGAAGTGCTGCTCACAAAAAAAAAAAAAAAAGTGGTTTCAGCTGACTTTTTTTCTGGGATTAAAGAAAAATCCTCACCCTCAATCAATTACGACACAGTGAGTGAAGCAAGAAAAAAAAAGTTCTGCCTGAGTGGTCTGGAGTTTCTCACCAACAAATCAAGCCAGTTCACCCTCGTTGTTGCTCTACAGAGGATCTAAAGCTAAGATTTATTCCTCATCTGGCTGCCCGAGTTTTAGAGCAGCAAGCAAGCTTGAGTGACCTAGGCGACTGAGGCCTTTTGACTATTTTCAACTGAATCTCACGCCTTGAGGCGGGGTTTGGCGTTTCATTGGGCTGCTACACTGTGAGGTTGCAAATAGGTATAAGACTGGTAAGTAACTTTGAATAAAAATGTCAGTTTTATGCTATTTAAACAAAAGTTGCCCGTTGTATAGCTACCTACTTGTTTGTTTTTTCAAAGAAAAAAAAAATCAACATGAATAGTTACTGCTGCTAAAACAATGTAACATATCGAGTATTGCACTTAGAGCTTTATAATATTTATTTTTGTTTCTACTGTCAAACACAGGCCCAATCAAAACGTAAAAATTATTGCAAAATACAGAGAGGACACCAGATTTCATGTCAGATTGAAGTTTTCTTTGTAAGCGCACAGTGCATCAGGAAAGTATTCACAGCGATTCACTTTTTCCACATTTTGTTACGTTACGACCTTTTTCCAAACCGTTAAACAAAGCTCTTTCCTCAAGACCTTTTTTTTTTTTTAAGTAAGAAAGGAAATAGTTCTTCAGTTGTTCGCTTGCATGACAGATTCAATAAACACCATTTCTGGAGTGGCTTACAATAGTAAACAGCTAACTGTTAGCCGCTAATGAGGCTAAAGTTAGCCCCAAACCTTAACAGGATTGTTGCAGTGAACAGAGGTTCTTTAAAAGAGTGAGACCAGTAAAAGTATTGTAATAATAAAAACATTTTTAAAGAAACATTTTAATTTTTTAGGTGGAAAAATATTGGGACCACCTTACAATGAGAAAAACGCAAATAGGCAAGTCAAACTTGGACATAAATTATAGAAATGATAGAAAATAGAGTCTCATCTCTAAACCCTGTAACTTCTTTGTGAAAACAATAAAAATATATACCTTAAATTTTAGATGGGTTGCAACATACATACATACCAATTTTTTTAAAGTGTATTTTTGTTCTAATGAGCCCAATATCATGTATCTGGTCTCCTAGGCTGAGTGTATTGTTACACCACTATTAAATAGTACATGTGTAAACTTGCTTATTTCAGAGAACATAAGTCTCGCAAAAAGGAAAAAGGAAAAAGGTGCAAAAAGGAACTGGCTTTTGCCCTTACCAAAATGATAACTAGAAGTTAATTAGTCAGAATCTACAAACTCTTTGCTTGGGCACAATTAGGTTTGAATTAAGGTTTTACTATCAGAGGATTTTGCCACAGGAAATAGTTCCCAACAGTAAAATTTCACTGTAGTTTTTTTTTTATTTGTTTGTTTTTTCCCCCAAAGCAGCTTTTTAACCAAATTCAAGTTTGTCAACTATTGTTAAAAACTTCACCATCATAAAAGTCATTGGTGGTCCATATTTAGTTTTCAAAATATATCTACTTTTTCCCAGCAAAAGTGGAAATATTACCAGAACAGACAAATCTGTCTGTCCTGTCAGAGGACAAGGGTAGAAGCCAACTTTCAGCCAGCAGGTCAGCAGTGTGCAGCAGCAAGTGGAAAAGATTTGAGCAGTTTTACTCTAAAATCCAGAAAAATTACTCCAAGTTCTCTGATATCCTTTAGGAACAGTGTCAGGAAAAAGTTTGCACACTTTGAAAATGTAACTTTGTTACCAGTAACTGGTCTACTGGTGGCGCACAGCAACAGGTGGGGGCACTACTGCCATGTCCCTCCTAGATCTGGGGAGGGTTTCAGTCAGTGTGTCAATTTCTCTGGCCTCACAAGAACAGAAGTTTAAACAGCAAGACAAACAAAATTATGTCAGTTTTAACTAACTAACAGTTTTAACTGTATGCCTTTTTAACCTCGGTGTTCTCTGACGCAGCCAATGAGCTGATAGCGTTTGATCATCCGCCTTCTCGCAGGCCTTTGATAAATACCGTCACCGGTTTAGTTTGTGCCAAATGGCACCAACTGCAGACGCCGTCCTCCTGCACGTTCCCGCGTCCACCTACCGGTGCTGCTGAAGGCAACACCTTTCCCTCTCACCTCCAGCCTGCACATTTATGGCAGGGATTGCTCACCCGGACGTGTGCTTGCAAACCAACCAAAGTGGCATTGCGAAAGAGAAGCCCTTTTAAAACAATGCTGCAGGTTGAGGTCTTTGTCTTGACTTGAGGGAGTCGCGGCCGCGCGCACAGCTGCTTAATCTCGCAAGAAGGCGCAGGAACTATGAGCAGAGCCGTGCCCCGACTTGCACAGCGATAATGCTCGTTACTGGAGGCCAGATTTCTCGGCACGCTTCGACTGGCTCAGCTCATCGCACCTCAGCCTGAATGCGAACATTTGACAGATCAGTGAATGTGTGTATATGTGTCCTCACTGTGACTTCCTTCACAGATGAAGATTTTCCACCGGCTTGTCTTGAAACGGACATTCATCCCAAACCGTCCCCATTATACAAAGTCAGTTTTCAGACTTGTTTTTAAAGCATAAGTTTGGATCACTTCCCCCCCATAAACTATAACATCTTAGGTTTTGACCTGCTCCCATTTATGCTGTTTTGATAGATATTGTATTGCTCTGACCTAATTGCATTAATCCACGATGCCGGCAGTCTTCTGCATGCATGTCCGCAAGTGAGAATAATCAGGCTGTAATTGTGAGATGCCTTATTGAGTCATCATGAAACAGAGTGAAAAAAACAACCACCAAAATCATGCAAATCAAATTAAACTAATAACCTTTCCCCCCCCCCCCCCCCATTTATAATTTAAAGAGATAACTGTCAGAAGTGATTCCTTCACAATACAGACAATCGCATGAATCACCGGGAAATTACATTGAAGAAATGACATCTGCCTCCAACCATGCCAGGAGAGACAATGGTCCATTCACCGACTTGACACGGCGTCTGGGGCCTGGCAACGGCGTGGCAGCACGCCCAGGGTGGGAGTCCAAGCACAGCAAGATGGGACGCCACGCTGTTAAAAGCGAAGGCATCGCGGCTCATCTGTGCAGCTCTGGTCCGCTCAAACTTCAAATGCGGAGCCCCACCGCCCCTCCTGTGCGCTCTAATAAAGCCTCGCTGGCACAAGTTCAGCTATATGTGCATACTGATGTTGCATCAAATTCAGCCTGATTCACTCTAAATCATTTAGCATTGAAGTAGATTAGACAACAATTAAGGAACACCGCGCGGCTGAAACAGTCTGAGCAGCAGCTGGCAGCCAATCAGCGTTAACGCAACATGACCAGAATCCGTTGTTCTCGTTGCCAACTCGGGGAGAAAGAGAAATATATAAATCGGCATTCCATGATAGGGACTTTATCAAATTTGATCTGAACCGGTGCGCGCTGACGCAGACTTGCATGCAATCCTTGAAAATACATGTTGGAATACAAGTACAGCTTTTGGCACACAACTTGGAAGCGAATACTAAAGGCACTAGTGAGGAAGGCACGCACTGCTGTAACAAAAACAACAACCACCCGTTTCATCTCGACGGAGGCAAATTAAGTTTCTACAGAGCCAAATTTTTAAGATTTATCAAGAAAACAGCTAAATGTATCCCAGGGTGTTGAAAATAGGCAGTATACTACTTCAAACTAAGAGAAGCATCAGCCAAAAGAAAATTATCCAGTAAAGTACCAAGCACAGCACATAATATGTGTGTAAATATGTAAGGGTTCGAGAAAATATCGAGACAAAGAAGTGATTCCCTGCGATTGTGCAGCTGATTTTCAATCTTCAGACGCATGTCTCTCCTGACTTTCCAATACAGGATTTTAGATAAAACCAATTTGTTACAGCAATGAATTTTTTTCTCCTCACCTTCTTGTCACAAGAGGTAATACATTTTAAAAAAAAGACTACTGTGAGAGCACAATAATGGTGAAAAAAGATTTTACTGATTTTTAAAGCAGAAATAGACTCAATTTTGTAGTCTTTAATATCTTATATTAGCATTTAGCACAAAGCTAGCATTACCAAAATAGCACACAATGCCTCTATATTGGTGCCTTAACTTTTGCAAAAGGCTGCCAACATTTCAAAATTATTATTTTACTTATTTTAAATACAACTCAGAATGAAATTGGCAAACTTTGCTTGTTTTTCCCGGAATGACATCAAAAATTGTCAGATGGCAACCAAGCTAAAAAAAAAAATCACCTGAATCCAGTCAACAACACTGAGAGTTTCAAAAAAAACTCAAAATGCATGAAAAGCATCTTTGTTGGTACATTTACAAAACAGAAACAACTATCTGTTCAGCTATGATGCTGCTAGCCACAAAAAAATGAATATAAATACATGCAGACTTTTCAGCATTCAGCCCGCCAATCACCTTCCAGCGCCAATCATGGGGAAAATGGCTGATATAGATCAATTCTAAGATTGTTGCAATCAAACACTTACACTTTCAACAGACCTCTTCTCTACGGCACTATTTGATGACTCCTTGCTAGACCACTTTTCATACAGGAAACTATTCAGCCAAGGAAGAGACAGTTTACTGTAACAGTGGGATAGTGACAGATGGTGGTGGGAGAAAAAAAAAAAAGACTACAATATAACTAGATTGGTCCAATCACATTTATGGCCAGTCTAAACTTTTCATTACTCGGCAGGGGATCTAAACAATCTAAATTTAAGCTTCACTGGAAGTTGAAGAACCAAGCAGAAAAGAAAATGATACTATAGTCCGTTAATGTGCCAAAGCAACGGTGCTAATGTGAACTGCATGTATTCACAGTTTCACCTGAGGTAGCAAGCCTCGGTTTTAGCTTTTTAAAAACGATGTTATGATCCACGAGAGGCTTACCAGCCTACTTTAGGGGATACAAAAACATTCCTACAAAGGTATACCTTCTGCTCATGATACTGCACAGTAACATTTATGCTTTACCAAGGGCCACTTAAACGAGCGCTATAACAGCGGCTTACTTTAGAAGAAATACACCAAGGGCTGACTCCCAGCACCAAGGCATTCTAAAGTTTTAAGCATTAAGTACTTTCAAACTTGCTAAAAATCTAACATCATCCCATTCCAGTGCTTTAAAGTCCTTCTCTCCAGTTGTAAATCATTTGCTGTCCCTCCCACTAACTTTTGCTATCCACTGTTGGTTAGCTAGCTAAAAGAAGGATGCTAACTGCACCTCTCTCTTGCAAAATGCAACTTTATGCAAGTATTTCTGGATCGTCCGGGGACGAAAACAAAAAGAGCACCACCTATCACTCTTATTGTGGTAATACGGTTTAAAACTATTATTGCTAAGATCAGCTGAATGCAATCTGGCTACCTGAGCAGGTAGCCAGGCTAATTATCAAGCTAATCTCGGCTAGCTTTTGGCTAGTTGATTTGTAACACAGACGTATAGCAACTCTTAAGATACTGTTTGCACAAATGCTTCTTTCTAGTGACATAAAATTATTTAGTTTTTTCTCAAATGAGAAAGAGGAAAAACTTATAAACAATGCTATTCAGGATTTTTTTTAAAATAAGCATTTTTGTAAAATACAAGCTTCCAAATATCACAATTTTGCAAAGATCACAAAACATGTTCAGCCAAGCAGGGTGGGGGGTGTGGGGAGTTAAAATATGATTATCATCTAAACTTTTAAGAATACAGTGTTTCCATATTTGACCATATTTACAGGTATTCTATTATTGCATCCCCCAGAAAAAGAGTAGTGATATTAGCAGCCACTAAAGCATTCAGAGGTACAATTTCCCACCAGGTAAACACCAGTTTGTACTCGAGCCAGTTCGGCTCAGGCAGGATGTCTCGGGGAAAAAAAAGAAAAGTAAAGGGCTCAATTGAAAAGCCTTGTGCCTCACACTTACTGTCTAGACAGCCAAAGATGATCTGTGGCTCCTAAAACTGTTCTCTAGCTAATCAGACTGTATAGGGCTACCCATAAATCAGAGAGTTAACTCTAAAGTTCAGAGCTAATAGTGCAAAAAGGAACAAAATTAGATCACTGTGAAGCTTCATCTCTTAATTCAGCTTTTTTTTGTTTAAATCCTGCCTCAACATTTAGCCCAGAGTAGATTATGTAAGGCTTATCTAAATTAGGGGGAGAAAGAGGAAAGAGAGTATAGCGCAGTTTGCTGAATATTAAAATACCTCACAATTTATTTTTATTTTTTTTTAGGCTTTAAACATCATGACTGGCTCTCCATCTTTGTTAGCCTATTACAGCTGGGAACAAGGTCAGCAGTTATCTCCGAATCGCAACCTGCAATCAGATCTGACACTGCAAGGTGAGCCTTCAGATTTAATCACCATGATTCATGGGCGAGTTGGAAATCCGGATCGCAAACAAGAAAGAAAATAATTCGTTTTCTTATGCTGAAGAAGGAGGGAACGTCTGAAAGAAAACACACTTTACGTACGTGACACATTTTCAATACGTTCAAGTCAAAGTGCTGCTTAAAATATTTCTCAGCGGACCAAAGCGAGTGTGCCCGTGATTCAGCCTCTTTGTGACGTTAATGGCTGCTCCCTGCAGAAATCTCAGCATAGTAACAGACCACAGTGGACCTGCAAGTATGGAGGTGTAAGGCATCATTATCACGGTATGTTCACCAAACAGAAATATAATGCACACGCCGCAGGAGTCGTCGATATACGTTTTGATCACAACTTGCCTACCAATTATTTTTACTTGAAGTGGCCCTTCGCTGGGGGTGGTCTAGTAATACATCCAGGGAGCACTATTGCTAAGATGGGTATAAACACTACCTGTAAACCTGAACGGCGTAAAGGCGGCTGCTGTAAAGGAATTCATTGGAAGAAACGTTTTTGACACTTTCCTGTTACCTGCATTTTGTAGGACAATGATATTCTCAAGAATTATTTAGTGCGAACCTTCAACTTGAGTTTGAGCATAATTTTTTTTTTTTTTTTTTTGTTTGAAAAGCCATATTGGATTTTTCAAGAATTCAATTCAAAAGTACTTTATTAATCCGAAAGAACAATTCAATTCAATTAAAATTTCTTGTCAGAAATCATTGTTTACCCCTGATTGTCATGCGGACACAAGTGTCCTCATGAACCCACTGACTTGCATGTAAATGTTTTGAGGGTGACAGTTAAGGGATTAAAGTAAAACTCTTGCAAGTCGCACATGATTCTGTTTAAAAAAAACAGTCAATTTACCAATAAATCTCCAACAGTCCTTAAGAAAATCTTTGCTTAACCGTTGTTGATAGTTACAAATCTACCAGCTGGTATTCAACACCAGGAGAATTTGCTCATCTAAAAAGAAACTGGGCTGGTGGATCCCTGACTCAAACTCATACAAGCTTCGTAGTAAAAAAAAAAGTTTATTCATGTAATAATATCTTGGCACAGTTTAAACCTAGTATTAACATACCAAAAACACAGATTTACTGCTTTACCTATTTTTGGCAGGTTAGGATTAACAAATGATTTCCATTTCCTGACTTCCGTAATAAAGAACGAAAAAATATTTTTCACTTTTGATTTCTTGAGTCAGAAGAATCTTACATACACCAAGATTACGATGCCTTTAAACAATTAGAGAAAAGCCCAGATGATGAGTTTGGGCTCTTCCAAACAGACAATGACCCCAAACATTGCGCCACATTAGCTACAAAGTGGCTGAAGGACAACAAAGCTAATGTTTTAAAAACACAATCTAAATGCTCTGATCTCAGTCCAATAAGACAATTCTACCAGATACTAAGAAAATGGGAACTTTTGAAATTCAAAAAAGCTTTAAAAAAAATTCTAAAAGCAGATCTAAAACAGGAAAGGTCAGGATGGATTTAATGTCAGACAGCATTATTCTCATCTCTTTTTTGCACGGTGTGCGTAAACTTATGGTTTCAACTGTATGTATGCGCATATCGAAGACAGGCAGAGCTACTTTATATTGGAAGCGCCGATCGCTTTTTTGACTGGTGACCAGAATCATTTAATTTTCAACTTGACCTGCTTTTACGGATGACCAGCAGATCATTAGGCTAAAAGAAATCTATTTTAGTGATCAGCACGGAAGACACGTCCTCACAGTGACACAATAAGCCACACTTGCATGTAAGCATGTTTATGGTGAGTAAGGTTTCTGCAGAATCAGGAAGGAATTGAACAAGCCTCATCAAACAGGCCAAAAAAATATAAAAAGGTGCAAAGTGAGAAGGGAAATGGCAACTTCATATTTATAGCTAATAATATCCATTAATCTGTAGTACCTTTACCATTTTAGCACTATACAATAGTGGAACATTTGAATTACTGGCCTTAAATTCTTCTATGTTTTCCAAAGGAAATATAAAATACAGAGAAGTTTGAACGTGAACATTTTCAGTTCTAAATTTATATGTCCTTATTTCACGCCACACTTGGAACCAGTTGAAAGCTAGCGGAAAAGCTGCACCAAGAGTCACGGTTTCCAGTTTTTTTTTTTTTTTACTCTTGAGCTGGATTGTAATTTTACCCTCATCCAGTCACCTGGAGACAGCTCCATTTTTCGATTTCAAGACTGGAGAGCCGTGTAACTCGGCGAGTTCGAAGCAAATCTAGAAAAGTTACAGTGAAAATCATTCTGATCAAACTTTGGAAAAGTAAGGGATAATTCTCACATAAAAAAAGAATTGTAGTTTTGGCCAAATATGTACACCTTGGCATTTCCAACCATCTGGAACAAACAGCTCTCAAACTGTGGTACAAGTATCAATTGTGGTACTCGGGCTGAGCTTTACTGGTGCCCAGAAGACATTTTGACACATTATCTGCATGGTAAACACAGAGAAACTAGCTGGGATGTCAAACTAATGAGCGCAGCCAAAAAGAGGAGTTGCTGAAGCACATGAAAAACTTCTCAAAAGATTAAGTGCAGTGGAGAAAATGTTAAGAACTCCCAGTATGAACCGAAGTAGATCATGATAAATCAGGAATAAGTGCTACTTATTTGGTTGCATCTGAGAAAGGTATCACACAAAATGGGATAGTTTGCTTTTTTTTTTTTTGAAGTGAAGTTTTGTGGAGTCATTATCAGTACTTGCCCCCAGCCTGTAGCAAATAAATCTTATTTCACACAGAGTCAAGAAATCGTCAAAGAAGCTGATTTCACTTTGGTTCATTTTGTCAAATTCAAACGACACAAACTGAAAATGCTTACATCCCTGGAATAGAAAGTCATATTATAGTCACACAGCGGGGAAATGCATGTGTCACAACAGGAAGTTAAGGTAATTGAGAGCATGCAGAGTTGCAGACTATACATTAAGGGCAAAGTTGCAAAACAGGAAAAAATAATACAGTACAGTTCTTAAAAATAGCACACTCACATTAAAAGAAATGTGCAGCTGGAATGTAAAGAAAGAAATGTACTGTATATATGTGCAAAAAAAAAAAAATAAAAAATTTGCAAATAACAGGAATCTTATATGAGATGAGGAAACTGCAAATAACAGCAGAATTTTGGGATGGGAGGAAGAATCTGCAGTAATAGTACTTTGTGCATCAAGGATGCAGAAATCTTTCTTAAAGTCAGCTAAAAAAAAAAGGAGGGAGTCAAGTTGTTGACCTTTTTCCGCTCTGGAGATTTCTTCACTTTTCTAAAACACTCAGTGATATAACATCAGGCTTCTGCAGGTAAGAGAACTATAATAATCTCACACAGCTTCTCTTCATGAAACTTTAATTATCCCCTCAACTGTGTTCTAGTTCCAAGTTTGAAAATCAGTCTGAATGCTGTTCAGTGACCAGGCTGATCTACTATTAGCAAGTCAATGCATTTCTCTGCAAATAGAAAGAGCCTTTCATATAAATAATGTTTCACGTTAGCTCTATATCGGTAATGACATTGGTGTCGGCTGATGATAGTGATTTATTTAACATATTGGTGTAATAAGTAAAACCGGGCTGGTGATAAGAATCGATTCCATCTTGTTTCTGTATGCGTTTCAGAAGGGCAAAGGGCTGATCATGTGGCGTTTGGTCACGTGACAGCGACTGCGATGCAGCACAGGATTATGGGGTGTATAATTGAAGCATAAAAGCAATGTCAGTGGTGTGGCCATTTTTTTTTTTTTTTAATTAATGGTGTTAAAGCTTGGTGTTGGCTTTTATATGCGACCACATTGGATTTTGCAGCGGGTTTGGTATGAAACATCTGATTTTCACCTTGTGAATTCACACATCAGAGATGGGGAGGGTTCTTTTAGTTGACCGTTTTCAGACTTAATCTTCAAATTCTGAGTAAAAGTATAACCTATAAATGAAATACGTCTTTCAGAAACATCGTGTAGCGCGAATGAGACATTTTCTTTCTTTTAAATTCAAGTTCTTCATCATTACTGTTTGAAAGTGTTAACCACCAGTAGAGTGATCCTTGGAAAAGCTTTAATGAAGTAGACTTCAAAATGCAAAACTGTGTCACATAACAGGGTGTGCTGTAATTATGAAGTCTGGAAAACATTTGCAACATGTTTCACTGGGATGTATGCAACTGGCTATACAGTTACGAGATGTGTGCATAACTGGGTGTGCCGCGCTTGTAATAGTTAAAGAAGTCACAAACGCCTCGTCTCAGGCAGATAACAACAGCAATAATAGAGGCCTGCTAAAATCACATTGTGCCCCCCACCCCACACACACAGCAGATTTATTTGTTTTTCAGGCAAAGTCAACTAAAGTGGCATCAACTGAGGTGATTCATCCAAAGCCCCTTCTGGAGGCATCATCTCGTTCCAAGACGTGCCGGTTTCAGCACTTCATCTGAGCCTCAATAGGGTTTTGCTCCTCCTCCGGATGTAAAATTAGGAAGCTCTCCCATTATGACTTTGTCACAGATTCGCCATAAAAGATAAGCTGTCTATTATCAACATTTTCCTGTTAGCAATCATGATCTAACTGATAGTGTTGAAAAACTTTTTTTTTTTTTTTTAAAAGCCTCTTCTTCTCTTCTTCCACCCAAAGATGACGCCGTCTGTGTTCGAGCGCAGTCGAGGTTCACTAATAGGATTAAAAATGTAAGCCTTCGTACAGGGTCCGATGGCATTTTGAAGATTAAGAACAATGTCAGTGACTTCTGCCCCGTTTCCGGGGAGAATGGCTGCACACTCAGGCAGGCTGGCCATTTCGGAACACCTACGGTTGATCGTAAAAGATTTTCCTGAACATCAGCTGTTTACGCAAGGTCATATATAACCAGGAGGTAGGACTGTTATGGGTTGAAATATTTTCAGTGACAACAGCAGCGGCGGCTCAAGCTCAAAAGACTTTGCTCAAGCCTTTTATATTGTCAAGAGGAGAGATTAGTCAGGTCAGAGTACACATTTATACCTGCTGCAAAGACTATCTGAACTGGATGTTTTCACTGCTGTCACATTCTGGCTTTTTTCTTTCCCCTCCAGGAGAAGGGCATTTGCTTTTAGATCAGGAAATGTTCATAAAGTTCTGTGTAACTTCAAGCTAAGATTTATTGATTCACAACCTAACAAAACCAATAACCAGCCTACCTGTGCTGGTCATAAAACAATAACGGTTAACCTGATAGAGAGCACTACTGCAGCTTCTCCCACTATATACCAACATTTTTCATGCGGGGTCAGTTTCTGAAGCAATATCCAAAGCTTTAGAGATCTAATACTGTCCTGTTCGAGCCGTTATACCGATATGCAAATAGTATGGCACAACTGCAAACAAGGGATGCACCAATCCACTTTTTTCACTTCTGATACCGATACAGGTATCTGAGGTTTACTATTGGCCGTTACAGAAAACAACACAGATTTAATTTGTTCAGTCGGTGCAATTAAGAGTAGAACAGCCAATGTAAAATAAATAAAGAAACTGAAACTGACAAAAACAATAGGTTGACTACTTTGGATGTGCAAAAATAAACTGTAACAAAACTTCTTTCAAATGGTTCAAAAAGGAAAATTAGGAATTCTAAACATAACGTAAAACAAATAATGAATCATGACGTCCCTCAGAGCACAAAAATTAGAATTACACTGAATAGATTGGGCACATTGTCACCGATACCCGATTTAGAATTTTTTTCAATATTGGAACCAATACAGATATTAATATCGGATCGGTGCAAACCCAACAAGAAATGGTCTACCATCTAAATTTGTCTATATGTAACAGTGGCAAGAAGTGCACCCTGTAGACAAACCCATAACACATCCTTCCAGTGAAACATAGTGCTGGCAGCATCATGCTGTGGGAATGTTATTCATTAAAAAGGGTAGCTGGTCAAAGCTGATGGTAAAAACAAATGGAGTGAAATGCATGGTTACCTTGGAAGAAAACCTGTTGGAGGCAGGACAGCCACCCAAAACATAGTGAAGGCTAATTTCATGGTTCATATCAAAGCTTATTCATTTACAAGAATGGCCCAGTCAAATTCCAGATCTAAATCCAGTTATGAATCTATGTCGATGCTTACAAAAATGTTACTTTCAGATGTTCTCCATCCAATCTGAATAAGCTCAAGCATTTTAGCCAAAAGACTCTAGGTCTGAATGTGCAAAACCAGCGACTGCAGCAATATGTGGGTTCACAGAGTATTGATTCAGGAGCGTTCGATGCGAATCCCCATCACAATGTTCTGATTTTCATTCACAAAACATGTTTGCTTGTCCTGCAACTTTGAATTTATGAGCCACTTTGTGTTTGTTTTTTACATAAAAGCCTAATAAATTCCAATGAAGTATGTGATTAAATGCGGGAACGTTCAAAGTGTCCGTACAAACACATAAAGACACCAACACACAGCATTTATGTGGAAGCAGTTGTACACGCAATTACATTCACACAAGGAACAAGACATTTTGAATCACATTTAGAGACAGAAGCTAGCTCAGGATTGGGGTTTTTTTTCTCTTATTTTCTCAAAAAATTGTGGGAGTTTTTAATTTATGAAGGACTGAAATCAAATTGTAACAAGACAAAAATCTTGTTTTTCCCTCTTTTTGTGAAGCTACTCTGAACCGACACTCAAAGGCAACCAGACCCACATTATTAAATGTTTAATCTGCCAGTTCAGGACACACACACACACGAACGAACGCACGCGCACGCACACATACACACACACCAAATAACAGGTTGGGATTACTCATAAAGTGAACTGTGCAGATTATTACCTAGTGGGCATGAATAGCTTCCTGATATCATGCACATTCATGCAGACTGTAGATACAATTGTAGGTGAAAGAGCCACACCTTGTTGCAAAACCCTGTGGAAACTACCTTTTCTTGAAGTAACATAAAACTGTGGTGCATTGTAAAGTTGACTATGGTGTTGCAAGTAAAGCCACGCTAAATAAGACGTATGTACTCTGAGTCTACATACAATACAGTGCAGACTCCCTCAGGCGCTTCCATAGGGAGTCCCTAAAGGAGACCTTGAGGGGGGGCAATAAAATACCTTAAGGCAAAGCGAGGACTCATTTATGTTCATTGGTACTTCAACCGGTTCTCTTCAGTGAGATTAGGCTCAGGAATGCCTGGTATGCTCTCTGAACTCCTGGCCTTTTTCCATGTTTCCATAACACCTATTGCGGATCATTGTTCAGCTTTGGTATTTTCTTTTCTCCCCCCAAAACTAAGTTACAAACAACCAGGAAGGTGAGCTTCCTTGTATTTGGAAAAAGAAAACACAGAAGAAAAAAAAAAAAAGCTAGACCTTTGTTTTAATTCCTAATACGCGGACAGAAGACATAACGTGAAAACATACAGTTCCCCAACTTTTCCCCGAGTTCTGTTTGTTTTGAAGTTGGAGAAGTTGCTGCTGGGAGTTAAGAGTCGGCTGAGAGCAAAACACGCCAAGTTGAATGCGAGCACTTACCGACGCCGTACTTCTCTTTCTTAGTGGGAATCCAGCGGGTCATAGCGGGAGGGGTGGGGGAGCATGTAAAAAACTGGCCGAATAAATAAATTACTATGTACACTTGCTCAACGAGGACGGGTGGTGCGCTCCAGCTCGTCCCGAAGCCTTACAGTTCCGCCATCATGACTCGTAGACGGGGAGGGGAGAGGAGGGCGCAGCCCGGCGGGGAGAGGGGGGGATACAGGCGGGAGTCACTCACACAGACACCCGCTCTACCAGCTCGGGCTGTGCGTCTCATTCAGCTCCTGACATCATTCCTCCTGTTTCTCGAACTGTTGCTCATAAATCCCCAAATGAGCTCAAATTGAATTAGTCATATTAGATTTAGACAACTGTGCCTGGCTTTTGCTTCAAGGACTGTTCCTCTCGGTGTCAGTTGTTTTGTTTAAAGCTGAATCCAATTTGCTAGAGTTATCTCAATCACTAGCAGTCATTTTATTCCTTGTCGCTTAATTAAGGTAGTGGTTAAAATGTCCCACTGAGAAAAGTAACTGTTCTTAAAGGGACAGGCACAAACCACTGATCTGATTCCTACCAGTATGCGGGTTGGACATGGCTCACTGCCACTACCCACAACCTTGAAGGCACCTTAATTTTCTGGCATTAATTTGCATATCCTGCTAATGTCAAGTGGACAGCCCTCAAAGTTGTGCAGGGTAAGTGTGCATAACTGTGTATACTGCTGCTGCTGACTACAGATAAATCAGCATTCAGACTGATTTAAAATCTAAAAAGCTGCACTGGTCTGCCTTACCAATTGATTTAATGAAATACAGTTTGATATTTATGGCACCTTTGCTCTGTTCCAGTCTGCTTATTCCAAATTAGTCTGAGTCTGTTTTTTGTTTTAATTTCATTCTAAGGACTACATAACATAAAACAAAGTATGTTCTTCTGCATATTCTTTGATTGAGATCACAGTTTTAAATTCCATATTTAAAAAATCCTATAGACCTCGAAATGCCCATCCCGTGTTCGACTTACATCCTCTGTTCCTTTGCAGCCTTCTTTCTCTGCCCCCTTCCTGTCAGACTACTATCAAATAAAGGCCACTAGAGCCAAAAAAAAAAGCATACCTGCAGTAGCCATCTGTCTGGTTGTGTGTTGACATATTTGCAAAATGGCAGACTTTGAAAAAGGTTTGTACCCTTTAAATGCTGTATTTCATCTGGTAACAAGTTATTGAATGAATTTTAAAAAATCATGTTTTGATGCAATATTAGATCACGCATGTTTTTAGTCATACGTATATAATTTCTCTTACGTCTGAATTCACAAATCACCATTCTGTTAAATGGTGACCTTAGCCCATTGTTTACTTACATCCCTTATGTCATGTAGCTCTGCCGATCTGCTTTCGACGATCTCAATGTTAGAGCTAGCTGACTTATCTCGTCCTACTTTACTGCCCCTGAATTCACCCTAACAGCTCCTCATTAGTTCCCAAATGAGCTTCATATGTCAAGTTAGATTGAAGCCACTGTCGCTTGCTCTGCTTGAAGGAATCTCTCTTTTAGCGCGAATAGTTAATTTTTAGCAGGAAACTGCGCACAACTTGACATTAAGAGGGGACTTGGGGTAATTAATTGAAACTGAGATGTAAATCACCGATGCGTCATAAATAAATGATCGCCCGGTTATTGTTTTTTAATTAAAGCTTGATGAATTGCATTGCAGGAAGCCACGCTGGCCGTTTCCAACAAGCACCTTCTGCGAACTCCGGGTGAGCGTGACATTCTCACACAGGCTTGATTTGCTTTGACTGCACGCAATACTTCATACAAGCCCCGCAATTAATTGATGCATCTGGTGGCTTGTCCGTCAATGAGAAGAGACTTCCCAGCCCAGGGAAGCAATTTACAGCTGTTGGCTCGGAGACTTTGGTAGTCTGCTCAGCCTTTTGTTTGCCCTCCATCTGTGTTTCTGTTTGTGCAGCCCCACCGGTCAACCAAATGGCGCTGTGTGCAGCGCTTAACCGTCAGCGGCTTTTTGTCATTCAGGAAGGCTGCCAATCATTCATCCTTCGCCATCTATCGCGGAAAATGGCCGCTTTAAAAACAGCTCCTGATGATTTGCGGCTGACACGATCTGATTGGGAGATTTCATTGAAGGCTTTTAATTTTGCAAATTCAGAGCAGCGGCGTTGAAAAATGTACCGTATATAGCAGCAGCTTTGCTATATAGGCTGTCTATGGGTGAAAAGAGAAGCTGCTTACTCAGAGCCGACCCCCTGCTGGCGTAGGGGGCCCTTGAGAACACATAAAATAACACAGAACAGATTAACAAATGTGCTAGGTTTAAAGATGCAAAGGAAAATGTTGAAAGCGAATACATACGGCTTGAGAAGGGTTTTAAGGAGATAGTTAATCTGTGCAGTGGCAGTTCTTGCATGAGGCCCTGAGGGGAGCCCTCAACACCTCAAGCCCCATAGATGGATCGATAGGTCTGTCTATGTGAACAAACATGTTACATTTATCACAGATCCCCTAATCTAAATTAGTCCTAATATTTAAAACAGTCTTGAAAATTACTTTTCTTGTGTTTTTACCAATAAAACCAACATTTTATGAATCTCAAACTGGGCTTAGAAGTCCAGATGATCAACTGCAGACCCGATACTATTAGAACAACAGTGAAGAGGAGCTCCTCTTATATTGCACTTCAAATATGATGGCAGCTTCAGGTTTGTTTACCAGTGCCTCCGCTATCCTCAACGCTGTATCCCTTTCTTCTTTGATTGACCGGAAGTTAAGTAAGTCATAAGTCAGCTCTGTGCTCACTGGACACTGTTTTGTTGAACTGATGCCCCTTTTTTTCCCCACAGAATGATGTCGAGTTACACGGAGAAGTTGCCAGGGGGATCACTTGTACTTACTTGTGTGATTGTCTTTATCTGCTCTGTGGCTTTATCCATTGGGCCTGTAGTAAGTAATAGGGGGGCTATACATGTACTTTATGTTGTATCTTCCTCGGTTATGACTTGAGCTTTTCACAAGATTACTGTGACCTATTTCTGGCTGAGCTGTAGGTGCTTGCAGAGAATTCAGATTTATTACATGGCGGGGAGAACGGAGGGGGGAGGTCTTCTTATCTCCTCATGCCAATTTCACCTTTGATTTTTATAATAAGTTTAGCAAACACAGCTGAATCAAAGAGAAAGAACAGCTTTTAGGCTTTCAAAATGTTAAAAAAAAAACGACGACTTTTTTTTTCTCAAAAACAACTGCAACATTGCCCTCACCTGTCTGCCCTGCGTTATTGCATCTTGTGAAACGTTCATTCCTGATCAAATCTACACACATGCAGAGCTCTGCATTCCACTTGGAGATGAATTCACCACAACCAGCAAATAAAAAAAGAGAGAGGCAAGCCGAGCCTTTACAGGACATCCTGTCTGCTCTCATCTTCGACATTAGATCACCACGTGAAACGTCTCAGATGTGCTGCAGAAGCCTCAAACTCATGCGGTGCCATGTTTAAGTAATAAGTTTTTTTTTTTTTGTTTTTTTTTTTAAAGCGGGGGCGGGAGGGTCTATATATATCTAAATTTATAATCAAGCCATGAGCAGATGTGTGTGGTAAATGGAAACAGGTGTACATGTCAACAGAGATCCCGAGCAGCTGGGACTTAAAAAGGGCTGCGTGCCTCGTTTTCAGCATGAAAGGCTGGAGGAAGTCTTGGTGAGCACCGGCTTAGTCATTGTAGATTAAAACGCAGCCATGGAAGTACCGTTGTTGTCCTCATATGGGGATATACTGCCTGTTTACTCTGCCTACGGGCTTCTCAGTGTGTTGCCAAACAGATGAATGAACATCGAGAATGACAGACAGACTAATAAATATGCTCCCCACCTAACACTCTTTCTCTCTCCTACCTTGCACAGCTTTTTTGTTTTCTGCTTGTGTGCGTCTGTGCTTTAGTGCCTGTGCATGCACGACTGTTTTATTCATTCAAGATGAAGCACATCCAGCATCCATATGTATGAAATTCTATCTATACATATATATATATATATATATATATATATATATATATATATATATATATATATATATATATACATAAAGCTTGACCTGAATTGTCTTCATCAGTAGCTGGCATAACTAAACAAAATGAAGTGTAATTCTTTTTATGGAGTGCGAAACTACAATGCCTCAGAGAAAGGAAGGGGATGTGATCAGAGTGATCTGAACATACAGGCGGACGGCCCGCGGGAGGGGTCCTATTCCTCAGATACAGGCAGACCAAACACAGGCCTAATGGATTTATGGGTCCACAGCCAGAACCGCATGACGCCAGAAGCATATAGGGGTCGAGCATCCACCTGCTTGTCTGCCTACGGGTTCCGATAATTGGTGGGTCTAGCAGCTCTTTGAGGATAGGTCAGCACACTGTCTGTGAACAAGTACTCAACATCCCGCGGCTGAGGTTACGTCTGAGGCTGGCTTTTGTGGAAGGATGCCGTGTTCACACTTAACAACTTTCACGGCTGGGAATAATTTCATTTTTATTTTATTTTTTGGGGTTTTTTGAGATACAGTGCCTTGTATAGCTCCTTAAACTTGAATTTTGGGATTTCATGTGATAGACCAGCACCACATAGCGCATGATTTTCACTTATTTTCTAAAACAAGAATGTCTTTCTACAACAATGATGTGCTGCTGCCTATATTCTGATAACCCAAAATATGATCCATTGATATTTATTCTACTGAGAGATCAATTAATAAATAAAATCCACCAGTGTGTAATTTATGCTCAGCATAAATCCAGTGATTCTGTGAAGGTCTCATGCATTTTGTGAAACAAGCTTCATCATAAGGACCAAGAAACACACCAGTTGCAGAAAATCTTTAGCAGTGTCAGACTGTAAAGAATTCAGTTCAATAAAACTTTATTTGTCCCCAAGGGGAAATTTAAAGACAAGGTGGAGCAGTACCAACAACATCTACACTTTAAAAACATCAAAAACAAAGGGTTGTCATGTAAAAAGGTAACTCTTGAAACTAAAAGCCACATGCATTTGTTTATGAGCGTGAAAGGGTTGAAAAGAAGCTCAGGTCTAGGACCAAAAGCAGTAATCTCTAGTTTTGACAGTCTGAGCACAGATCAGAAAAATGATTATAATCTTTTGAAAAGGGACAAAGTAGGAACAGCAAACCTGCAACTTAACCCGACATGTCTGGCAAGGTCATCCTCAATACGAGAAGCATGAAAGACATCCACGGTAATGCTTGAGGATCTGCACAGAACCACATTCTAGCAATCTTTCATGGTCATGGCAGCATCATGCTGTGAGGAGGCTTTCTTTCAGCTGGGATTTGGAAACCGGTTTGGGTTATTTGTTAAAAAAAAATGAGTGGCATTAAATATAGGGCAATCCTGGAAGGAACCCCGTTACAGGCTGTAAACGACCAGAGAGCAGGGCAGAGCTTCACTTTTGAGCTGATTACATTCCGGCTGCTATTTTAGCCCCACCATTTTTTTCTCTTCGTGTAAACAGTCTGTTGTTGGGGGAGTTTATGGTACAAATAAACTTACGTATTTTAAAGAGTAAATAGTTTAGTTTTTTTTAAAAATTGTACTAGGCAACAAGTGAGCCAGTTTTCCGCAAGCAGCGAGTTAGCGTTAGCGTCTCCTTGAGGGAACTCACTTCTCTGCTCCCTGACTGCGGCTGATGAGCTCAAGCTGGAGGCTTCACCTGCCGGTCACACCCTATGGAGCAGGAAGGCCAGACAAATACAAACACATACACCCACAATCCAGCGCGCAACCTTCGACATTCAGTCAGAGCTACAGTGGAATCATAGCCATGAATTATAGGCAATATTTAAACATGTAAGTTTACAGGCGCTCTCCCTCCATTCTCACCGAGCAGCTTGAGTCATTTTGTGAAAGAAAATGAACTCCCTAAAAGTGCAAAGCTGCTGAGACCATACCCCAAAAGATTTACTGGTGTCACTGCAGTGAAAAGTGGCTCTACAAACACATATTTCAGATTTTTCTTTACAAAAGCATTTCAGATGTGTGTGTTATTTTCCTTCTGCTTTGTGATCATGCACTAAGTTGAACTGGTAACCATGAGATACACTGAAGATTAAGTATGTGGCCAAGTCAAAGAAGTGTGAATACTTTCTCAAGAGACTGAAACTGTATAAGGTCAGATTCGTGATTTAAATTACTATAACTTTATGTCTTCCAGGAAAATTGTGTAATTTTTGCACAGCCATTTTTTTTTTTTTGTCATCTACTTTAAAGTAAAACTAACCTGACTGCTGGAAGCGCACAGTTAAGTGCAGGCAATCTCAGAATTTGATTCTGTACAGGGAAAAAAAGACCTTTAGCACAGCTTTATTCACGTCTTATTTCCAGATTGCTTCACAAGACAAGATTGTACCCCGAGGCCGTACTTGTCAGTGTGGTGAGCACATGAAACCATCTGACATTTGAAGCTGTAATCCTTATGTACATCAAGAAAGAAATATCTGGTTTTCAAATTGCAGTGAGATGCCTTTGCATGAAACGGCTCTTGCGTGGTGTCCTCCAGGAGACCGGAAAGTCTCTCTCTGGGACGCTTTTTAATTAGGTGATTGCCTTAGATCAGCAGAGGGAGCCCCAGCTCTTATCTAGATTTCCTTTTTCCGTGGGTAGCCTCAGCGTAGCTGTGTGATATCTGAAACGACGGACCGCAGTATGACAGCCTGCGAAGGCTGCGTGTGGCCACCAGGAATTTAAAACCCATTATCCTGATGAAAAATGGGCTTTTTCATGAGGAGAAATATCATCAATCTTAGAGGGGGAGGGAAAAAAACACTAATTTGAATTTTTAGTAACATATCTACTTAAGAGCTTTGTTCATTTAATTTCATATTTTGCTGAAGTTTCAACAGTCAGTGTTGCTTATGTTGATACAAGTATGTTGATATGTTGCGTATGTTGATACAAGCAGTAACTTCAGTGCATTGTAGTGGGATTTTGTGTGACAAGAAAAAAAAAGAAATGCGTAATTGCAAAGTGAAAGAAAAATTATTGATAATCTTAACATTTTTTTTAAATCTGAAAAGTGTTGCATGCATTTGTATGAAGACTTTAACTGCATTTTACTACCATCACAGCTGCATGAATGTTTCCAACAGCTTTGTACTTCTAGGGAACAAGGTTTGTTTTTACCCACTCTTTGCAAAATAACAAATTAAGTTCAAATTCAAAAGTACTTTATTGAGCCCAGCTGCTCTACCAGAGAAAACAGGACGTTAAATCTGTTTTAAACCAATGTTAAGGATTCATGTGTCTAACCGAAGGTGAAGAAGAGGAGAGAAATCATCTGCAAATTTTCAAGTTAGGTCTGGATTTAAACTGGAATATTGCGATTAATTAATGTTTTTTATTTTTCATTTTAATCCATTCCACTGTTGCTCTGACCGTATGTTTAGTTTGATTGTCCTCCTGGAAGGATGAACCTCACTCTGGTCTTTTGCAATTATGAACGAGTTTTCTGTCAGGATTTTCCCGAATGTAAACATCTCCTGTACAGCTTCTCAATTCCTGCCGATGAAAGGCCTTCTCACAGCATGATGCTGCCACCACCATGGTTTATAGTGATGTGCTGTTTTAACTTTCCTCCACAAGCCATGTTTTGCATGTAGACCAAAGAGGTTCTGCTTGGTCTAATTTTACCAGAGCATCTTTTCCCACACCAACTCATGCTTTACAAAGTGCTTTACAAAGAAGAATAAGAAAAGAGTTAACCCCTGAAACTTTCACAACATTCAGAATAGTTATTTCTTCTATTTTTTTTTGTGTTAGCAAGCTGTACAATCATTTCATCTCCCCTTTCCACCGGAGTTGTTGTTGACGCCTCCTTCTGCTCCTTTAAACTATTCTAAGTCTGCCCTCCCTCTGACATAGTGTGCCCCCGGAGGAAGCAAAGAGTCATAGGATTTGTGTAGCAGTCAGTTCACAACCCAAATGTGGAAGATGAAACGCGGATGGAGACTCGGTGTGTGAAAGATGAAGTGTGATAAAAATAATACAGCAATGCTTTGATATGCTACATTTACAGGGGATCTGTGCCCCACTGTGCCCTCAGATGCACTAAGACACACTAACGGAGCTGTGGAGGCGAGGCAAGTGGGAGAAGGGTTTACGGTGTCTGTTGTAAGAGGCATTATCACTATCGCTGCAGCTTTTTTGTAATCCAATGAGGAAGCATTTGCAGTGTTGCTGTCTCTTGTAGTGATGAAAAGAGAACTCAAAGGAAAGCATCTTTTTACAAAGTATGATGTCAAACAATTAATTTAAGTGCTACTTTGGGCGGGATGGAGTCTGTAGCAAGGGAAGACGACAGATGCTGGTAGACTGTGGTTTGTTTTATTTACAAATGCAGTGTTTAATGTTGTCTTATTTGTGTTAAAAAGTGATGAGTTGGTATCAAGGGTATTTCAAATGGATCAAACATAAACCAATCTTTATGGTCACAATCGGTGCCTTGTAAAAGTATTTATACTCCTTGAACTTCTTGGCAGTTTGTCAGATTGCAGCCACGAGGTTCAGTGTCTTCGACTCAAAGAAGTGCATAATTGTGTGGTGGAATGAAAAGGATCCATCCATTCATTCATCCATTGTGTTCTACTTGCTTGAGTTTGCTTTGCCAGACATACAGGTCATGGTTGTCCTTAGGAGCCCCTATATATTCCTTTGCAAGAAGGGGTTTACCAGCGAGTTTTGTGTGTGTCAGGGTCTTCTCATACTTGTACCTGGTACCAGACATCCTTGTCCTTCCAATTCAACTACATTCTACTTTGTTTTGGTCTGTCCAGACAACATACATTGAAGATTTCATCATACGTTTTGGGACGCTTAAGTGCTTTTAGAAGACTCTGCATGTGGTTATGTTAGAGAGATAAAGTGGTATCCAGGGCAACAATCAGTCAGAAGCTCAAACCCATGCTCGGGATATATATTTATATAAATCAGAAAGAAGAGGAAGTAAAATAGTCGAAATGTGAATTTACGTCTTGGGTTTACTTGAGAAAAATCAAGTGATCTTTATGTTTGACAAGTGGGATGTGAAAATCTCTGGGAATGCCTTAGAGATGCCCTCATCTCCACCACCTCGCTGCACAAAGAATAAACAGTCTGTCCTCTGTCAAGGTTTTACTTGCAGGGAGATATGTCTCTCTTCCTCTCTTCATCCTCCTCCACCTCTCTCTGTCTCTCTCTTCCTAATGAAATAATGGCATTCCTCTCTTCCCCCCCAAAGCTCCCCTACTCCTCTTGCCACTCTGCTTAAATCGACACTTGGCTAGATTCTCCAGTGCAGCAGAAGCTGAGTCATAAAGGTTTCAGTGGCCTGATTTATGGACAGTGATGTGGATGAGGGGCTAGTGTGTTGCAGGTTTGGGGGAGGAAGGGGGGGCTGGAGCGGTGGGTGAAGCAGCGGGAAAAAAAACACTGGCGTCAGCTCGCTGATCACAAAGACATATGTCAGCACAGAAACCATCTGCTGATTTCAGACGAAGACGCAAGGAGTGCAACTGCAGATTGAAACATGATAAAATGTTGATTGTGCAAGTTACCCAAAATCTGTTGCTTTGCTTTGTTTCATATTTAAATCTGGAAATTAGTGTCTGATCAACCTGTATTTTTATTTATTTTTTTACTGCATCAATTGACTTGCTGACTATGCTGGTCTCCTCCAACACACTCCCCCACACTTCTTTCAGCCGTGGGCCAATATATCACTGCGGATACAAGCTATGGACTTCTGCCCGTCATTTATGTTCCTTTATTCCCCTCCATTAACCTCCATTAACATTCTGTTGAAAATGAGGTGTGTTGTTTTAAGCTCTGAATAAACAGGCAGCTCCAGGCAAAAAAAAAAAAAAAATGCATGCAAAATCCCTTTTTCTTGTTTGTGAGTCACACAGCTTGGGTTTTGAGTCTAATTTTGTGAATATGCGTTTTCTGTGTGTGGCGAAGATGATTTGAATTGACTCCTTACTGCACCCGCCTGTTTATGTAAGTGTAAAATGAAAGGCGTGGAGGCAGCTTCAGGTTGACAAGGCTTCAAGGCTTTATTGGGGTTCAATGCAGCACATTTTGAGACTCAAAGCACTCAGTGGGGAGTTGAGGTAAGGCATTTTTAAACCGCGCGTTGCACCCAAAGACAGTCGGATAAGCACATTTTTGGTGACAGTTAAAGCACCTGCGAATAGATCCACACACAGCAGAATCTATTCCTGACGTCTCCCGTCTTTATTATTTTCCTTTGTTGTTGCCATGTAAACATGTGCATACATGCTGTTAGTGTTTCAAGTAAAACATACAGAGGCCTCAGTGACCGAATATTCCGAGTTCATGAGATTTTTTATCTTTGTTTTGTTTTGTTTTTCTTTTCGATGAGGCATCTCTGCATATTGAGCACCAGAAAACTGATTCGTCAGTTTAAACTTTCTTATCAGTTGTTTTGGCGGATTTCTCTTTAGTTTCCACCTCTTCTTCTGCTTCTTTTTCACCTTCCTCCTCCTCCTTTGCACCCTCTTCATCGCCTTCTTTTTGCTCACTGTCGTCTTCGCCTTGGGGTTGGCTTTCTTTTCCCCCTTCTTCCTCCTCTTTTTTGTCTTTACCCTCCTCCTCCTCGTGATCCTCTTCATCTGTAAGGAGACATTTGAGCACAATGGAAATGTTCTATTCATTGTCAGAAAGGTAAAATGGCAACACTAACCTTCTCCTTTTCCTTCCTCTTCTCCCTCTTCTTTCTCTACTGCTTCCTCTCCCTCTTCTCCCTCTTCCTCTTCCTCCTCAGCCTTTTCTTCATCCTCTTTCTCATCTGTTACTTCTTCCTCTTCTCCCTCCTTCTCCTCTTCTTCCACCTGCTCTCCCTCCTCCTCGTCCTCCTCTTCCTCTTGAGGAGGGCTGGACTCCGCCTGCTGGGCTTGGCTTGCGGTTATCATGTCTTCAGTGAAAAGCGACGGAGAGTACAGGCGGGAGCTCAGCAGGTACGGAGCAGCAGAGCTCAGCAGAGACTGGGTGGAGACCTGCGCTCTTCCGTAGGCTGGAGCAGGACCCATGGCCTGAGAATAAACGGCGAAGGATCCTTGTTTTGACACGTTCAAGCGATTCTCCTCCCCTTCAAGAAGCTTCCTAGTGGGACGAGACAGCAAGTGAAGGTCTCACGGTTACAATGCAGTGCATAAAACTCTGCAGTGAGTGTGACTTGAGCACTCACCTATATGCCGCAATCTCAATATCCAATGCCATCTTTACGTTCAAGAGGTCTTGATAGTCTTTTAGGTAGCGAGCCATGTCATTCTTGTTTGCCCTCAATTCCTCCTCCAGTTCACCTATTGTGTTCTGCAAAAAGAGAAAGCACGGTAAAGTTCAAGTTGATCTGACATCTAAAATGAGTTTACCCATTGCTCTTCTCCTCTACTTTCCAAAGTTGTGTTTGCTTACCTGCATTGCAGAGATTTCAGAACTCTGTTTCTCCTCCACCTCCTGCAGTTGGTTTTCCAGAGCCTGGATCATCTCCCGGCAGGCGTCAATCTCCAGGGTTCTGTCTTTGAGCAGTCGGCGGTACTCTCCGGCCTCGTCCTTGGCGCTGCGTGCGCTCTCTGTACTGCGCGTGGAGCCTACCGTCATCACGCTCATCTTGTTGCAGAACCAATCCTCTGCTGCTTGCAGGTTGCGCTGTGCCATCGTCTCGTACTGGCCCCGAATGTCACGGAGAGCAGTGGAGAGGTCCGGCTTGGAGACCTCCATCTCCACGGCCACCTCGACGCTGTACTGAATTTGGGCCTGCAGCTCGGCGATCTCACTCTCACAGAGGCGCTTCAGGAAGGCCAGCTCATCCAGAAGGGTGCCGACACTTTTCTCAAGCTCAGCTTGGCCCAGCGCGGCTTCGTCCGCTCCCTTCCTGGCGTCCATGAGCCGTCCTTCTGCCTCCTCTCTGCCAAGGACTTCGTCTTCGTAGCGCTTCTGGAGGTTCTTCAGCACATCCTCCATCTCATCTCTGTGGTCCTGGGCCGCTTGCTTCTCGTGGCGGGCCTCTACCACAGCGGCACGGAGCTGGCGGACCTCGTGTTCGTACAGGGCCCGAAGATTGGAGGGCTCTGCCTGCCTCTGCCTGAGCAGCAGCAGCTCCGTCTCCAGCAGCTTGTTCTGCTGCTCCAGCTCATGGACTCTCTCAATAAAGCTTGCAAAGCGATCATTGAGGTCCTGGAGCTCAGCCTTCTCCTGGGTCCTCAGTTGTTTGAACTCGGAGCTAACTTGGACCGCTTGCTCAAGGCGGAGCTCGCTGGCAGCTGCAGCAGGAAGGATGGGGGAGTAGCTCGAAGGAGCTCTGGTGGATGTCGTATAACTTCTGCGTGAAGATACATAAGACGGCATTGGGGCTGAATGCGTGGAGTAAGCAGACCTGGATCCAATTCCTCCTCCAGCTCCATATCCTGCATTGCGCACAACTACTCTCCGCTTGTAAGTGGAAGGGAGATAAGGGTCAAAGCCAGTTGAAGTCATGATTTCGGAGCTCTGCCGCGTCGTGCCAGGGTATGTAGCTGTGTTGTCTGCACAGTGAATCTGCATTACTCTGGCTTTTATAGAGACCGTAATGACTGTGACGTAAGCTTTTTTTTCCCCCTTCCACAATGCTGACGGAAAGAATTGATTATGGTCCTTGCCAGCCAGCAGAGATGGGGAGGAGTGTGTGTGTGTGGGTAGATGAGGCGGGGATAAGTAACGATGGAGCAAAATGGGCTGCAACACACAGGGTCACCGAGGACATTAACAGTCTACTGTTACTCCTGAAAACTGCAGAGAAAGCTGCAGTTTTACCGCATAAATCCTTAGGAAAATATCAGCCTATTGATATCAGTCTATCAAGCAGTTTTGGAGTTTTGCATCATTGTTTTATATGTCATGTGAAAGAAAAGCTAAGGGATCAAACAATTGGGTGGTCCTGTGAAAGAACGGAAAAAAGGAAGGAATGCAGGAAGGAGGACAGGACAGAAAAAAGGACAGAAGGAAGGAAAGAAGAAAAAAAGAAAAAGGAAAGAAAGAAAGAAAGAAAGAAAGAAAGAAAGAAGGAAAAGGGGAAGAAAGAAAAAAGAAAGAAAGTAAGTTAATTGAAGGACTTCATGAACACGATTGCCCTCTAGCGGCCATGTGTTTAGTATGCAGCTCGAACATTACTGAGACATTTGAGTTTAAAAACATAAGTTTAAAAACGAATTATACAAATTCATGTTTGTACGTTACTTGCAGTTTTTACATTATACATTTCATACGAAACAAAGAAAAAATCATCCTAAAAAAAAAAATCATACAGTGTCCTAAATGCATTTATTGCAATGGTCAGAAATTCTGTAAGACCTCCTGTTTCAGAATTGAGTTCAACACCTTATTCACTCCAGATATAAATTATGTTACATTGTTGTCAATTCTCTAACATAAAGAACATACAGTTCTCTTTTCATAAACGCTTCGTATAATTGGCGATGCATTGCTTTTGTCAAACATTGTCAAAATACATCGAATGTGTCACAGTGGAGGTACTGATCATTTGTGACATGTCTAAATAAGCTAACGCTTTATTTCTTCACTCCACTTTATCACAAAACATTTTTTTTCTATAAATAAATTCACTGATTTGTTACATGCCGGCCTAAAAATGCGTTTTAAAAGTTCCTAAATGGTAAATAACACAAAAGCACGTTCTATGGTCCTGAATTGGCTGGGTACGCTTTTTAACACTCAGCCGAGGGAGGACCTAGGGAGAACTGCTGACAAGGTGGAGTGGGAGGAGTTCTCGTTTTAAACGGAGACAAAGCATTTTTCTGACAAGAGAAGGTCAGAGACATCTTGCCCATATCAAAAACCACAACGCGCAATATGAGTGACATGGTCAAGATGATTCTCCGGTTTTAACTTTAAAGAACACCTGCTGGGAAATATGGGCAAACCAATCCGGCGTAACGATTTGCTTTCCCGGATGAGGAATAGTGCGTACCCACTTTCCACATTTCTCTGTTGTTTATGAAATTCTACTTGTATCGAAGCATTTCATTGGCTACATCTATACACTCGCAGAGTCTTGACCAATGACCGAGGATTTTACTAATTGGCGGGTAGCAAACGTCTTCTGCTGCAAACGTCCCGGGGTCCATGACTTCCAGCAACAAAGGATGATGAATAAAGTTGATTTTCTCATTTATCACTGAAATATAACCACTTCCGCGTCTGTTTAATGTCCCGCTGATGTGTCAGAAAAGTAAAGCAGGTGCCTCGACGATGGACGGTAAGTTACAGAGGTTAGGAAACGATGATTTGCTCTGTGAGACACAAGCTAATGTTAGCTCCCTGAATTTGCTTTTGCACAATTAGCAAAGCATTATATTACTGTAATTTCACATAATGTAGAGCATTGCTCTATATTATGTGAATTATAGTTATAGTCTAAACTAATCAGCAACCATTGTGTTCGGGGATGTAGTTCTGTTATTCAAATACTGAAATAAGTGTGCTGCCATTATGCTAGCCAGGCTAGTTGAAGGGACAATTCGGTAAAGTTAGCTTAGTCGATTAGCTGATACGGCTTGTCCTTTTATTTTAATTCTCTGTTTGGTGTGTCTTCTGGGGCTATTATTATCAAGTAAATAGAGTGAATAACTCACTAGTGAACTGGTATTGGATTATGGCTGTTTTATTGAATGTTACAAATCTATTAGATCTACTACAATGAATTCATCCATAACTACAGTAAACGGTTAATGTTAGAAAAAACAGACATGATCATATTTCTTTTTTAAAGAATAAAATCGACCTAACTGGGGTCATTGTACTGTTACAACAGCTAGCGGGGGTCCAGAAGTTGCAGAACCTGGAGATCGTCCCAAATTAATATTCCAATAAGTTTGTACAGCACTCCAAACCATAGCATTATGCTCCCACTACCATGCTTGAGAGTTGGCACAGTGTTGTTGAATCTGAAAACCTTGGCGCTTCTAAGAGGGTTTTTTTTGTTTTGTTTGTTTGGTCAGTTTTTATGACGGAATAGTTTAATCTTCGTCTTTAAACGAGTTCATACTCATTTGAAGATGACAGTTCATCTTCAAATGAATAAGATTGGTAAGATGGTGGAAACGTCCCAAACAAACATGAGAACTGCTTTTGAAAATTTCACAGAATTCTCCTAAGCCCCGACTTCAGTGCTATTGAAAGTTTAGGAATTACATGACTAAAAGCAGGAGAAACCATACAATTTAAATGAGCCCTTAGACATTGGGTAAGAAGAAAGTTTAAATATCCAGTTAGAAAAATGATAGAAAACTGAAAGTTTGTGGTTTCTTTGCATCAATTAAACCAAATATTAGTTGAGGTGCATGTATATGTATCAGCACTTTTCTCTACTTGATTGAGAAAATTGATTTTAAATTTAAAGATGTATTTTTTGTTGTATGTTTTATCATCATTTCAGCCTTAATGAGTGTATGTAAATTTCTGACTCGCATTGTATCATTTTTTCAAACCTTCAGAACCAGTCGAACATTCGCCATAATAGCAGAGAGCCTGCTTTAAAGACATTAAAATGGTAAGCTGCGCTCAATATTCTGCTTTGCCCCGCCCACCATGTCATGGGATTTGTTGTCGCTAATGAGTTTGTTGCCGTTGACCTTTACAGATTCGAATTGCGGCTCTAAATGCTGCTTTGACAGCCGCCGACGAGTGTCAGGACCCGCTGAGGAGCAGCAAGAGTCGGACGAAAGAGGCTCAGGTACCGACTGAATGACGCCGGACAGCATTTACGCCGATCTTTGGATAGAAATGAATGACCTCTTCTGACCTTTAATTGACCTCCGCAGGAAGCCGAAGCTTTTGCTTTATATCACAAAGCTTTGGA
Source organism: Xiphophorus hellerii (assembly GCF_003331165.1). NCBI lineage: Eukaryota > Metazoa > Chordata > Actinopteri > Cyprinodontiformes > Poeciliidae > Xiphophorus > Xiphophorus hellerii. The sequence goes on along the minus strand of NC_045683.1, from coordinate 25,772,840 downwards.
TCTCCAGAAACATGACAAGTTTGAGGAGTCCGCTAAGGCCTACCATGAGCTGCTTAAAACGCCACTGCTCAGAGAGGTAAACTCATCTTGGTGCATTAAACAAAGCGTGATGATTCTGCTAAGGGTCACACTCTTACTAACCTACAGAATTAGCTGTCGATGTTCATTTTGGGCATTTAAATTGAATGTTGTTTATGTACTGTGTTTTTTTTCTTTCTTTTTACTAATAAAATTTACTATTCCCTTTGACAGTTTTTAAGTGCACCTATTAACTCAAATGTTTTTCACTATACAGTTTTACATAAGCAGTATATTTTAGTTGTTAACAATGCATCCCACAGCACTGTGCCTAAAAATCACTTCTTCTTTTAAGGTCTTACAACTAAAATCTGCATTATTTTTTGGTGGGACTAAGATCCACTTATACTAGATATGTTATTTAAATGCCCTGGAAAAATGTCCTTCATATTCTCCAAAATAAGAGAATAAATACGTCTAACTTCTTGAGGACTTTTTAAATCGATGATCAAAACTTCACAGATGTCGAACTTTACCCGACTGTAAATTTACAAAATCACCAATTAAATTAGTGCTTTAGGATTTATCCTGAAAAATTAATGAAGGGAAAGTCAGTATGCTAAACATTTCCAAAGTTAGCAAAAATGCTAAAGAGCTAAACGAAAAGTTAGCTTTGCTATTGGCAGATTAGTGGATGAGTGGAAGTATGTCCACTACTGATTTACAGTGAGATTAGGTTTCACAACGTTGGACTTTATGTAGTAATTAGAGAGTTAATTTTACTTCGGGGTATCGGACTAAAAGGGGTTGAGTATAAATACATGCCGCATTTAGATTTGTACTCGTAAAAAAACAAGCAAATAAGAAAAACCTTTAAATCACATAGTTTTTCCTTCACTTCACAAGTTTGCACTCCTGACATACCGTGTAAAGTACCAATATAATTGATTCTGGTGGTTGTAGTATGAGAAAATATGAAAAAAGTTTAACCCTATGAGTACTTTACTAAGGTGCTGTATATAGTTGTAACCCGATGCTTCTAAACTGGTGATTTAATGCTGTGGTATGACTGCTGAATTGCCGTTTCTGTGCTTTGCCCTTGTCGTTAAATTTTCTATACTATCTAATATTTCAGGCACTGCCCTCAGAGGATCAAAGAGTGGGTCTCAAGCATCCTGGACTGATGCTGAAATATTCCACCTTTAAAAACCTTGCCACTATGGCTGCATCCCGGGACGACTTGGAGAAAGCAATGGAGTTTTATTTGGAGGTAAACGCTCCACTTTTACGGTTAATTCTAAATATTTTTGTTCATGTCGCTGCTTTGCTTAAATTTTTAATTGATGTGAATAGTACTGATAAATATATATTATTACTTTTCTTTTCAGGCTGTCATGTTGGACTCGACTGATGTGAACATGTGGTATAAAATCGGTCAGGTGGCTGTGCGACTTGTTCGCATACCTCTGGCGCGTCACGCGTTTGAGGAGGGCCTGCACTGCAACCCGGACCACTGGCCATGCCTGGACAACCTCATCACTATTCTGTACACGCTTAGTGACTATACCTGTAAGTAATGCACATCATCATGAGCTCAATTCCAGGGATGTCCCAAAGTGGATGTTTGATCCCTGTCACCGACCTTTAAGGTTAGGCATTTGATACCAAGTCACAAGGCCTATTGTCCTCCGATCACTTCCTGTCGTCTTCTTTTCTGCCAGTAGCAATATCTGGTTGTTAATGACACAACTTGTGAGACATGAAGAGTATTTCCATTGCAGTTTTGCAAACCACACTAATTTCAATACAGCTGAAAACCCACCTCATCCCACCACAAAAACCTTTTATCAAAATACGTGTTTTTTTCAAGATTGACGTGTTTCCGTTAAGCAAATTTGTTCTCATAATTCCAATTTGCGCAAATATATGGACAATGGAAACAGAACTACAGTTTAGATACATTAACTTGATGTTAAAGTATCTAAAGGCCTCCATCCATCCATCCATCCATCTTCTTCCGCTTATCCGAGGTCGGGTCGCGGGGGTAGCAGCTTCAGAAGGGAGGCCCAGACTTCCCTCTCCCCAGCCACTTCTTCTAGCTCCTCCGGGGGAATCCCGAGGCGTTCCCAGGCCAGCCGAGAGACATAGTCCCTCCAGCGTGTCCTGGGTCTTCCCCGGGGCCTCCTCCCGGTGGGACGTGCCCGGAACACCTCACCAGGGAGGCGTCTAGGAGGCATCCTGACCAGATGCCCGAGCCACCTCAACTGGCTCCTCTCGATGTGAAGGAGCAGCGGCTCTACTCTGAGTCCCTCCCGGATGACTGAGCTTCTCACCCTATCTCTAAGGGAGAGCCCAGCCACCCTACGGAGAAAACCCATTTCGGCCGCTTGTATCCGCGATCTCGTTCTTTCGGTCATGACCCAAAGCTCATGACCATAGATGAGGGTGGGAACGTAGATCGACCGGTAAATCGAGAGCTTCGCTTTTTGGCTCAGCTCTCTCTTCACCACGACGGACCGGTACAGCGCCCGCTTGACAGCAGACGCTGCGCCAATCCGCCTGTCGATCTCCCGCTCCCTTCTTCCCCCATTCGTGAACAAGATCCCGAGATACTTAAACTCCTCCACTTGGGGCAGGACACCCCCCCTGACCCGGAGAAGGCACTCTACCCTTTTCCGGCTCAAGACCATGGCCTCGGATTTGGAGGCACTGATCCTCATCCCGGCCGCGTCACACTCGGCTGCGAACCGCTCCAGCGAGAGCTGCAGATCACGATCTGATGAAGCCAAAAGGACCACATCGTCTGCAAAAAGCAGAGATGAGATCCTAAGGCCACCAAATCGGATCCCCTCAACACCTTGGCTGCGCCTAGAAATTCTGTCCATGAAAGTGATGAACAGAATCGGTGACAAAGGGCAGCCCTGGCGGAGTCCAACTCTCACCGGAAACGAGCCCGACTTACTGCCGGCAATGCGGACCAGACTCTGACACCGGTCATACAGGGACCTGACAGCCCGTATCAAAGGGCCCGGTACCCCATACTCCCGGAGAACCCCCCACAGGGCTCCCCGAGGGACACGGTCGAACGCCTTCTCCAGGTCCACAAAACACATGTAGACTGGTTGGGCGAACTCCCATGCACCCTCCAGGACCCTGCCGAGGGTGTAGAGCTGGTCCAGCGTTCCACGACCAGGACGAAAACCACACTGCTCTTCCTGAATCCGAGGTTCGACTATCCGACGGACCCTCCTCTCCAGGACCCCTGAATAGACCTTGCCAGGGAGGCTTAAGAGTGTGACCCCTCTATAATTGGAGCACACCCTCCGGTCCCCCTTTTTGAACAGGGGGACCACCACCCCAGTCTGCCAATCCAGGGGAACTGCCCCCGATGTCCATGCGACATTGCAGAGTCGCGTCAACCAACACAACCCTACAACATCCAGAGCCTTAAGGAACTCCGGGCGGATCTCATCCACCCCCGGGGCCCTGCCACCGAGGAGCTTTTTAACCACCTCGGCGACCTCGTCCCCAGAGATTGGAGAGCCCAACCCAGAGTCCCCAGGCTCCGCTTCCTCAGTGGAAGGCATGTTGGTGGGATTGAGGAGGTCTTCGAAGTACTCTGCCCACCGGCCCACAACGTCCCGAGTAGAGGTCAGCAGCACACCATCCCCACTATAAACAGTGTTGGTGCTGCACCGCTTCCCCCCCCTGAGACGCCGGATGGTGGACCAGAATCGCCTCGAAGCCGTACGGAAGTCTTTCTCCATGGCCTCTCCAAACTCCTCCCACGCCCGGGTTTTTGCCTCAGCAACCGCCCGAGCCGCATGCCGCTTCGCCCGCCGGTACCCATCAGCTGCTTCCGGAGTCCCACAGGCCAAAAAGGCCCGATAGGACTCCTTCTTCAGCCTGACGGCATCCCTCACCGAAGGTGTCCACCAGCGGGTTCGAGGGTTGCCGCCGCGACAGGCACCGACAACCTTGCGGCCACAGCTCCGATCGGCCGCCTCGACAATGGAGGCACGGAACACGGTCCACTCAGACTCCATGTCCCCCACCTCCCCCGGGACGTGTTCGAAGTTTTGCCGGAGATGGGAGTTAAAGCTCCGTCTCACAGGGGATTCCGCCAGACGTTCCCAGCAGACCCTCACAACACGTTTGGGCCTGCCAGGTCTGACCGGCTTTCGCCCCCACCACCGGAGCCAACTCACCACCAGGTAGTGGTCAGTGGACAGCTCCGCACCTCTCTTCACCCGAGTGTCCAAGACATACGGCCGCAGATCCGATGAAACGATGACAAAGTCGATCATCGAACTGCGGCCTAGGGTGTCCTGGTGCCAAGTGCACATATGGACACCCTTATGCTTGAACATGGTGTTCGTTATGGACAATCCATGGCGAGCACAGAAGGCTATTATCTAAAGGCCTGTAAAGTGAAATTTTGTCTCAAATTTTGAGTAACCTGTTAAAAGCTGCTGTAATGTACATCAATTGAAACCAACACAGATTTCTACTTTGTGTCTAAAGACACCTGTCTGTCTGTCTGTCTTGACCATTCAGCTGCAGTCTTAAACTCTTGACCCGCTCCTGCTGCTGACCTTTTAAAGCTGAGTGGTTTGCTTTAGTGCTGGGCTAATGTTAGGCGTTTGCTCTTTGTTTTTGTTATAAATCTCATCGCTGATTTATGAGGCTGGAAAATTGTTGTTTTTCAGCCTCATGAATTTACTGCTTTTCGGACATTATAAAATTTAACGGCTTTACTCCATCTACTCTTGTTATATCTCTGAAAATCTCAGCTGGTAACATGAACACATGTTCTCTCTTTTACGCTGAATGTCAGTGTGAAGGGTTAAAAACACTTTAATTCTGAGAGAATAGCCCAGATTTGATTACCTTTAGTCCAGTTTGGCTCACCGTGCAAGGAGGAAAAGAGGGTATTTCTTCGTTATTGGGTGCACAAATCACGTTCTTAGTTTTGTTGAGGACTCCAGATACCGTTTGTTAAAAATTTATGTGATCTGCCTGAAGGGAACGAAGCGAGACATTTTTCCCTTGATAGTGTAAAAAATTAAATATAGCCAGAAAGGTAAATTTTACCTGCATTTTTGCAGATTGTTTATACTTCATTGCCAAAGCCCTGGAGAAGGACCACTGCTACACTAAAGGCCTTGTGTTGAAGGAAAAAATCTTTAAGGAGCAGCCCTGCTTGAAGAGGGATACGATGCAGTTGTTTACAAAATGGTAAAAGTCTTTCATATTTGCAACATACCGTTGGTCTAAATCTGCGCAGCACTGAAAGTTTTCATGCATTTTGCTGTGAATTGTTGCAGCGATATGTCCATTCACTATGTGGAAGTGGAAGAGGAAGAGCGCAGATCCATCATTGAAGAGGCCATGGAGATAAGGAGGCGCAGACAGACTCTCTCTCACCGTGAACCGAAACCAGACCTCGTCCTGGTCCAGCCCATGCACTGCCTCTCGTTAGTTTCTGTTTTGAATTACTCGAATTAGAAAAAGTAGTCCCAGTGGAATTAAGAATTTGAAATGGTGATCTTCTTAGATTGAACCATGAGCAGAAATGTTTGTTTCTCCAATGAGTATTTTTTATTTTATGTTTAAATTTGAAGTCTCTTCTGTTTAACCTCAGATGGAAGCAGGTCGGCGAAAGCTTTCTCGCAATGTACAAACATCAGACGACCTGCGAACCTCCACGGCCGAGTTTGGGCTGCAGAATCGACCTGTCGGCGTACCGCGACCCCACCTTCCCCCAGAACCTTCCCCAGCCGAGTAGCCCTGTGAGCATGGGCTTGGCCACGGTGCTCAGCAGCCCCAGCTCGTCCCTGCCGCCGGTGGCCTTCAGTGAGCCCACCGTCCTGCTGGGTTCTCAGCCTCAAATCACCCTTAGTCAGACGACCGTGGAGATCACAACTACAGCTCCCCCTGCTGGTTAGCGTTGCTGGTTTACATAATCTCTTTTGGGAAAACACAACACTGATTTACACTAACATTCTGTAATTCTTCATTTTCACACTTCTTGATCCTTTTTTGCTTATATTTTGTCATGCTGCAATTACAAACTGTTGTGTCTTTGTTGGAGTTTGCAGGTAGGCCAACACAAGGTAGTTCATTAAAAGTGGAAGGAAAATTATGTATGAATTCAAATTTTTTTCAAATTAATTTCTGAGAAGTATACAGTGCCGTTGGATTAGTATGCTGTTGATGCACGTTTTGCTGCAATAACAGCAGCATGTCTGCAGGGGGCATGTCAGTGCCAACTTTATGCAATTGGGACATTTTTTCCCCATTTAGGTTTTTTGCAATATATCTCCAGGTCAGTCAGATTTAATGACCAAACATGCATTTATGGATAGGGTTGCAACTAATAATTGCAATTGATTATTCTGCCAATTATTCTGACATTTGATGGATTAATCAATTAGTCAGATTAAAAAGTTGGCACGTTCTACAAATTTTTTATTTGATCTCTTAAACTTTTTTCATACAATATTAGATATAAATTAAAAGATGCAAATAAAAACCCAATTCCTTTTTTTAAATAACAAGCATTTAAATTCCCAAAATACGATAATGTATTATTTCTTTAGTCAATTTGAGCTGGATAAAGCTAAAACTTGAAGTGTTTTGGGTGTTTTTACCTTCAATGCAAAGTAGATATTTATTTTGTACAGTTTTGGTTTTATCACAGCTCTGACGGTGGTGTTGTTTCAGCAAATAACCTTTTTTTTTGAGTCTGTATACTCTTTTTAACAATTATTTGATTACCGATTTAGTTGACGATTATTTCAATTATTGATAAATCATGATTAAGCTGGTTAATCATTCCAACCCTAATTTAGAACACACCTAAATACGAATGCCGGCCACACTTCTCACTCATGATTCCTTGTAAAAATTATTTGTCACTCATGCATTCTTTTTATTTACTTCACTAATTTGTGTCGGTTAATCACACAAGAACCCAACAAAATGCAGACAAAATTGTTTGTAATGTGTCAAAATCTGGGAATGTTGAGGTAGAATAAAGACTCTAGCAAGCCGGTGTGTCGTTGTTTTATAATATTCTGTTATGTGTACAGCTGCAGGCATGGACATTTCCCTGGCAGATAAAGTGAAGAAAGCTCCAAAGAGAAGACGTGTGGTGGAGGACAGCGGCGAGACGGCCAAGCGTCGCTCGGCACGTGTTCGAAACACAAAATGCAAGAAGGAAGAGAAGATTGATTTCCAGGAGCTGCTTTTTAAATACTTACCTTCCAGGTAGGTTGAGGTAAAACGTCAAGACCGAAATATAAAAAAAAAAAAAATTTAGTGACATTATTTTCTGATCTGTTTCAGGCTCAAGAAGTTTGATCCCGACAATGACGACGAGAGCTTGGGGAATCTTGAGACGCAGTGTGACGGGAAGGATGACGTTCAGCCTGTTCACGGAAGCTGCTTACCAGCCGACTCCGTTGAACTCATGGAGTCTGGTACATTATCTATGTACTGTACATCTTTAAAGTGGAGGCAGTCTCTGCATCGAAACCCATTGATAAGTGAAACAGCTTTTTGTTTCTCTTTGTCAGAGCAACAAGATGTTCACAACTTCTTGCTCAATAATTTGAGCAACGGTGGCATCCTGGATCTGATGATGCGCTACCTGAAAGCGGTTGGTCAGAAGTTCATGGAGGAGTGGCCGCGGGGGCTGACCTCTGTGGTGCTGGAGGTTTATCAGACCTGGAGGAAACACAGTATGGGCCTCCCCAACCCTCTTCTTCGGGACTGCAGCAACCAGCACATCCAGGTAAACCAAATAAATAAACCAAGCAACCTTAAAAAACAAAGACTTGTTAAATTCCTATCTCGACCAAAACTACCAAGGTGGCACAAACTTCAGGTATCAGTTACTGAGAACTTTTCCATGCGGTCTTGCAACAAGATGGTTAATGTTTAGCAAAATTAGCGATGGGCCAAATCATCAAATAAGGAATATATACAGCAAAATTACAATTATGATTACTTCTGTCAAAACAGCCCTCAATAAAGAATCTGAAAGATTTTGAGCTGATTTTTATATATTTGTGAAATGTGTCAAGTACATCTGGTATGTGTTATTTAAGTCAGGAGCTCTGCTGGGATGTGAACTGATAACCCAAATTCAATAATTTCCAGATCTACTGACTCAAACTCAAAATGTTTTTTCCTTTAGCAGTCAATGAATGCATCGTAAGTAGGCAGTATCAGGTTGTGCTGATGATACTCTTCAGTGTGGATGTTGTTACAGTGGGAAAACAACTCAGAGTACCTATTTTCAGTATCGGTGAAGTCAGAGAGAGAGCAATAGCTGTTCAGAGCTAAAGGGAGCCATTTTCTATGGAGCAGTTTGGTTGGTAATTCAGTGGTCTGGTTACTCTTTCACACCTTTCTTTTGTTCTTTCAATAGATATTCTTTTTTGTTCTGTACAGGAAATGTTGACAATGAGCTTGGCCTGTATGGAGTTGCAGCTGGAGCAATGGTTGCACAACAAAGGGAAGATTGGTAAGCTGGTGCTTTCACTCACTTGGTGTCAGATGGTTGTTTTTTTTAATGATAGAATTTGCTGAAAAATCCCAAAACAAGTTGACAAATTATGTTTAACTTGCTTAGGAGTGGGACTAAAATTAAAATGATAACGTTCTTAAAGTCTCAAATGTAGCTTACTGAAGTTTGCAGACACCCTGTAATTGATGTTCTTTTGGATTGTTGGTAAATCTAAATGTATTTTCGTATATTTGGTAACAATTAACACATGTATCAGAACTTTTCAGAAGAGACCTTTCGGATTGGCCCCCATGTGTACCAAATGAATACAACGTTGTTTTTAAGGTTGAACACATGCTGTTTAAGTGTGGAGCTAAGTGCACAGATACGGTTTGTGGTGCAACTTGTAAAACGCAACAACAAAACAAAACAGTGTCAATGTAGAAAGAAATGAGGCCTAAACCAAAGGTTTGTCAGCATTATTCAACAAATAACTTAATTATTCACCAGAAGGAACTTCAACCCCAAATGTAAGTAACGCTGGTACTGGAGGAAAGCTTAGCTAAGGTCTAAATCATTCAACCAGCCTTAAGTGCTGCACCGTACCAGACATGTTGACTAGATTTTCTGACAGCCGAACTTTTACGGTGCATTTAGGTACTTCTGTACACAGGATTGTCTACATATTGAAACGACTCCAAAGTGATGGGAACATGTTTTATTCTGAAATATCAGCACAATCTTATTTAGAAATTCCTAAGCAACAACCTTCATAATTTTCTGGAGGTTTTACTGTGATGTAATTTGTCCAAGGTCTTGGATTTACCTGATTATCCTTTATTAATTGAAAACAATCAAACCTTTAAATTTCTAAAACATCATAGGCTCAGACTATTTTAAAGTAGTAGAGTAAAATTTGTTTTTCATGATCGAAGTGTAGCAAAAAATATTCTGAACTGTTCCTTTAAAACATACTGAAACAAGTGAACCTTTACCCTCCCACTAGCTATTCTTTATGTTTGGTTTCCAGTCATGTTGTTCTGTCTTGGCCAGTTATTCCGAGAAGAAATTGCGGCGGTCCCAGCAGTGAGACGGCCGACTCCGAGTTTCCCGGGCAACACTTCCATGGCGACTTGTTAATCCTGGCCCTCGGCTCGTCCCAAAGAGATCTGTTTGGGAGCATCTGGTTGGATGTCATGGTGCGGGTCTACTGGTTGAAAGCACGATTCTTGGCCCTGCAGGTAAAATCCAAGTTTCCTGGTTTTGTCTTTTTCACTTTTCTCGCCAGAGCTGATATGTAATGCTAAATTTCTTTTCGTCTTCTTGACAGGGAGATATGGATTTGGCCCTCGAGAGCTATGATGTTTGTATAGGGCTGTTGCAGAGCAAACCAAAAACCGCTGGTGGGAAACATTACACAATCAACCTGCCAAACCTACGTGTAGATGCAGCCATATCTGTGGAGGAGGTTGGTAAACACTGAAAACAAATGGTTTCAAATCATCGATATGCCATTTCACAAAGCCTTCATGGATTCAATAGATACAATGTTGCAAAGTTCTTATGAGGACTTCCTGCTCTGAATGTTTTTTTTTTCTTTTTTTCTGACTCCATGTACAGATTGACAAGAGGCTGAAGTCCCTGGAGCGGTGTCAGTCTTTAGAGGAGATCCAGCGTCTCTTTGAGTCGGCAGACTTTGAGTCTGTTGTGCGCCTGCTGCAGCCCACTCTTAATTATGAGAACAGGAGCAAATCTCTGGAGTTTGTGAGCTCGACGCCGGAGCGTCCCGCCCAGCTGATGCTACTGCAGGTTGGAAGTGCTACAAAGCTCTTTACTCATCGCAGGAACTGGGGGTTTAGTTACCACATAACATCGCAGCAGATTATTTATTAGTGGACCTCAAATGTATGGAGGAATATATATATATTCTAGACTTCACTCTTGGAGTGCAGAGATAAATTGGTCCCACTTTCCTTAATTTTTTGGAGAGCGGTCGATACTTACACGAGAAACAAATCTTTTCAACTGATCTCATCTACTTACGCAAAGGTCTGAATATCAGCCAGTCTCCCTTCTCTCTGTTGTGAGAGAGGGCTGACAAGGGCATGTCTACACACAATAGTCACTCCTCTGTTGCCAACTTAGTAACTTTGTCGCTATATTTACCTAATTTTCATACAAAAAACTCAGCAGATCAGGCTTTTTAAAGATCGCGACAGGCCAGAAAACTGCAATCAGTTCATTCCTACTGGATCCTTTCCTCCCTTTGTCCGAAGAGTGTATCGGTCCATCCATCCATTTATGCAGTCAGTTTATTCATCCACCTATCAATTTATCCATCTTGCAGTCAATTTATTCTCCCTTCCCTTCTATCCAGCCTATGAATAAGAAAGAACACTATAAATTAACTGTGAAGTTTTACATTTAATTTAGATTAGCTCTAGAAATAGCTAATCTCTAGAAATATAAACAAGAAAAAATGCAGTTGAACTTGCATCTGCACTGCCTGTAGCTGTTACTTTGTTGTCCTTACAATTGACATACTTGGAAAAAATCCAACATGTCTGTCTAGATGCACTTTTAAAGTATTAGAAAAGCCGGTATTTCATATCATATTGTGCTTGAATTTTGGTAAACTCTTTGACATTTTCCCGCTTCTCCACCAGAACTCCCTGCTGAAGCTGCAGGACTACCGGCAGTGCTTGGAGTGCAGCGAGCTGGCTTTGAACGAAGCCCTGCAGCAGCTCAACTCTGCTCCAGGCGGTTCTGCTCCGAGCAAGGAAGAGTGGGTCAGCACCATCAGAAAGCTGCTGGATGGCGTCGAAACATGCTTCACAAAAGAACCGGAGCTTCTGAGCAAAATCCCTCACTTCTCCAGCATGGCCCGACTGGCAAACAATCTGATTCAGGTTTGAAAGCCGTGAAAGGAATAATGCATTAAAACTGAGTGACCTCAATAACTAAGTTTTTATTGCTTTATTCTGTTGCATGTTTTTCTTTTTGTCTTCCTCCAGCTGATTGATCTTAGCATGAGTACTTCAGATGATCCAAAGGAGCCCTATTTCTTCTCAGTTCTGCCTTGGATTATCTTGTGTCGGATTATCAAACATGAGGAGGCTGCTTTTGACTGCATGCTTCGGCAGCATATATCTTTAGATGACGACGAAGGTGGGTTAAGTCATTGATTTCCCTCACTGTCTTTGTTTTATTCTTTTATTATTAACGCGGCGACGCCTGATTTCCAGATGAACCAGAAACTCCCCTGCTTCCCTCGTCTCTGATGCTTTTGAGTACAGCTCACGAGTATCTGGGTCGTCGGTCCTTATGCTGCAGCTCAGACGGAGCCCTCCTAAAGTTCTTTGTAAGATTCTACAAGGCCCTGACTTGGCAAGCATTCGCAGAGAATTGAGAAAGTATCGATACTCTATGAACATTTGAATGTTATCAATCTACAATCACAAATTAGCGTGTATTTTAAAAGTTCTTTGATTACATTTGAAACTTGGAGAAACCTTGTTTTTAGTCCTTTCTTGTTTGCAAAGTAGTCCAAGCTCATTCAGATGGGAGCTTCAGTTTTTCAGTCTTAACGCAGATTCATTGGATTTTGTTTTATAACATAACTGTGCTTTGAATTTCAGGATTTAATTTAGAGGCGTTCCAGCAAAGGGAGCTGAAAAAAAATCAAATTTTTTTTTTTTTAGAATTTTAAGTCAAATAAATTATTCATTTTTTTGTGAATAAATGAGAATAAATGTCTGTTATTTTGCAACTTATTTGTTGCAGATTAGGGTACTGGAGAAAGAATTTGCTGCTTCTAGCAACAATGACTCCTTTCCCTATAAGGAAGAGCTGGAAATGGCCTTGGAGCAATGCTTTTTCTGCTTGTACGCATATCCCAGTAAGAAGAGCAAGGCGCGCTACCTTGAGGACCACTCATCCCCACAGGTCAGGCCTGTAATTTCTACCTATTATAATTGTCCTTGCAGAATGAGAAATAAACTAGTGTCTTATTTCAATATTTATGTGTAAGTTTGCTCATCAGAGTTCCACAAACTAAAAGTCTGCAGCAGCAACAACAAATGTAGCTGAGCCGTTAGGAAGATAATGGGCAAATGGTGATGAAGAGGCGGTGCAATAGTGAAGAGGTGGCTCAAGGCTTTTGACTAATTGCTATTTCTCAGTTGTATTGCCAAACTTATGTAAGCGCAGGGCATGAAAAGGAACAGACTGCCAATGACGCAAACGAGCGCCCTCAATGAACCTCTCGATCCTGAAACGGTCAGATATATCCATTAACATTGTTTGCTGCTGAGCCACACAAAGCAGGTGTCACTGAAGTAAATTGAGGCCTTGAAGCGGCATTGTTAGAGGACTATTTTTCTCTGCTGAATGAGACATGACAAAATATTTGCAAAATTCTATTTTTTTTATTTTTTTTGTCACTTGATGAGCAGGCAGTTCAGGCTTCATTGTGCCTAGTAGTTTATTTGCAACGAATTTATCTTATTTTTAATCTACAACTGCTATAAGAACTAAAGAAATTATGACACCAACAGGCTTTCGTGTTTGTGTGTAGCCCCTGAAACAATGCATCATTAGGAATACGGTTTATCCGATTACATACTTCAGCTTTGATTTTAGGAGATCTGCGATTGGCAGACATTTACATGTGATCTTATCTGCTTTTGTCTACCTTCACTAAATGTCTAAAAATCATCCACTTACCCCTTTTGCTCTGTCTTGAGAGATGATTATGTCTGCACATGCTCAGTCAGCAACAGTCACGCCACTGTTGTCAACTCGGCAACTTTGCTGCTATATTTAGTAACTTTTTGGACAAAAGAATTGTCCAAAATCGGAATTGGCAGGTCAGACTTTTTAGAGATTGGTAATTGGCCAGAAAATATGAAAATGAAATAATATAGATATTACCCTGTTCAGTTGCTAACATCCATCCATATGTTTTTATCTCTCTGTCAATTCACCTGTTTATGTGTTGCATGCATTTGTCCACCTATTTATCTAACTGAGTTTGTATTTAAATCCCGACCGTCAGATAGAAGACTCCAGATCTACATTATATTGTGTATTTTAAAAATAATTGCATATCTAATAAACAGTATAAAATGAACTGGCAGAAAACGAATGTGGAAAAGTATGAATTTATGACAGAATCAAAGTGGAAGAACCCAGGTATTTGCAGTTCTTGCATCCAGCCACAAGTGGGAGTCGGTGCATTTAATTTGTAAGCCCTCCGAGTAACTATGTACCATACCACAGTTGTAGAGAAGATTTGTCCACTGATCTGTTGCTAATCGCTTGACCCTGGAGCCAGTTTTGTGTTTTGTTTTTTTTTCTTTCTACAGGTTGAGCTTCAGTGGAGCGACGCTCTTTTCATGTTCCAGTATTTCAAACCAAAGTCGCTGCCCGAGTTCGACAGCTATAAGACCAGCACAGTGTCTGCAGAGCTGGCCAATCTGCTGAGGAGATTTGCAAGCATAGCTCCCCCAAGCAAAACCCCCACCTTCACCATGGATGAAGTGGCAGCCTACATCGAGGACATGACAGAAAAGGTCAGTTTGGGTGGGTTACACCGAACGTAAGGGGAAGGTACAAGTCATTTAAGTCTTCATTTGCTCTTTCAGGTCCCATCCCTTCCAGCAGGCAGCCCTCCTGCTCCCCCAATCATCAATGAGATCTACTACCTGTTGGCTGACTATCACTTCAAGAACAAAGAGCAGTCTAAAGCGATCAAGTTCTATATGCATGACATTTGCGTTTGTCCCAACAGGTACAGCATTTCTTCACATCTTCAGTAGTTAGATCCATCTTCAAAATATCTTTCTCTGCTGTTCAGGCTCAACATAATCTTCTCAGTTACATCTAGCACAGTGGTGCCCAAAGTCGGTCCTGGAGGGCTGGCATCCTGCATTATTTCAGTTCTCTCCCTGATTTAAAGCTCCTGGATCCAATGATGGCTCACTAGAAGACCTAAGACGAACATTGAACACTGGCCTAAGACGAAAAGGTTGTTACTACCACCAGGGAGAGAACTAAAACGTGCAGGATGCCGGCCCTCCAGGACCGACTTTGGGCACCTTCAAAGAAATGTTTTTAGAAGTGGCTTTAACAACAAAACTGTCTTCACCTTGTAGATTTGATTCCTGGGCAGGCATGGCTTTAGCCCGAGCCAGCCGGATCCAAGAGAAGCTCAATTCAAACGAGCTGAAAAGCGACGTTCCCATATGGAAGCACTCCCAGGCAGTGCTGAACTGCTTCAAGCGGGCCCTAGAGATAGACAGTTCCAACCTGTCCCTGTGGATTGAGTACGGCACCATCTCCTACGCGCTGCACTCTTTTGCTTCTCGGCAGCTCAAACAGTGGCGAAACGAGCTCCCTCCAGACGTTGTTAAACAGGTGAGGACTAGACGGTTTATAATGCAGTCCCTCTAGGATGTTGCCATGTTTCGATTCGCTCATCAGTCGCAATTTTGTGGTTGTTGAAATTTTCGCAACTTTTCTGCAAATTTGATCAACCAGCTTAACGCTTTTTGTATTTCCTTCTTTTCTCGCCAATCACTGCAACTCGGCTGAATTTTGACCAATCTCGTTAACCTCCTTCCAATTTCACTTCTTGTTTCACAGCATCTCTTGGAAACTGAAATTGCAAGATAAATGCAAACTCTAATATTTGATTTTTTTTTTTCTTGGGGGGGGGGGGGAAACCATTTTGACAAGTTTTGAAGGATTTGCTTCCACGGTGTAAACAGTTGGATGTTATTTTCACTTTAAATATGAAATTTCTCAAAATGCTGTCTTGTTTTTTCTTTTTGGAACAGTTATGTCCAGCAATTTTAACTTTTTGTAAGACCATGTTATAACAAATAAAGTAAAAAAAAATTCTCAACCCTAATTACAACTTTTTGAAAAAATTATCACAAAAATAGTAATCTTAGCCCACAACAATTACAAAAAAGCAACACCCTGGAGGAACTGATCACTTTTTCCATGACAGTTTGCTTTGCTGCCTGATGTTTAGTGTCATCAGTTGCATTGTGCCACTTTTGTATTTTTTTCCCCCCTCACAGTAGATCTTATTGATGAGATCTACTGAGAGAAAACCCCAAGTGTTTGTTTATGTTTGTTTTTTATTTCAGATGGAGGAAAGAAGAGACTCAATGCTGGAGACAGCTTTTCAGTGTTTCCAGGGGGCCTCCCGCTGTGAGGGCGACAGCGATGAAGAGGAGTGGCTCATCCACTACATGCTGGGGAAGATAGCCGAGAAGCGCAGGAAGCCCCCCGATGAATACCTGCAGCTTTACAAGAAGGTAAACCTGCTCATCATTTTTCTAGGGCTGACAATACTGTAGAAATAAAAGTTTTAAGCATCAACTTTGTGATCAACTGGAAATCAAATCTGTATTCTATGGGGTTTTTTTTTTTGTTTTTTTACCCACTTTTCTGATTACTGGAATGAGCTGGTTACTCTGTTGTTTTCTGGGTTTACAGGCGGCTCAGTATCTACATGAAGAAGCTGCTCGGTACCCGAGGAAAATTCATTACCACAATCCTCCTGACCTGGCTATGGAGGCCCTGGAAGTAAGCAAAGTTCGGCTTGTTGCTCAGAATGTGTCCAGAGACGTTCCTTCTGTACATTTTTATTATATACAACAACAGTTTCTGAAAGAATTTGTGTTTGGAGCTATTAGCTGTATCTTTACAACATTAAATTTCTGCGTTCTGTCTCTTTTTTCTAGTTGCATTTCCGCTTGAGTGCATCCATACTTAAATTGCTGCAAGCTACCGAGTCAGAGCTGGATCACGAGTTTTTATTTAACTTACTGGTGGAAGCAGCGACCGGGCCGTTTGCAAAGGGGGAAGAGAAGAGCATGCCAAGCTTGCCGAGGTCCAATGAAAAGTAAGCTTCGCTATTTATCCATCAAAACAACAGCTGATCTCACAGTGTGTGACTTTTTTTTTCTATTTTCCCATTTATCTCCAGAGAGAAACCCCCTACGATGCTGGAAGAAGAATTTAACTGTTCCTCTGTTTGCATGGGGAACGTGCTCAGCTCCTCCCTCCCCTCTGCCGTCACCCCAGGTGTGACATCCCCTCCTTACGTGGCCACGCCATTTGACCACGATTACGCCAAACGCAAAACACTCCGAAGGCAGCAGTGGCAGCAGCAACGGCATGAGGAGCAGCAGGCTGATGGTACAGTCCCAGTCCTAGACAGTGCTTCTGGGGTTGGGCTCTTTGCCGTTTCCGCACTGGGACAGAGAAAGGCCAACTGGGGAGCAGCGCTCAGATTGCTAATCACCATTCTCAATGGCTTTGTTTTCAGTCACTATGGTCCCCATGCACTGGGTAATTGGGATGTGGTGAAATGGGCAATATGGCTACTGATTATTTGGCTAATATGCTTTGCATGGGAACAAAAAAAAAAGACTGACATCTTGGTTGGTATGTGCTGAGAGCATTTGGGCTTTTGTGTTTGCATATTTGTGAGCATGTGGGGATGTAACACGAGTCTCTTGTTGCTTCTTATTCTCTATACAATCGCCTTGCCTCTCACTGAGAATTGAAATGTTTCTCTCAAAGCATCTTAAGCTTTTTGTGTCACATTTGCACATGTTTGGTGTTGTTTCGGCATCCATCGGCTGCTGTTGTTTGGCAACACACAAGAAAAAGCTGCAGACTTGCTGTGACCCTTATTATAGATCATGTTTAACTCATTTGCCTAAATATTGCACTATTTATCAGGCTAAATATATAGCCTGATAAATATATATATATATATATATCAGGCTATATATATGTATATAGCCTGATATATAAATATATCAGGCTATATACACAATTTTGAACACAATTTTAATCAGCCTTCTTTGGGAAAAAAGAGATTCTTAAATCTCCTTTATTTAGTTTTGTGTTCAATGTTGTAAAATCTTTGTAGAAATTGACTACAGAACCATTCAATAAATTATATTATTATTGAAAAGTTTATTTCAGGAACTTTATCACTAAGCGAAACACGTAGATTAATTACACACAGATGGATGTTTGAAAGCATTATTTGTGTTATGATGATTTTCTGCTTACAGTTAATGAAAATATAACATTTAATATGAGAATAATACATCAGACCATTAAAAAACTTATTTTTACAGAAATGTAGCCTTTATGAAAAGTATGCTTAAAGGCTGCCAACTTTCAAAAGGTATTTTTTGTCTGAAAAATTAACCTCATTGGAACTTTATATTCCAATTGATTGATTGTGACTGTAATTCCCAATTTTTCCTGTTTTTATGAAATGTAATGTAAAAAAATTATAAGAGTGGCCTTATAAATATTTTTTTCTTAGCCTTGCTGCTATCACTTATAATTGATAGTAGCAAGGCTTTTAAGGAACAGAAGCAATATCACAATGCATGTAGGAGATACCAGATATTTTATAAGTGTTTTTTTTTTTTCTTAATCCAAAACTATTACAATTTCCACATTTGAAACTATGCTCAAAATTATATAGTAGCAATTGGTAGTGTCTGTATTGCTAAAAAACTTTGTGTTTACATGTTTGAAAATTTAGATCCTTACGTCAACTGTGATCCTTCCAAAAGGCTCCCAACATATCAAATCCCAACATATTTCATCATAGACAGGAGTTGAAAGCTGTTGTCTTGTCAGCCTTCCTGTTATTTGATGAAAACTCCAAACTCTCTTTTTCCCTCTTTGGCTGCCTGGATCAATTCCAGGACTGTCGCAAGAGTAGAAAACATGGTTTCGTTTAAAATGGCTCCCTCTATTTTTGTTCTTTAACTTTACTTTAAGCACTAAAAATATCCACCTCTGAGTCAATTTCACTCAGTAATTACATCCACTCCAAAGATTGTTGCTGTGAAAATTTTTTTTTAAATTACCTTTACTTGTTCATTAGACAAAAATGTGCTCCAAGCAAAATAATACTATTAGTACGGTTTATTTTATTTGAATACATTTTGTATTTTTATTTGTGCTTGGAACTGTTGTAAAGTTCATTTGGGCTTCAGAAATGTATTCAAGAAGAAAAAAATCTTTTTCATAATAATAATTTAAAAAATGTAAGCATTTACTTTTAAATTAAATATACACAAAATTATTTCCAGGATATGAAATTGCACAAAATATTGAAAGATTAAAGCTCACTTTTGGAAAAAAGCAGCAGCCATTCTCCATTTGATAAAAAAAAAAAAGTGCATCTACTCACTCAACCCACTCATGTAAGTTCAACTTAAACGCTCAAATAATGGAGCCATATTGCCCATGTTGCCAGTTTTGTCACCCTTTCCAGACTCCTTCCTACCTATTTACCCACCTACCTACCTGCCTGCTACCTCTTTGCCTGCTTGCTTTTACCACCTGCTTTGCCATTTATGTGCATGTAGTTCTAATGGGGTGATTGTTTTTAGCAGCCGGACGAGTTCAGTCCACGAATCACAGTCCACCAAACTGTCTGGTGTCGTATAATCACATTTCATCGGGAGTGCGGTGTGTGGGTTAATTACACAGAAAACAAAAATAGGAGATATTCCAACATCTTACATGGCTCATGTTTGCTCTCTTACTAATTGGGTACAGTTTCTAATTATGGCCAATTAGTGTGAAAATGTCAAGTTGGAAAGAACGTGGCTTCCATTTATTGGCTGGAATTAGAAAATACCTCTCCATGCACATTGCTACGGGTAGGTGTCCAACCTTTGACTTGATTCCTGCTGAAAGTGCACTGAGGTGAATGTAGAACCTGATTCAGACATGCTATTTTCAAGTCAGAACCAACAAAAAAAAAACAATTATCTTGGAGGCTGTAGCCTCTGATTTATTTCTCTCCATTTAGAGATATGCATAAAGCAGCAACCTTTCAATGTTTAGCTATATGCATGCAGTGCCTTGTGGACATTTTCATAGTAGTGGTGGGCATTTATCGTATCATTTTATCAATTATCGTGATAATGTATTGTCTTGATAAAGTCCAATTAATGTTTAAAATCCCCAAAATTGACCATATTGTTGGGATTGTTAGTTTTACTATTTTCTCCACTGTTTGTTTGATGAAAGTGACAATGAATATCAATACATGTCGAAATATATTTAAATGCAGTTATTGTGTGCAGCTTTGTGATTCAAATCACACTTGAGCGTTGGCGGTACTAAAGTTTAAGATTAGCGCAACTGACTTTTTAGTTATCGATGCCCACTCCTGCTGAAAATAAATTACGCACATATTTACAATTTAGGTGACGCCTTAAAATAATTGGTTGTGCTGAATTTAATTTAAGGTTATCTGAGTAAAAGGGGGGGGAATAAAAATGCACAACTTAATTTTCATGTATCATATAACACTCTCCCATAAAATTAAGGTTTGTGCCTGACAAGTTGGGAGGGGCGGGGGTTTAAGTGGCATGAATACAAATATTACTATAGTAATATTACTATACTAGTATTACTAGTTTATTATTATACTAGTAATATTACTAAGTACTATAGTACAGGCACTGTGTTTTTGGTCTCATTTCAAATGAGGATATGCTTGTCTGAATCAGGTTCTGCATGTTTGAGGGGATTTTTTTCTCTTTTCTCCAATCATTTAAGGCTATTGCTGATTTTTTTATTATTTTTTTAAGTCAATTTAGAGCTGCAAAAGTGCTTTCTCACTATTATTTTTTTTCAAACCAGCTTCCTCATATCTTCAACAGCCTCACCAGGGTTTGACCATGAATACTGCCTGCCCAGGTCTGCAATATGGCTGGCTTCCTTCAATGGTACTCTCCTTCCAAACACCAAAATAAAAGTGCTTTCTAGTAGCAAGCATTGAATACACAACTTTTCAGTTAACACAGACCTTTACAGTACCACAGTAACTTTGCTATTGACTCATGACTGTAAATCTTTTTAAAAAGTCCCCTGTGTGCATTTTTATTTTTATTTTTTGAGTAGCAAAGGTCTCTTGTTTCCTAATTAACAGTTTCCTGTCAAGGATTTTTTTGTTGAGGCTGCAGAACATGGTAATTAAGAGGAATGCTGGCATTTTGTTTTTGAACCTTTACAAAAACAAACCATCTCTCTTAACAATATGTCATTAGTTATGAACTAATATAGATCTGTGACTCAGAAGTTATTTCAGTTGAATGATTATATAATTTTCTCTCCTCTTTGTAGAGCAGGTAGTGTTTGGTATTTAGAGATAGCAACTACCATGAAAAGGTGGTACACATGTCATTCATGAAATTTTAAACAGCATAATCATTTTGTTCACATTTTTTCATTTGTGAAGGCAATCCCAGATTCTTTAATCCGAGGCCAGGCAGCCGGCAGAGTAACCCATGTTTTTGTTTGTTCACTCAGAGCGAAGCCAGGACAGCGAGGTGGTGTTGCTTTCTGATTCCAACTCCACTCAGGATGCCTTCACAGATCCCGCCAGTTCCCAGGACACCAGTCACAGACCCGCCTCGGTCAAAGCCAGTCCGTCGTCGTCGGAGAGCACGACCCCCGTGAAGGATGGCCAGCCCTCCTCTGAGGACACAGGTAGTCGAGACTAGTCTTAGAAACGTGATCAGATTTGTGTGTCTTGTTAACGCTATCCATAACTTTAGCTCTTCTTCCTTGATTTAAGAAGGGTAAAATAATACCCTGAAATCACCAATCCTATATTCCTTCTCAAAGATTTGAAATTCAGCCACTGTTCTCCTTTGCTCTCAGAGCTGACTGACAGACTCGTCCTCCACGTCACATCTGCAGTTAAAAATTTTGTTGCTATATTTAGCAACTTTCCAGACTAAAAAATTAGTATCGGCCAAAATCAGAATTGGTAAGGTCAGGCTTTTTAAAGATCGGTGATTGGCCAGAAAACTGCAATCGGTGCACCCATACTTTGTATTTTTGGCCGTAGGATACAATTTTTACACTTGTTAAACAGTTTACAGCTTAGAGTCACAAAGGGACAGCAGGCAAACCAAAGAGCCAAGACTAGAGGTGTCCCGATACAACCTTTTCACTGCCAATACACTGATATTGCAGCTTAGAGTATTGGCCTATACCTATATTGACCCGATGCGATATTAGCAGGAATCATACATATTCTTATTGCTTATTTTGTAGTGTGGAATGTTAGAAAATGGTTGATCATGTTATCTTACTCACGCAGAGAAATATAGTGAACAACAACCACCATTTATTATTAACCAAAGGGTCTGTGTGTGGGATACAAGCGCTGCTGGATAGAAATGCTGTAGAGTACTAAATTCTTTAGCTTAGTGCTTCCATTTGAGATTTTAGTTCCGGCCTGATATCCGATATAATCAGATACTCGTTTTTTTGTCTGATATCGAAACCAATTTCCGATACACATATCTGATTAGGTTAGATATCTGTATCGGGTATCAGACATCCCTTACCTAAGACTGGAACAAATGTGTTAAAAGAGGTTTTATGACAACGTATTAACAAGATGAAACAAGGCAAATAAAAATGTTTTAACGGGCTTAATTATGCAACAGTTAAATTGCATAATTAGGCTTAAATATTTGAAGCTGAAGTACCTCCTCAGAAATGTCTCCAGTGAATCTAAGCCTAATTAAGGTATGAATAATGATGTGCAGTAGTTCACTTGACAGAATGGAGATGCAAGCCCGTCAATCTCCTGTTTGTTGCAGGACATTATTTGTAAATTATCTTTGCCCTGCCCATACAGTAGGCAACTCAAGCCAATTTGGGAAAAAAACAAGCTTTCAAATGCATATGAAATTTAACATATATCTTCATTTTACTTCTGTCTTTAGTTTTACATAGAGACCAAACGGGCGTCCAGATAGAAGAGAAAGTTATTCAGGAGAAAATTGTCGGCATGGTGGTGGAAATCCCCGAGGGACTGGCCCCTAAGCTCCCTGCAGACCCCTGTCCTCTTCCTCTCATCACCGTGGCCACGCCGCCGAAGCCAGCAGCCCCCCAGCAGGGCGCCGGCCAGACCCCGGCCAGCGAGGGCAAGAAGAAGCCCGAGCCCCCCGCTGAGGTGATCGAAGTGCCCAAAGCTTTGCCAGCAGAACGAGCCGAGCAGAGACGAATGCTGGTGGAGATGTGTGTCCGCGTTCTGGTTCTCTGCCTCAGCCGCTTCCCTCAGCACTACAAGTCTCTCTACCGCCTGGCCTACTTCTACACCAACAGCAAGACTCATCAGGTCGGTTTACTATTACACCTCTCTGCTGCATCCCTGCAAGTATTAAGGGTAAATATTTGGGGACAAACACGCTAAGATGTGTTGCGAATTTATCGTTACACTGAGCAGGACTGGTCATTTTATTTATTTCTTTATTTTATTGGACCTGTGAGCACTGCAGTGATGCACCGACTTTGTTGGCTGTAAGCCTCTGTGGGCAGAGGTGTGGGTGGTTGTGCAGTCCTCCATCAGCCAATTTGGCATAGGAAGACTGCATTGAGCTTTACTGTGATAGCAACCTTCTGTCAGCATTGTGTTCAGTATATTGCAGCTCCAGCTAGGCATGTCGCAATAAATCAATTAATCGAAATAAATTAAAACGAGGGCTCGATCATTTCAATTTGTGTGTTTCTCTCGTGTCTCTCTCACACAGACAGGATGACAAAAGGTTTCAGTCTGGTGGACTGGTCTCACCTAGCCCTCTCTTTTTAAGGACAGTTGTGTTTATAGAGACTTCTGTAACCATTTTATTTGCTATGTTGCTTGTTTTGTTTATTTGGATATTTAAAATGTCTTCCAGTTCCAATGTGAAATTAAAAATTACAGTTTATTGATCTTTGAGAAGGTGTACTTGCATTATTATGCCATGACATTACTTGAAAAGCATCATCATTAATCACAATAACTTACCATCCAGCGAAATATATCGTGACAAGCGTAGCTCCGGCTCATAAGAACAAGTTTGACCATGTTTCACAGTCGGCTCGTTTGACCTTTCTGCTTCTGTGGCCTCCAGTATTGCTGTTCAATTATTACAATTATCCTCATTTTGTGCTGCAAAAGGAAGTTTGATAAATTTGTGCTTTCTAAGCTGAAAGGGAAAGGCTTATAGTTTATGTAATTCGTTGTAACACTTCTTTTTGGTAAGGTTTTTCTTTTTTACAGTCAGTGGAGTTTTCAGCAGTTCAGATGAAAGCGAATGTACCCTGGCAGGGACTTGATGACAGCCATTTGATGTGTGGCTGTTTACACAGGTTGCCTTAGCCGCCCTCACAGCGCCGACACGTCCAGCGTTAAAAGCCTCTTTGCCACTTGCGCTCTCAGAAACTCTTCTGCTCACATTGACTGGCCGTTTTTAATCCTCATGCGGAAAAACGGCAGCGAGGGGAGTCTTTGGATTTCTGTGCCGTAGCGTTCGGGGGACGGGGGGGAAGATGGCACCAAGTGGCTTTGGGTCGCTATCTTTTCAACCACGTCTCTCGTATCCACACTGATTTGTGAGTCACAGTGCTGCGAAGAGGTCTGCGTTTTCCTGATTGCAAATGAGCAGTCCTCTCCTCTTCTCATTTAGATTTATTGGGTATTCATTTTTTGTGTTTGTGTCTGTTGGTGTGTGTGCGTGTCTGTGTGTGTGTGTTTATTCAAAGTATACATGCAAATAGATGTCTCTTTTTTTTCTTTCATTTATTTTCCATCACAGAACCTACAGTGGGCCAGAGATGTGTTGCTAGGAAGCAGTGTCCCATGGCAACAGCTGAAGCACATGCCAGCACAAGGACTTTTCTGTGAAAGAAACAAGACAAACCTGTTCAACGTAAGTCTCGTGTATGGCTTATTTGAAGTCATTTCAGGTCACTACACTTTGTTTTTACATTTGAGCCTTAATACAGTTCAACACTTCAGGAGTTGAAAATCCTAATTTCCAAGTATGAAAAGCTGATATTAAAGCTGGAGTAGGGAGTTCTGAAAAAAACATGGACTTAGCCTGAAAATTTGAGCAAACACGCCGTACAGGTCCCTCCCTCGTGCTCTCTTCTCCCTCCACAGCGAAGCCTGGCGAGAACGCCATGAATTAATTTTCCTGTAAAGCTGTTTCTCCTCCATTAGCACAGCTGTAGCACAACGACAGACTTGAACAACACTGCTTGCTGTACAGGAGAGAGGTGGGAGCATTGCGTTCAAGAGCGTGATTGACGGTGCTAAGAGATCTCTCTTGGCTCTGATTAGTTATTTCTAAACAATGAAGGTGTGTTTCTGCAAATGGCAGTAGGACAACTGGGAGCATCCAGAGGAACTTCATTTTTATAACATTCATGAAACATGCCTTAAAAGAAATTTGATTGCATAATTTAACACCTTGAAATTGGGCCTTTGTCTCTTTAAGAACCTTCTGCTCTTACTGACACTTCCCCTTCAGCACGTCGGCACTAAATCGCCTCTCTTTCAAGTCTTTATTATGGTTCTTACCAGCGTTGCATTAAGAAGTAGCTCGTATAATGAGCCCAGCTGATGTGCAGTTCCACCAGGTGTTTGCTAATTGCTGCTGGCCAGTCTGAAGGAGCAGAGTGGGGGAGGAGTGCTCTGTAATTCTGAAGCTCGGCTTGGAAACTGCATCTCGAAGGTGGCGCTCAGTTCCACCACTTGTTTTGCGCAGGGAAATGGTTGCCATGGGAGATTAAAGGAGTTTTGCATGCATGAAAGAATTAAAAGCAAAACTCCAGGTATGTTTTTGATGAGGAAATAAAATAACACGATGTGAAAACTGCCCTTTTAAATCAACTTTAATCCATAGAAGCAGTATGATGCGAACGTCTGGCTGTTGTAGATGGCTAGCTTGTGTGATGCTTTAAAAAAACTCTACAGGTGATGAACCAAGGTTCTGTGATGTCTTGTGTCAAGGTTAGCATTTGTCTACCAAGGCTATTGCTTGTTTTCTTCCACAGTGCAGCGTGTGTGTGAGATCAGTTGGTAACTATGTTATCCTTAGAGATGTGGTTGTCATTTGTTTCTGATGTTATGACAGACTGGATCTGCCCAGGTTATTTAACCTACTTCTGTGTCTTAACTGCTGGGATAAATGCCAGCTCTCAAACGGCCGTCTGAGTCTTTCACCACCAGAAAGATTCCCAAACAGTTGACTCGTTTGTTTTTGTTGGACTTTCATTTCAGTGAGAGGAAAAACGTTCTGGGGGTTTCCCTTCGATCAGCCGTCACATACTGTACAGCCGACTGACAGCTCAGCCCAACCAGTAGGGAGATGGGGTTGTTTCTTCATGCTAAATGGGACTAAAAATATTTGTGCACAGTCTCTGACAGAGAATAAAAAAATAGTTTGAACCATTACAGATTTAAACCACTATATTCTAAAATGGCGCCTCTCGTGGTGGCAGTATGTTAGAATAGCTTTGTTTTGCATTAACTCTGATTTGCTCTTTTTGTAGACTTTTGTTGGCTCTGGTGGCCTTTATTTAAAAGTAGTCCGACAGGAAAGAGGGTAATGACAGAGGGGGCAGACATGCGGCAAATGTCACCAGGCCGGGAATCGAACCTTCGACTACTGCCACGAGGACTAAGGCCTCAATATGTGGGTCTTGCTTTGCCTCTGCGCCACCACAGCAACCCCAACCATAATTTTTTTGGTTGAGTTTGTTGCATGTTTGGACAATTAATCCCTCTGGTTTTGGACGTTGTGCATCTTCATAGATTTGTCCTTTTACTTGTTTGACTTCTGGACAGTTGCTATAATGTCTAACTATGGCAACATAGTATTGTTTTTACTACTGCAAGCAGGTGGTTAGCAGCTGTAAAGCTCAAACAATATCTAAACTATGACCCCAAATCCCAGAGGACTTGAGGAGGCTTCATGGATCCAGAGCAGAAGCAGAGAGAGAAGGAGGAACTTCAAACCCTCTTGTCCATCGATCGTAACGCGACATCTCTTTAAGGAGGGGCGGCACAAGAAGTTGAGGTGGATTAGCAGAGTTTACCAACAGCTGACGATGTCATCCAGGACATTTTGTTGTGACATATTGTCTCTATAAATTTGTTGTTGGCATGCCATCGCTGTTATAAGATCAACAGTCTTTAGTCAGAGGCTTCTTTTTCAGATTTGTTGCATAACTGACTGCCACTGGAGATCCTTCCTGCCCACAGCATCATCATCCACGACGCCTCTTTGATATGAGTTGCGACATTTAATTTCCCTTTCAAATAAATAAATGTTGAGTTTAATTGAATGATGGAAAATGTATTGCTTGAAAGTCTGCAGAACTCTAATATACCTTCACACCGGAACCTGACCTCTTCTTTTTCTTGTTGGAGTTGAATTCAACCATGTAACCTATTAGAGTTGTATTTTCCCCTCACATATGATCCCCCTGAGGTAATCCCCCCGTCCCAAAGGATTAGTGGAAACAGACACTTCTTTATTTGTTGTAACACAATAGGAGATTGTTGAAATATCTGCCTCTCAGAATAACAAAAGCAATGTCGAGTCACTAGAGCTGCAGTTTAAATTATTAAATCATTGTTCTGCATGTCAGTATATGTACGTTTTTCACTTGACATTGACACTTGACATGCATTTTTCATCTGTTCCTTGTGTTAACCATCAGAGCCTAAAGACCTCATTCAGTCACTCTCTTCGGTAGCGAACATTCGGTTTGACGTAGTTGAATCTTTGGGCTGTTGAGCGAAATGTTGATTTCGTGGAAAGCTCCCGGTAACAGACTGTGGATTTGATGTGGGCCGGGTCTGAGCTGGAGGAGAACTCTGCCATGCTCTGGCTCCCACTGGGTTCTCACGGAGCCCCTTCTGGATGCAAACCTGCCACCGTGGCTCACCAACTGTTTGAGCTTTACCGTCCTCTTTGAACCAACCCCACTGTCCCAGCCATATTAACATTTAACTGGGATCCAACACACACATTTTCCTTTGTTCTAATATGTAGTAGATATTACAGAATCAGAGTTTCTGTAAAATTTATTTCCTGTTGTTTCTACACATGAAAACAGGACTAAAACCAAACAAAGTAAATCATAATGGCAAATACCTATTGAAAATAATACCTGTTATTTCTGTTGACAAATAAAATTAGCTAATGATTTTACTAGTCAGATCAATCAGTTAGATCGGATTATAATCAAATATAACTGTAGTCGTGTAAAATGGCACTAGAAGTTCTAAATTATTTTCCATTCTGGGATAAATATTTCCTTGAGATTTAAGCAACATAAAGTCTTCTATGATTTCTGGGGGTTTTTTAAGTTGCAGGAAATGTAGTCTACTGGAATTGACAACTAAAGTAAAAATACATTTTAAAAGTTAGAAGATTGACTGAAACTAAATCAAATGTGTGAACAAAATCCCAAATCAGATTCTTTTTTCTTCTTTCTTTCCTTTTTTTTTTATGCAACCCATGTCCAACTATTTTAGGGCTGATCTCTTCACCCAAAGAAAAAAAAATCTGATCTGTGCCGCTTCCTTATGTAGTAGTAAGTTGGATATGTATTTGATAGTTTTCAAAGCGCCGGCAGTCCGATCAGTCATGTTGCATCTTATGTCATTGACGTGAGACATGCATCATAATTCTGTGCCAGCAGAAGCCAGACGTGATAAGTTGGGACGTCAACAAAGGCTGACAATTTTAACTATAAACTTATGAAAAAATCCTGTCAGCAAAGCGCATCACGTCACAATCCCACCACTCCTGACTGTGACTGCACATCCAAACAGACTTCTCTACAGAAGTTTCAGTCAATTCTCCAACAAAGGACATTGCTATTATTTGTAATTCTTTATTAGCTTCTCTCTTCTCATGATCTTGAGACAATACTGTCGGCTCCCGTTGCTGAATAACTTTAAAATCGATCCATAGACGACTCCGTCCATTATTACTCCCGTAAAACGTTGCGCTTCTATGTGACATCTACATTCTTCTTCTACGCATATGGGTCGCCTTGGGGTCATAATCCATTCACATGGATCTGATTGCGGTCAGATCATTCAGTAGCATGAACGACTACCCAAAAAAGAAAAAAACAAAACACTGCTTTGGAAATAAGAAATCCAAACTAGACGACCAATAAAGGTGATTCTACAAAGTGTGGAATCACTTTTTGTATTTGTATTTCTTAAAAAAAAATAGAAAAACCATGATATGGGTCATTTTGGTGAGTAGGATCTTGTCGTAACCTGGCTAAAGAGACTCTTAGAACTCCTCACAAGAGGGTGAAAGCTGCACACATTGTGTCATCAGACTCAAAATACTGTGGCTGCAAAAATGCAAAAGACTTTCTTTGATGTGGTTTGTTTGTCCCCTTTGGGCTACGGTACTGACATGGTGTCACAGTGAGAAGGAAGCCTCAATCCACTAACAGGTCACTTTTGAACATCAGAAACTCTTGAACGGTAACAAAAACAATCCATTTCTTATTTCCACGGGATTTACTATAGATTACTCTAAAAATTCCTCACCGTAGCTTTACTTCTACATCCCCAAATGTAGGTTACGGTGGCCCACATTGGCCTCATGGTTTGGCTGAGTTACACTTACTGGGGCCTCCATAAAGTAACCTACATACTGCTGTAACAAAATGAGCCAAACGTGGCTGTGTTGCATTATTTATAAAGGATTTCTAGAACTGGCCCAGGTTTATCTAGCCAATAAACATGTGGGTGATTTATGCTTGACTAAAAAACGTAATGCTGCCTCATATAAAGGTGAGGTAATGTCAATATTGTGATATCTGGAGCCTTTGGTTTCTATTTCTGTACATTTACACGAGCAGGTTTTTTTTTAAAATTATTATTTATTTTGCCTTTCACCCTTAACAGATGTTTGTTTTAGGAGTTGAATTGTGCAGAGTAAATGACGCATAAAATGTGCAACAGGTTTTGAAATAATATTCCTTTCTTTTATTTTCTTAAAAGAAAATGGGGAATTTTGACAAGACTGTATAGAGGGTTTCCACATCCTTAAACGTCTTAAATTCATCATTCAGAAATTAAGACTCGAAAATGTCTTAAATTCTTTTTTTTTCTTCTTCTTTTTTCCCTCAAATGAAGGTGGACTTAAATCAATCAGGTATTAAATTTTGTTGTGGCAGGAATATTTAGCCTCATATGTTTTTTTTGTTTGTTTACTTTCTGGCGAGACTTTGTGTCAGGCAAAAGTTATCTTGACATCTTGATTACCTTCTGTGACTTGAGCCGATTGAGCTCAAGTCACAGAATGTGGATTTGATGTGGGCCGGGTCAGAGCTAGAGAAGAACTCTGCAGCTCTGACCCGCAGAGTCAGAGCTGCAGATACACCCTTGCTAGCTAGCTGTTTTTGCTTCTATTATGAGTAATTAGAAATGTTCCGCTGCCTACAGCCACAAACAAACCCCAAACATTTCAGTTTTTGCCAATCTTGATTGTAATACAACAAAACCTCCAAACCACCCTCTGTATTTTATAGTTTTTTCTGTCTTAAATTTCATTCAAGGTGGCATTACAAAGGTCTTTAAAAGTCTTAAATTTGTCTTGCTAAGACCTACAGTTACTCTATTCAGTTGTAGTGCTGAGTTTATTTGCAGAGATTTAAAAAAAAAAAAAAGCATCAAAGATATTATTTTTATGATGTAATCCCGAGACTCTTTTTGTATTATAGTTATTCCCAGAAAGGGATGAGGCTTACTGAATATGATGCGTGACTCTCGAGCCGTTTACGACTGTATTGGAGTCGTCCGTGTTCTTTCACTTTTACCTCGTGCTTCCTTTCCGCACACCACGCACATACTTGCATCTTGCTTCTTACATATTCTTCCTCCCACCGGTGTTCATGCTGAGAAAATGGATGTCCGTTTTCTTTTTTTTTCTTTTTTTTTGATCAGAATGAGCCTTCTTAGACAATTTACCTGTGTCTAGCAAGGCCCCCCCGAGTCTTGTTACATTAGCTGAACCCACTCCTCAGGAGGGGGAACAGTTTACTCTTGCATTACTCGCTGCGGTTTGACGTGTGACTCAAACATTTGTGTGTGTGTTCAGCTGTGCAATGTTCTGTAGGAGGAGCCTTACTAAGGAGAACATTGTTTTGGTTTGATTTTTTTTTTAAGAGAAGAGTAATGGTTCAGTGAGTCTATGTTGTGGAAGTTGATATTTGGATTTGCATGTTAGAGGGTTTTTCCTGGCTGCCGGCATGCATTCCTTTGCCGCCGTTTTACTCCGTTTAGCTGGTGGAGACTTGTTCTTTCACTGACACAACAGGAAGCAGGAAAAACAAGGTGTGTTTACCCCGTGTGTGTGCGTAGGGGTGTGTGTGTGTGTGTGTTGGCCAGCTGGAGAGGCACGAACACAGTTAAGAGGAAAAGGTGAGGGCTGCTGTCCTGCGCAGCTACTGCCGCTAAATGGAGGATTTAATTTTCAGAACATTTTGATTGTAATGTTTGTTTTTTCCTCTTGTTGTACTGATTAAGCAGCTCAGAATATATTTTCCTTTAGGTCTGTTCATGTTCTTTTCCTGTTGCTCAGTCTACAGGTTGATCACGCTCTCAACCCCACCCCTAGTTTGTTTTTTCCCCTCCACTCCTCTCTTTCGTTCTTTCTCCTCATTACTCTCTCTTTCTGTCACTCCCCTGTTGGCGTGTACGCGCGTGTGTGTGTGTGTGTGTGCGCGCATATGATGTGGGTGTACACTAATGGGAGGGCTTTTCTCCTCCAGGCTCCGATTGGCTGGCAAAGCCCACAGTGATTGGCCCTTCTGCTCTATATAGTGGGAGAGAAAGAAATGGAAGGGGAGGGGAGAGGAGGAGGAGGAGAGAACTCCAGCAAGCTGGGGTCAGGGTAGAGCGCAGCTAAAGTGCGTGGGCGTTTTTGTTTTGAGATGGCAGGGTTTGAAATCAGGAGAGGATCGAGTCAGCTCGTCTGTCAGCGGCATCCCGAGCTCATTGCCCCTGACTCCGCTGCTGTTTCTCGTCTTGCCAAGGCAGCTGCCATTCTCTTTTTCTCTTCCTCTTCTGCCATGTGCAGCTGTGCTTCCCTCCTTTTCTTCTCCTCCTCCTCGGCGGCTCCCGCCACCCCAGCACCCAAACGCAACCCGCCACTTGCTCTCAGAGCGTGAGCCTCTTGGGGGGGGGGGTTTTGTTTTGTTTTTTTTCTCAGCGTGGAGGCGCTGCCAGGGCTGCTGGTGCTAGTAGGAAACTCTCCAAAAGAGTACTAGCACAAGCGCTTTCTTTGGTGATGGTGAGTTGCTTTTTCTTGTGACTTGCGCAATATAATTCCTGTTTCTAAGCATGCAGAGCTGCTGAAGAACAGGTTTGTTTGTGTTTTTGTTCTATCTGGAGGAACTGGGAATCTTGCTGTGCTTTAAAGTTGCATCTCTAAACAGCTTTTGTGAAATTCTCGTGACTGACTGAGCTGCAGTTGTTGGCTGCCGTGTAGGTGACTGTTCTGCTCCAAGGCGAATGTACTGAACAGTTTGTGCAACTTTCTCTCTGCTCGTCTTTGGGCTTCTCCTGTCATCAGCGGCGTGTTAAAACACGATCAGAACAAGTAGATTGGGTCAGTTGGGTTCTGGATGTGGCTCCAGATGTTTGGTGGTTTAAGGCTTGCAAATGACGAAGTTTAACTTTTATGTTGTTCATCTTCAAGGAAAAAAAAATATATATATATGTGATGGTTGCATTTAGTTGAAGTGTTTGTGATGAATTATTTTTGCCAGATACATAAAAGTAAAAGATGTGTCAGAGTTTTGCTGCCAGTTTTTCATTTCTCCGTTTTTGTGGAGGTTTGACCTGCTGATAGAGATTGGAGTCTAAACAGTTTTCTTTATAAGAACATCTGAAAAACAGTGTTGTTGTTTTTTTTCATTCCCTTTCTTCTACAAACAATCATTAATTTATTCAAATTCACAGCAGATGCAACATCACACCCCGAGTGAGAAAGCATTTGCTTTAAAAACCATCTCTAGCATCTTAGCTGTTAGCACAGTTAGCGCTGACAGAGTGGCTTGCATTAGTAAAACATCAACCTCTGTGGCTATTGACTAGAGAGTAGAGATGCGTGATATCAGAATGATATTAATAAAATTGCAGTGGTGATGCTAATTATAATTAATGCCCTTTTATTTTGTCTTTACACAATTAGGAGCAGCTGAACTTCATTCAACCGCTCAACTATATTATTGCTGTGAAGTGTAAACTTGTGATGACTTCAAAGATAATGTACTGCCAAAAATCTCTTTGGGTTTATTTGCACACACTGTCATTGCAATAACAATTGAGATTTATTATCTTATTCGGCTCTAGTACGGATGTAGATTCTTATCAGATTTCTAAATTCAACATGACTCTTTACAGATCGAAAGACTAAAAGTGAGCAATTAGCTGCATTAGCCTACTTGCTATCCACTTAGTCTTGCTCTCTATTAACATGGAATCAGCGCGTCTTGACATGTTGTGGAAAATACTTTTCTTTTTTACTAAGCTCCTTACATCTTACTGCCAGTGAAAGTGAAAAATTACTTAATTCATCAGTAACAAGTTCCACACCAAAGTGTGCAGCTTTTACAAATTGACAATTCCCTAACTGAAAATCGATTTGATGTTTTCTCGTTGGCTAACATCATAGCACGTTCGCGTTTAAATGTTTGACTTTATGATCTTTTAAAAAAAACTACCAGATTTCTTTCTTGCAAAGAACCTGACAGTGTTTCCTCTTATTCGCTTCGCGTCTCGATCCCAGTCTGATGGATTCGTGATGCGTTGTTATATCCGTGCCAAAGCTGTCACCGTTTATCAAGCAGCCGAGATTTTTTTTTTCCGTCCCTGACTAAAAACAAGTGGAGGGAGGGGGGGGGAAGAGAGATGCTTAAAATTATTGCAGTAAAAGTCTTACAAATCTGCTTTAGCTGGTGGGTTGCAGAATAATCTGGGTAAAGCCACGGCTCTGCTTTCCCTAAAGAGATTTGTTGTCATTGGATGGTTCTCTGATGAAGAGCAACTCTTCCGCATTAGACATGTCTTTTTAAGTGCTCCCTGAACCCCCACCACCACCCACCGAGCTTGTTCCTCTCTTGTTAGAGGCTTTTCATAATCTGTACATTGAAAGGGTAAAAACCCTTCCTAAAGCTCTGCTTGATTCCATCATGTAACAATAACAAATCTTCTAATCAGACGGGCTTTAGTCCCATATTCTCCTTAGGAGTGTTTTTGTAGACATCTGTCAAAAAAAAGGAGCTCAGACCATATCATAACATAGCTTTTTGAGAGAGAGCAACAGTTTATCATTGAGAATTCACTTTAAATTTTTCAAAGCGCAAATGAAAAATAAAAGTTTAGTTACTTTTTTTTTCCCCTCAGATGACTTTCTGTGTTTTGTTCAGATAACCCGATCTGACGCTTTCTTGCTTCGAAGGCTGTGAGTCCGTCCCAAGGATTTGTCTTTGTTGCGTTCCTCTCCACTGGCTTTGAAAATGTCATCTGACAATCTGGAGTTGTCTGTTAGGGGCGCCCAGCTCCCTCTTGCCTCCAGCAGGAGCGGATGGCGCCATCTCATTTGTTTAGCCCCATCCTGATACTGTCATCTCTCTCTTTTTTCTTTTTTCTTTTTCGTTTCACACACATTTCTCTGAGTATGCGGCCTGAGCTCTGGGACACGTGCTTTTTCTGACTGTAGCTCGTTCCTCCGCCCAAGCACCATCTGCACTGGAGTCGGTAACTTCAGAGGACCTCGGCCCGCCTCGGGTTTACCTGCTGAGAGGACATGTGCTCTCTGCTAAAGGGACGCTTCCATCAAAAAGAAAAATCCCTCATCAGTTCTTGGCAGCTTGTCTGCTGGTTTGTTACAAGTGTTGGACAGAACCGGACACTAATGAGGCTGCCTATCATGTGTACCTAGAGAGAAAGTTTCTCCCAATTCCTCTCTTTCCACCTGGTGCAGGGACCAGATCGTCCACAGTGTCTCCGGAGGCCTTTCTGTCTCCTCATTAGGGCTTCTTTGAATGGCGTGAACTTCACTTGCACTAGTTCTCCCTCCTTTCAGCACTACTTTTTTTTTTCTCTGTCTTGTTGCTAATTGTTTCCATGTGTCAGAAACTCCATTTGTGTTAAAGGCAAAGAGGGGGCATGCAAAACCAGGCTCAGATTAAGGAACATGACTGTTTTTTAAGTATTTACATAACTGGTTTATTTTATAATTAGCATCGGCTTGATATAATCATTAACGCCCACATTCATGGTGATAAGGAATGAGGATGTCCCAATCGGGGTTTTTTGTTGTTGTTTTTTTGTCCCTGATATCAATCAAAGATGTTTAGCAATGGGGAACACAAAGTAAAATACTGGACACTGCATATTCAGTAAAACATCACATTGCAAACTATCCAGTATTACATGGTCTACACTGTGATTTTTGAAGCTCTCGTGACATTTTAGACAACAGTCACTCTTTGTTTTCTTGATGGTAGCAACATTTCTGTAGGTCAGCCTCAACATTTCCTGGTTTTAAAAACAGATCATTTTTCCTGAATCACCAAAGACATTCATTGCTTTAAGCAACCTGTCATATCTGGTTCATTATATTTTAGATGCAGTTTGTTGAGTGTGCTGCTTGCCAATAGTATAATTTAGCCAGTTTGATTGGCTAGCACTGCCTTTGATGCCCACAACATGTATTGATCGATAACCAAGATACTAAGATTCAAGAAAAGGGACAGGACATTGTGTTACACCCAACGTCAAAGAGCAAATGTGTTTTGATTGAAGTAGTTTTAGTTTGGGTATCACAATGTATCGTGAATGTATCAACATCGCATCAGTATGTGGAATATTCATATTGCAAAAGCCTGTTTGGAGTGCAGGTATTGTTGACTATATTCAAAGAGTTACGAACTTGTACTTTACATATTAGTCAAAGTTTGACGGCAGGCTCTCATGTCAGACAGAAATATCTTTGGCCAACATGCTAATGATTGCAGAGTCATGGAAACACAGTGAGAGGGAGAGAGAGGAAAGAAAGTATATCACACCTGTTACTGTTATCACAATACAGTGAACCCTCGTGTTTCGCGGGGGTTGCGTTCCGAAAAGAACCCGTGATAGGCGAAATCCGTGAAGTAGTTACCTTTATTTTTTTTACAATTATTATACAGCATAATTAAATACTCTACATTGAAACCAACGAACAAAGCCTGTTTTCAGGCCTAAGCATTTTTTTTAAACAAATATAACTCTTTCTTACAAATAACTACAGTAAAATAATCATTTTAATCATCAATACAAAGTACAGTAGGACAAATTGTAACTCGCGTATTTCTCTGTTCCTCTGACTGCGACGCTGCGGCCTGACTCCGCTCTCTACTGTCTTTTTCTTCT
This sequence comes from Xiphophorus hellerii, assembly GCF_003331165.1. NCBI lineage: Eukaryota > Metazoa > Chordata > Actinopteri > Cyprinodontiformes > Poeciliidae > Xiphophorus > Xiphophorus hellerii. The sequence goes on along the minus strand of NC_045683.1, from coordinate 25,736,985 downwards.
GAAGCCTGTGGTGCAGGTGTGTTTTTTCGAGAGAAGAACATAGTTATTATCGGTAGTTGTTGTTGTCGCTCTTTTTCCTTCTGGGCAAAAACATTTACCAAAATTTGCCAAGCTGTATTACGTATATTTAAATTACCGTAACGTTATTGGCACACAGGTAGAGAAGAAGCGTGGAGACTGTTTAGCCAATCAGGACGCAGAACACAATGCACTGTGGGGGAAAAAACTCCGCGAAGCAGCAAGGCCGTGAAAGGTGAACCGCGTTATAGCGAGGGTTCCCTGTACTTAAAGATATAGCTGCCATCAGAAAATTGTCTAATATCTTACAGTGTTCCATAAAGACAAAGATGTTTTCGCCTATTGGCTCTTCGCAACTACGTTTTCTTCTACTTGCTCAAGTCGGGCTAATTTGTTTGTGAAAGTAGCATACCTAGTTGGGGTTCATAGACAGCAGTATTTGCAGAAGTTGGAAATTGCTAGCTTAGAAAGCAACTCATACCTTCTCCCTCCTAATGTGTTTGTTAATTAAATCTCAGATTTTGCCTGAATTTACTCCACATGATATATACTGCTGTCAGTAACAGCGTTTCCCATTACACTGGAGCAGATTTAAGTGTACAAAACTTTAGATGTTTACCTTTCTTTCTTTTTCATACACAATAGGCTACATGATGGTGGGGATCAGACGTGTACCCGCTCCATAATGCAATATTTGACTGTATTCCAGACAATCAAATATTACTCATGAAGTATATGAACATTAATCTTCCTACCTTGTAAAAAGTGTTTGCTGCAAATTTGCAAATACACCACGGATTATAGCACACTGTGACCATTTTTACAGGAAAATAAACTAAGTAAAAGCAATATTCTTAGGAGTTAAGTTTTACGTTTTACAGGAGCTAAGGGGCGCATTGGTTGTTTTTCCGCATTCAGAAGCCCATAATGTTGCAGTAGTCTGGAGTGCTATGCTAACATTAGCATGTATCCTTTCTTTTTTTATATCATTTGTTGATAATTAGGCTTTTTAAACTGCAGGTGGGATTTCAGAAAAAAAAGTTTTTTCTCCTTGCTTGGTAAATTTATTTGTTTTCTTACAAAATATCAGATGCCACAGTCATAAATTGTAGTGACTGCTGTTTCAATTGTTCTAAAGATGTTGGTATACCTGAACCATGTAATCTGAGCAAAGCATAAAGACCAGGTCACATGACATAGGCCTTGCCTATCCTCCTGATTATTTAAAAAAAAAAACCTTATCCAGGGCAATGAGCCCATACCTGGGATTGGATCAGGACATCCATAGTAAGAAATTTTAAGTGGAAATGTTTGCAGCAACAATGATGATGATGTAACAGTAAAACCTAACATCCTGCTTTGCATCGTGTCTCCCCTTTCTCCCTCCTCAGGGCATCTGGCGTATTCCGGTGGATGAGATTGATCGCCCAGGAAGTTTTGCATCTCATATGAACCGCTCTGTCGTCCTCTTGTTGGAGGTGCTGTCTCAGCTCAAGGATCACAACACACTGCTAAAAGTCTCTTTCATGCTACACAAAAACCCCGACCAGGGAAAGTAAGGACACCACTTGTGCGATTACACCAGTTTAATGTGATGTTTAGTTTTTTGGCTTCGCAACATCTCTTCTCATTTTCCCACAAAGGAAATATTTACGGGATGTCGATCGCCAGGTTTTGGCCAAGAGTGCATTTTTCCTAACTGTAAAAGTCCTGGAGGACAACCTGAGCAGTCTCACGGGGGTAAGAAGGAAGGAACGAGTTGCAAAACGCACCAACAGCCACGGCTAGTTTGTGGTTGCAGACGTCCTGCATGCTCCTACTTCATGTTTTGACAGCTTCTGCTTTCTTTCAGGTGTCTGAGCAGCTGCACAAAGCGCCCGCGCCCTCCCTGGGGGAGATGACCACAACGGACGCATCCAGCAGGCCCGGCTCCGACGACAGCAAGCATGTGCTGCCTAAGAAGCCCGGGCTAACAGAGGGAGCGTGCGTCTCTGACACTGGACCCAGGGAAGCCTCACAGGCTCAGCTGACCTCGCTGCCAGCGGCAGCAGATACAGGGAGTAAAACTCAAGAGGGCTTTCCTGGGAAGCCAGAGACCGCCGGGAACGACGGGAGCAAAGCGGGGCCAGACGAGCCGATGGAGATGGAAACCTGCCTCTGGAGGAAGCCCTCTACCACCACAGACTCTCAGGGCAACCAAGCAGAGACCGAGGCCTCCCTGAGCGGCTCGGAAGCGCAGCAGAAAGTGACTGAAACCAGCCGGGCGCCGCCGGAGCTGTCTCTGGAGGAGCTGAGCATCAGCTCGAGACAGCAGCAGCAGCCGCCATCGACGCTGGCAGCCGCACCAAAAGTCACTGTGGCTGCAGGTGCGACCGATCAGGCCTTACTACGAAAGCCAAACAGGAAAAGGAAACTTATAGAGGATGTGGAGTCCGGAAAAACCCTACTGCTTGATGCCTACAGAGTCTGGCAGCAAGGACAGAAAATCATGACCTATGACCTGGGGCGCATTGAGAAGATCATGTCCGAGACGTATATGCTCATAAAACAGGTAAACCTCAAAAATGTCTCCTGTGTATGCATGAACATACTCTCCTCTGTTATTTTCTTGTTTGTGCGAAGTCATTCGTTCTGAAAACGAACCCTCTGTACTCGACTTCAGTTTGTCGGGAAACCCCTCTACTAACAGAATTAGTGACAAAAGAAGAGGGACTTTCCCTGATCTGCGTTTTCAGGGACTGCTACAAAGCCCCACGTGTGTTTTTTTTCCTCTCTATAACCTAAATTCAGCCTTTGTGATTTCTATCACTTTGCTCTTACTCCTTCAGCAGGAAACTGAGTCTATAAGCATAGCTTTTTATGTATTCATATCATGAAGTTTCATTTTTAAGCAGAAATAACTAGGTCACATCTGTGCCAGACATGGGCGGGTTTCTGATATCAAGGCAAAGTGAGGTTTTAGCTGCAAATATTTAGTCATCACAACAACAGTGTAAGCAACATGCATATCATGAAGACTGCAGTAAGTATTCACTAATTATTCCATAAATGCAAAATCTCTGCTTGTAAAATATCTGTGTGTCATTATAAACTTTGATAAGATAAAGATAAAGATTAAATAATTTCCCTGCTGGGATGAATAAAGTAATTCTATGCGGTATGGTGGGAACGTCCTTGACCGTTAGCAAAAGAAGCAGCTTGTTCAATAAAATGCTGCTGGTGACATGTCAATAATTCTCCTTCATTTTCTGAACACACCTCCCGTCGCCTGCGGGGTTTTTTTTTTTGTTTGTTTGCTACAATCTCAAAGCAGAAAAGATTGTAAATGGCAACACTTTTTAATTATTTCTTATTTATTGCAAGTCATGCCAAAAATAAATAAATAAATAAAGATGGGAGTTCTAAAGTACTGCTACGGGTAAGTCGTGTTTCTGTCAAATCTGGAACGTTCGTCTATAATTATGTCCAGTTGAAACCAGAGGTTTTCTGTTATACATACGCTCTATAAGAGACTGCAACTATAACATTTCCTTCAACAAACAAACTCTGCCTTAACTTATCCAAATCATGTCTCCTAAAAGCACCTCCTTTATCATATCCAGCCTTACAAACTGTGAATACGTTGTAGTCTGCTGCCTTTAATTCCTACCATGCTGCAGGGTTGTTGTTGTTTTTTAATTCTACACATCGGTGCTACTATTGTTTTGTTTTGATTCACTCTTAAGGTGACGATATAAAAAATAAAACCACGGTGTCACGTGTTTCAGACAAGGCAGCGCTTCCTGCTATCAAACTGTCTCGGCTCGACAGGTGACAAATGTCAGTGACTCACTTTTTGCCAATAAAGGGGTTTAGCTAGACGTCATCCATCCACGCAGCTCTGTCTCGTAAAGAGCTGGGGCTGGAAGCTCCTGGGTGTAATCAAACTCCGTCTCTTTTAACAACATTGTGCTGATTCTTCATCCATCAAAAGCCACGCTGCTTCTCCAAACTCCTCTTAGTCTGACTCAGTCTTGTAAGAGGTTCACTCACTCCATAAGTCCCCTTAATGCGTGTGATTTTGAAATTTCCCTTCACTACAGCAATTTAAAGAATTTCAAACATTGACTGTCTGGCGTGGAACTCGTTTCTTCCTCGATAAATATAACTGTGATTGGGGGAATAAATCGAAATGAGCCACTTAATGGCTCTCGTTGCTGCCAGAACATTTTTGCTGTCTGGGCTTTGTTACGTGAGGCAAACTCCCCCGAAGCTCCCATCCCCTGGAAGGAAAATGGATTCCTCTTTTTTTTTTTTTGAGAACCGTCCAGCTGATCTAAGATTTTAACAGAAGCGGAACATGGAGCCTGCGTTGGCTGTGTGTAGTTTTAACAGCGAGAGTCTGAAAGGAGGCAGACGTGAAATCGAGAAGCTGCCGCATGCGCAAACTTGACTTGGCTTAAACAACTAATGAAGTGGTTTGAAAAAAAAAAAAAGAGAAAATGCTCGGAGAGGGAGGGGGGCTCGGAACCTGTGCAAACAGCCTGTTACAGGGAACATGGCCGCAGTCGGTTCGTATTGCTATTGGGTCTGCAGCATTGTGCCGTAGCTGAGGCCACAGACCCTGGTTTTTGTTTCTCTTTTCCAATTATCAGAAGCTTTGTTGAAATCCTTCGGGTTCTGATGCACAACGCGATCCTGTTGCTCCGTGCTAATGCCCTTACCCTGCCTGTTTGCCCCAGGTCGATGAGGATGTAGCTCTGGACCAAGCAGTGAAGTTCTGCCAGATACAGTTGGCCGCCTCAGCACAAAGACAGGTAAGGCTGAGTTTTTCCACCAGCTCTTTATCTCTTCAGTTCCTTTTTCCACTGAGTTAGATCTCCAACAATAACGTTTAATTCCCACCTTAAAACTTGATTTTAATATGATACTGATCAGTACTTTGGAGGGTTTTTCATTCAGTGTCTGATTGTAAATGGATGAAAAGCCAAACAAAGAATTAAAACTGCTGGGGTTTTTTTTTGTTTTTGACAAATGTAGTTTATGTAGCTATCCTTTACATAATCTACATTTATTGTAGAATAATATAGTCCTTGTTTAGTGGTCCTTATAAGTCCAAAAGTTTTTGTTCTAAACCGAAGTCTGAAATTTTGGTTTAGAGCGAACAGCTTTGCTGTTGAGCATTTTGTTCCATGATTTGTGGAACTAAAAGAAATTAAGACGTGATTACTATTCAACCAATTAAAAGTAAGAATTTTGTACTCTATGTTCAAAAAGTTTAAAAACTCAAGGAAAAAGGTTGAGGCATTTGTGTCTGGAAAGGAATGTGATTTTGAAAAATAAAATAAATACATGTAGGAACCATGTAAATCTGCCAGGGTTATGGATATTTATATTTTCCATATATCCATATTCTCAGTTTCCATTGAGAATATTTGCACATCCAGCATGTTTCATGAAAGAGAATAAAAAGGCAACTTTGCGGTGGTACGTTGAGCCTTGCTGTTACCTGCTGAAAGTCTTGCTCTCTCTTGCTGTCCGACAGCCTGAATGCACCGGAGATATGTCTCGATTATACAGTTTCATTTAGTACGCTTCTTTACATCTTTCTCTTGATTTTTGTTTTCTGACCGAGGCGAAACTCAGCTGATTCTGGTCATCAGCTGATTTCCTGGTTCGTCTCAGTCGAACGGAAAACTTGTATTTGTGTTTCTTCTCCTTGTGTGATTACAGCCAGTTTAAATATAGATGTTCCGTTTTCTTATTGGAGATAAGAATGCAGCATCTGAAATCTGAAATGTGCTAAACTGATTAATAATGCGGTGATTCCAACACTTGAGGTCTGTCCCTTCACAGCCTTGCCAGAGCTAAATATAGCCCCAAGCTTTGCTTTATGCTTCAGTCTCTCAGTTTTGGCCGAACATTTCATTGTTTCCAACTAAACGCCGATCACTTACACAACCAGTAAGCCTGTAAAGTTACAAGAACATAATGTAGCTAAGAGCAATTTGAAAAAGCTCATCCAGCTATAAATTAGCTGTTTTTAGCTAGAACTGCACTTGTGTCTTTTTTTGTGCTTTTTTTTTCTTTCTCCAACATACTCCTCATCGAATCCTTACTTGCTCTGCTTCGTTCTGTCGGAGTCTCCCCCATTCCTCTCTCGCCCCTCCTCCTCCTGCCCACACAGCTATCAAGGGTCTCTCTGCCCACATCCTGTTGTCACGGTGATGTTCCCTGAACCTCCGGTTCACGAGGAGTAGATGTTGACAAAATAAATCAGGTTTTCCCAGTTCTGTGGTCCTAATTTCTCAAAAGCTTCACGTCTGTAATCGTAACTTGACAGAGAGAACAACGAATTTTGTGTTTGTGCGTGGGGAAGGGGAAGGTTTAAATCTTCCTGAAACAGCTGTGTGGGCACTTCTTTAAGGAGCTTTCTGTGGAAAAACTAATATTTTACTAGACCTCTTGCAAAAATATTCTCCTTTTTTTTTTTTTTTTGTCATATTTTATCGCATTACAACCGCAAACCACGACGTTTGTGACCGACAATAAGCATTAAATCAAAGTGAAACTGCACTTTTTCTTTCATATATTTCTGCCATTTGTATCCAGCCCCTCCCACTCTGAAACCCTTAGATAAAATCCAGTGGAACTTATTTTCTCGGGAGATGTCGGTTTTTAAAAATTAGAAGCACATTTGTTCAGATTTTGCTTTTTTAAGAAAAACGTAAAACCTACGCATCCATTATTTTCACTTTGCAATATTAAAAAATAAACTTACCCCTCCTCCCCCAAACAAAAATAATAAAAATAAATCAAAAAAGACCCACCCACCCGAGCGAAGGTAAGCAAAGCCAGATATCATGCGGCCGTGTTTAAACAGGTGACCTGTTCCTATTAGAGATGAAGTGTTCTCCCCTACAGCGAAGATATGAATCAGCTAATGCTCTCTCAAAAAGCCCTTACTCACCACCGTTACGCAACTGCTCTTAATGTGATACCATCGTGCCAACAACTGCTGTCATGTTTTCGTTTCGGTTGCGCTCCCAAGTAGTGGATCTCGGCTCCCGTCCTCGCCTGCTTCCTACAGAGTCATGCATGTCCTTCCAGCCGCAGCACAGGGAGCGCTGCCCTTATAGGGCCGAGCCGGAGAATCGGCTCCTTTCCGTCGCATGTGTGTACGTTAGCTCTCTGCCTTTGATGCCATATTGGGAGGAAAGAGTCTTTTCCTCTTCCACTGTTTTTTTTTTTTTTTTTGTAAATCTGTTGATGCTTCTCACATTCTCCTGAAGAAATGAAATGCTTGAGCTCGTCGGAGAGCCAGCGTAGGCTGCAGCTTTTCCACTCCTGAGTGTGATTAAATGTGAAATTTTATTTAATGATGAGGTAATGAATATTTAAAAGTGAAGTCGGGGGGTGGAACTGATTTGTGGTTTTCAGAATTTCAAGTAGCAGTCTGAAAAGTGCGGCATGGATTTGTACGCAGCCCCTCAGAGTGGGTGGGCATTTATCGCTCATTATTTATTGTGATAAATTCTGATTTATCGTTGTCACAATAAATTCCAATTAATCATTTTTAAATCCCACAAAACTGCCAGGATTGTTAGTTTCACTATTTCCTCTGCAGTCTTTCAGTAATTTTGAAAATGCAATTAAATGCAGTGTGTGTGTGTTCACTAATTAATCAGACTTCTTTATGTGACTGGTGTCCTAAAGAAGCGTATTACAAATCAAATCGGGTTTTCAAGAGCACCGTTTGTGTTTGTGAGGCTACAATTTCTCTGCCCTGCAGTCAGAGACACACAGTTACTCTAAATACAAAGTAATCAATATTTCTTACTGTCACCTTTATTGTTATTACAACAATGCTGCATAATAGTGTGATAAAACCTGTCCGCATCGCACACCCCAACCTGTACAGCCTCCTTTCACAGCAGTTACAGCTGCGAGTCTTTGCTAAATGTGTGGCTGATTTTCAGACCTTTGCAGAGTTAGATAAGATGTGTGGATAAGATGAGTATCGGCTGATCGCCTCTAATAATAAACGAATGTATTCCCACAGCATGATGCTGCCACCATGCGAGCGTGATCCCAGTATCAAGGCCTTTGCATCAAGTAGTTAGAGTTCTTACCTCCATCTTCCTACCAACTCTGATTAGGTTTCCCACTTCCTGCCAGGTCCCCACAGCATCATGCTGCCACCATTATGTGTCCCAATAAAATGCGCAGAGGTTTGTGGATGCAAATGTGAGAAAATGTGAAATGTAGTCGGTCCGCTTGCACTATACACTTTCTCATTTCTGAGCAGACCGGAGCAGCGCTTGAGGAAACCTCGGTGTACTTTCTCGCGTACGCTGCTCCTCTAAATGCACCGAGCCCGACTGACTCGGTGGTTTCTGAGCTGCTGCTGATTAATTCATGAGCTGTGAATCATCAAAGCCGGAGCGAAGCTGCTGCTGCTGCTGCAGAGGCCTGAACGATCCGCTCCTCTCTCGGTGAATATTGCTGCGTGAATCCTGTGGGAAATTTTGCCACACTCAGCTGTGACTCAGAGCACTGTTTGACTCCAACTCCCAGAAAGCCGCTGGGATAAATGGCAGATGAGCCAAATTACCGTGTGCAGAGCACTTTTGTGATGGCTTCGGTGACATGTTTGTTAGAGTTCGGTCCAGTGTTGTGTTTTTTTCTCTCTCTCTCTCTTTCTCTGCTTTTAATTATCAAATTAACCTTTACCACAGAAACCCTCTGAAGTCACACTGCGTTTACTTTCTGTGAGGCTTTCCAATAAATGCAGCAGGCGCCGTTTGCCTCCTCCCCCCCTCCGCCCCCCCCATTTTTTCTTTTGTTCGAAATCAAAAACTCGAGAAGGTTTATTCATTTCTTCTTCAACTGTGCTCCTCTGCGTTACCATGACAGCGGCTGTTGGGAGCAGGCTGGCCGTCCTCGCAGGTTGTTTGTGCAGCTCTTGTGTCTCTAAGTGGTCCTCTGAAGAGCGGCCAGGAAAGTGGCTCAGAAGAGCTGAGCCATTCAGCAGCATGCAGGTACCGCAGCCTCCGGTCCCCTCGGGGAGCGCCGCGCCGCATCGCTCCGCTCAGGATATTATTAGCTGGACTAATATCGCTGATGTATGTTGTCTGAAAAGTGCTGTCCTATTCAGTGTGGATCACTCCTTATTTATTTATTTTTTTCCTGCCTCCAGCCTCAAGGGGAAGACTGTGTGCTGCTCTTTGAAGTCCAGCTGCTTTAACAGCAACTCTCCTTGTTTCCGTCTCCAGCAGTCGACAGGCGACGCCCCGACCACGCCCAAGTACACCAAGGAGCACAGGGACCTCTTCTTCCCCGCCGCCCTGCCAGCTCCCGTCCTGCTCACCCACCCCGTCTGCCACCCGCCGCCCGCCCACGACGGCCAGGCCAGGGGGGCCTGCGAGCCCCTCAGCAAGGTGGCCCGACCCCAGAGCTCAGGCTTCCACCACGATCAGAGGAGAGCAGCCGGCCAAGCCGCCGCCGCCGCCACGGCCTTCCTCCCACCGGCAGGTACGGCGCCATAATCCTGACTCCTCTAAAAAGCAACTTTATGTTGTCGTTTAATTTTTTTTTTACACCATGTTCTTTTATGTTTACTTTTTTTCCCATGGAGAAAACAACTTTGTTTACAAATGCAAAGAAAGAAACGTGGCAACGAAATGTGAAATAAAACAGGAAGCGGACATTACAGGATGTCCATTCATGCTTAAAAAGTCTTATCTTTATATATCTAAAATTAAGGCCTTAATGTCTTAAATTCATAAAAAATAAAATAAAAAACTGGCCTCTTGACAGGACTTTTAAATTTGGTAAATTCAGTTGTTTTTTTTTCCTCACTGGACTTTTCTGACGGGAAAACGTTTGAGTCGCACTCAAACATATTTGTTGCGTGCTGAGGCCAGCGGTAACTCACTGCTAGTGCTAATACACTTGCTAACTAGCTAGGTAGCTAGCTTATTTGTGCCTATCATGGATAAATGCAAGTTCATCATCAGTCATCTGGACAAAATTGATACATTTCTGGGTCTTTAATTCTGTGCAAAATGGTTTTATTTCTGTTTGTACTCTTGTACAATAGTAGATAAATAAAGTTAGAATTTCTTAACCAAAACTGTAAAAAAAAAAAAAAAAGGAAATTTACATTTGTGAATATGAGATTTGCCAAATGGGGGATAATGTTTGGTTGATTTGGCTTGGCATTTGATTTCATGTTTTCTTTCACGAGGCCAGCAGGGGGCGCCTGAAGCCCTCCTCAGCAGCATTACATAACAGAGGTCTGTGTGCAGTTTGTGTTTTGCCTTGTGGGCTTTGTCTGTCCCCCAACAGGAGCTTCTGTCAGCAGAGTCCTCCAGACCGCGAGTCTCTTCTGTCTGAATGGGCTTCTGGGAGGATTTGCTTTAATCTCGTCATGAATATTCAGTTTGGGCCATGTTTAATATCTGCAGGAGTAAATCCATCAACCTCTGATTTAAAACTAACAACTGAATTCATGTACTTAAATTTACCGTCTGATAATCGAAACTCGAAGCTTGACGTCGGCATGTTTTGTGTTCACTTTCTCCTTGTGAGTTAGCATTAGCATTTAAATGTTTAATAATGGTTTTAAAACCCCTTGAGACTGTTTTGTTGTTGTACACGTAACGTGGAGGTTTTACACCGGTTTCTTACTTTAACCCTAAGTCAACCACAAATCCTTTAAACATATTGACTTTTTTTTTTTTTTTTGCAAAAGCCCTTAAACATTATTTATTTTCTTTGTACCTTCCAGGACTTGACGCTGTCTTTCATTCCCCTGTGTTCGGTGACCTTTCGACATGCGCAAATCCACACAACAGTGTGTTTGCATCAGCAGGGATTTACATGCAAACAGTTGCACCCCGCAGCATCTCACCGATGTAAATTATGTAACGGTTCCCAAGGCAACAATCACAGAGTCGCAGTTCAGTTGTTTGTGTGTATCCGTTTGCCACGACTGCTGTGGGGGAATTTTTTTTTTTTTTTTCATTTTTGTGCTTGTAAGGAATCTTAAAAAAAAATAAAACGCTAAGTTTTTGTGACGGAACAAAGTTGAACACCTTTACACTAACAATGAAACGGATGAACTCAAAATAAGGTCTGACTTTTGTAGCAGATTTTAAATTCTCTGCAGTGACAAACTATTTTGGTCCCTGACACAAAATCAGATCCTCTGAAAATACCCATTGAAACTGTTTTTTTTTTTGTTTTTTTTAGCAGATTTTCTAATTATTGTTGGTATATGAAGTAATAAATTCCTAACAATACATGGAATTAAACTGCTGAGTTATTAATTCATCGAAACTTCCCATGCAATCGAGTTTTAGCTATTTAATCTGTCCTTTAAGTGTTTTAAATAAAATTAATACGTTTTATTACATTTTTATTTGGTTTTTTAATATGTTTTTAACAAACAAACAATGTGGCTATATAATAATTTAACTTGAATTTGTTACATGCTAAAATAATAATAATTATATTTTTAATTATAACATTATTAAGATAATACAGTTGTATTTATTGTTATAATTGTTGTTAATGTTTATTATTTTGCTTCCTATTTGAATTGTCTGAGTCGTCAAATGGATCCAGCATCTTATTGGTTCACCTGCACAGCAACTCGGCTGCAGACCTATGAGATTTATTCAGATCAGTGTTATTAATAAATCCCTCTGCTTTAACACGAACAACTAAATTCATACGTGCTGCAACACAAGTCTGAGAAATGACTAAATAAATTTTCTATGTCACTTTACTTGATGACGAAAACAAATTTGAACAGATCTACCCATATTTAATGAATCGTTGACATTCCAACTGTCGCCTGTGAAGCGTTGCGTTGTTTATCTGTGGGTGAATGTGCGCCATGTTGTTTGGTCCCTCAGAGGAGCGGGAGGAGCCCACAGAGGGGCTGCTGTACCGCCAGCAGGAGTCCCACCTCTGTCACCAGATGAAACTGGCCACCGTCTCCCAGGGCCAGGAACCTTCGGCGGCCTGGTTTCAGGAGGAAGCGGCAACATGTAGCACCACGCAACCTTGTTCAGGTCAGAGCCTTTAAAGCACACGGACACATTCATCTCAGTTTGTTAGGACACCATCAAAAAGTTGATATATTTCAGTAATTCAACTCAAAAAGTGAAAGTTGTGTTGACTCGGTACACACAGAGAAACGCACGTCGACCTTTTATGTCTGTTGATTTTAATAATCATGGCGTATGGCAAATGACAATCTAATAATTGCAGGAGATTAAAAAAAAAACCTGAAGTTTTAACAATAAGTCATTTCAAGGCATCACTAAAGTAGCTGGTTGTTCACAGTGCTGCGTCTAACAATGGTAATGGAAGGTTAAGTGGAAGGACAAAGTACGCGGTGAGATAACTGCACCCATCTTAAGAGCTTGGGTGAAACTAAGACCAGCTGCGTTTTCATCGCAAATGTGTGCAAAGGTTTGTCAACTTTCTACTAATGTAACAAAAAAAGAATAAGATTAATTAAGAATCGCAATTAAAAAGCTAATTTACACAATAAGTCATCAATAAACATATCTCGCCATGATCCTCCGACTACTTCCGGTGTCGTCGTCTTTGTGGTTTCCGTCAGCGGTAACATCCGGTTGTTGATCATGTGACTGGTGTGACATACACTAAAAACCACCTCATCCAAACACCAAAAGGTTTTATTAAAAAACTTTTTTATTTTTTTAAATTGATGCTTTTCCATTAAACAAATGTACTTTTGAAATGTCAAATTGCACCATCATATGGCCAATGGAAACGCAGCTAATGTGTGTAGCCAGCTTTTCAGATGTGCAGCGATTAGCTTAGCGACAATATTTTCATATGTTGTGATGCCTTTTTGAATGTGACACGAGAAAGGTCATCTTTATCCCAGGTATACAAGAAGTGTGCATTTCTGTAGAAATGAAAAATGGCTCCCTCCCACTGCCTCTCTCCCAGACCAGCCGCAGTACGCCAGCAGCGAGCAGTCCAAGCTTCCAGACCCCAGCCGGATCCGCGCCCGCGCCCCGGCGAACATGCCAAAGCTCTTCATCCCTTCCACCGTCACAAAGTTCCCCCCGGAGATCACGGTAACGCCCCCCACCCCCACGCTGCTCTCCCCTAAAGGCAGCATCTCGGAGGAAACCAAGCAGCGACTGAAGGTGAGCCGCTTCGCCTCCCGAGGCCAGTCTCCCTGTCCGTCTGCATGCAGCTCTGCTGAACAGCGCCCTCTGCTGTCTGCTTCCTTCCCCCCCCTCCCTCGTACAGAACGTCATCCTGTCATCCCAGTCCGCTGCCACGGTGAAGAAGGACACGCTGACCCAGCCGGTGCTGGAGGTGCAGGAGACGTCCAGCCAGGAGTCGTCTCTGGAGAGCGAGTCGGACGAGGAGGACGACTACATGGACATCTGAGCCTGAAACTCGGATTAGGGTTCAACTTTTCGAAAAAAAAAAAAAAATTTATAATAATAATTGATTCCTGAGCAGCTGTCTGTGTTGATGCTTTGATTCCCTCACGTGCCATACAGGAAAAAAAAAAAAAAATCTCCACTCCAAATGGATGAAATGCAGTATTCTAAGCCGCTGCGTGGTTGCTACGGTTGCAAGGAGTGTGTCGGCGCATGACGGACTTTGAAGGCTTTTCGTCCCGCAGCATGCCTGAAACGTGCCACTAATGCATATCACACGTCAAGCTTCTTCAGCTCTCTTGCTTTACATCCGACCCAAAAAAAAAGAGAGAGAAAGGAAAAACAGTTTGCCTTTAACGGCCACCAGCGACATTTTTATGCATCTTTACTACGTCGTGTGCAGATTTTTTATTTTATTTTTTCCCCTCTCCGAGCTGCAGCTAATCGCTCGTCTTGAGCACTTTCCTGTCGCCGTTTACTGCGCCGTGACATTCTGGTCTCGACGCGTTGCTACACGATGCATTTGGGTGAAACCGGGAGGGAGGACGGGGCGGGCGGGCGGGCGGGCGGCCGGCCGGTCACGCTCCGGCTCCGTCCGTGGAGCCAGCGATCCGCGAAGCCTCATAACCTGTAGCAGACTGAAAATGTTTACACTGAACACTTGGGATGCTTCTCAGTTGGCACTTAAATTTGTGTTTTTCGTGTTATTATTCTGTCTCTTCTGTGCGCATTTGTAGCTACGAAAACACTTCTCTCCAGGATGACGTCCCGCCACCAGCACTGATCCGAATAACGAGAGGAATTAGCTTTTGTACAAAACAAGAAGAAAAAAAACCCGGAATCTTTTGAATGTTTGTTGGATTGAGCTGGCGGGAGGAAGGTGCCGCAAACTCTACCCGACGTCAGAGGAACCGATGCGCACGACGACGAGGACTCTCCAATCTTGATGCCTTTCCACTGAACTCACTTAAGGACAGTTTGTCACATTTCTTTGCCTAAACTCAGAGGAAGACGCACCGAATGTTTTTTACAGATATTTTTTTCTATAAAAAAAAAAAAAAAGAGAGAGAGAAAGACTTCTTATGTTTCTTGAAAACCACGTGTGGTCGTTTTTAAAAGACAAGGGCACAAATAAATTAAATGTTCCCACCGTAATAAAGAAGAAAAAAAATATCCCTGCTTTGTTATATTTGTTTGTTTTTGGGGGTTGTTGTGACGGGCTTTGGGGGAATGTATGTGAAGCGGGTTAAAGTCCTGAGATCGCTCCGACAGAACATGTTCTCTACGTCTGGACTGAATGCATTATTGATGTCAAACCAAATATATATATATATTTGAAAAAACACGTTTGTTGTTTGAGTCTTTAAACCAAATCAAGCCACTTTGTTATTGCACTCTTAATACAGACGCGACTCGAGACATTTCTTCAGCTCATAAAGTGAAACTTGTAGATTCATGCACTGATAAAACACAAAATCTTACGACCAATCGTTTTGGTGTTTCTAGTGCAGAATAATTTAGTACACTTGAAATAAGGCAAAACCAAGTAACTTTTCAGCAAGCTATAGACCCTTGCTTAAAGTCAATAATTCTTTAAAATTGATGGAAAAAGTACTGGTTATAAGTGAAAGAATCTGCCAGTGGAGCAATAACCCGTTATCTTTAGAGGCCCGACACTCGACCAGATTAGTTTGATTTATTATGCTAAAATCTAGAGAAGACTCCCTGTATCCTCAGCTCTAATAAAACCTCTCAGCTCGGCTTTTGGAAAGCTTTGCAGCCAGTGGCGGTTCTACCATGTTTGCTATCCTGGGCGATCTTCCACTTGGACCCCCCAACACCCCCCCCCCCCCCCCCCCCCCCCCCCCCCCCCCCCCCCCCCACCGCCAAACATCTCTTCTTATCACGTTTTGGAAAACGCTGTGAAGACAAAATCAACCAATTCGTCTGAATGCCGTGTGTATTCGTGGATTTTATTTTTTTAGATATTTAAAACCACACAAAAAATTCATGCAAGTCTATTAAAACTATATAACACCTTTCAAAACACAGCGACGTAACAATAAGCAATAGGAAACTCATTCAGGTGCCAATTTGTTGTTTTTTTCCCATCACCCCTGGTGATGGAAAAAAAAAAGGAGCTCCACTAGTTGCTGCTCCACGTTTTAAAAGACATATCTTTCTTCAATAAATAAAAGCAGAGTTCTGATCATTTAAAATACTTATCAAACGACATTAAATGTGATGTTCTTTGGGGGACCCTCCCTGTTGAGCAGCTGGCAGACCTCCCCGCTGACGTGGAGCTGCTGCTCAAAGGGCCCGTACACCGTGGTGTGAACTGTCTGACGCGAGGGAAGTCATTAGTCTTCATTAGCAACTTCCAGGAGTTTCTTATGAAGTGCTGTGAAGTTGTCATTTGCTCCCTTTGCCAGGAAAACTAGATGTGAGGTTTGTTTTCTTATGCGGAGGGCCAAATGTGAGCCTGCCTGCCCGGCCCCTGGTGCGAACTTTTGAGATCCTGGTTCCTCCGGATAAGGAGTGGAAAACGCAGATTTTTATTCTTAATGTTAAAACAGATGCGGTAGTTCTTGTCTTTCTGTTGGGAATGTGCTCCTCTCGGTGTGTTGCTCCTAATTATGTCATAAAAAGCTTACAGAGTTATTCTTTTTGTAAATAAATACAAAAATTATTTCAGATGACTTAATTCATTAAGGAAACAAATTATCCAAATCAAGCTGAATATATATAAATGTATATAAAAGTAAAATATTCACAGCTACTGATCCAAAGAACACCAGTAAGTCCACTTCTGAAATGCTGGAGTGGCTTAGTCCAAGTCCACACCTCCAATCAGGAGGTCGTGGCATCATCACCTTAAACAGCCCGTTCCAAATGTGGCTCAGTTATTCTTCCCCACTTACGTAAGAGATTAACGCCAATTATTGCAAGCTGGGCACTTTTGTTTTGAATCATTAAAGGTGTGACAAAAAATAAAATAAAGCAGAAAGAGAAAAAATCTGCAGGGGGGCCATGCATATACTTTTTTGTTAAAGTACTGCGTGTGATGGATGCATTACTTCAACAATTGAGTAAAATAGAGTATAAAAGTGTAATGTTTCCATCCGTGGCTCCACTTTCTCTACAGTAAGGAAGGGAAAGCATCTGGTTTTGCATCAAAAGCTGCGTGGCTGATGTGAGCGAAAGGTGTGAGATTTCTCGTCAGTCCACTGCAGGGGCTCTTTATGGGCCCGCTGCAGAGCCGTCTGATCCCCGGGCCCTGGCTGTATATTGGCAGCTGTTAACTGGAAGAGCGCAGAGAGAGAGCTCCCTGCAGCCAGGGCAAATGGCCGAAGGCTGACTGCTAAAAAAAAAAAAAGGAGAACTAGAATTTACCCAGGGAAGGATTCAGAGATGAGGAACGGAGGAAGAGACTAGCTGTGTTTCTGTAGGAAACCGGAGCTTAACATACAGGAACTATAAAATGTATTCACCCTCTAAGATCTTTTACCCTTCTATTGGTTTTACAAATCAGTCATGGTCAACAACATTTGGCATTTTTGACAAAAAAAAATATAACTTTTTTTTTTTACAAAAAACCTTTAATGTCAGCAGGAAACGGTAGCACAAGCGCTGTGGAGTAACTTGTTTTAGATCAGTAATTCCTTAATACTGATACTACTAGTTCCACTTACAACAAAACATTTTTCCCATAAGTGAAATAATCTGCTTTTAATCAATATTAAGGAATTATTTACCTAAAATATGTGCCTTCATCTTGCTAAAAAAAAAAGTTACTTTTGTAAGTTAGTTCTGTCTTAATTCAAGTGTACCAAGATATTTGCACTAGAAACCAGAAAAACTTGGCAAGATCTTGTGTTTTTGCAGAGCGCTGGCCTTCTGCAGACAGCCACACTGGTTTGTCGCTCCGTCCAAACGTCCCTGCAGGCTGGATGTTACGTAAACCTTCCCCCTCTGCCATTGCTCTTCAGTCCCCTGGCCTTGTCACAGGTCACACCTGTCACCTTCAGACACCTGTGTGTGTAACAAGGCTGACACTGCTGCCGCTGAAACGCACGCCAGCTCTGGGCCCCGACACCGTGACCCGAAGAGACCCGATCTCTCTCTAATTCCCAAACGCACCGTCCTTCCCTGCTCCTTCGCCCCGTGCGTACGAGCCGCTCTGATCCCCCTCGTGACCTCGCTGACCCTTGAGGCAGTGAGAGGAGAACAACGCGCGACCTGTGATTAATAACTCCCCGACAACAACTGGGTCTCTCTCACACACACACACACACACACACGCTGCTCTCAAAATCGGAAACGCGTCCTCAAGGCCGACGCTGCTGAGTTTCAGTGAACGGAGGAGCGCTGGGAGACATCAGCGCGGTTAAATGACTGCACCACATCTTTATGTGCATCTTTACAACCTGAGCGCTCGCCATTTTATTTCACATTGATCTCTGTTCGGAGCCCGTCAATATGTTCGCAGTGGGCGGAGGTGGTGGTGGTGGTGGTGGTGGGGAAGGACGGAGCGTCTTGCACTTTTCTGTGGACACTTCCAGTTGCACTGCAGATGTACTCACCTCCCACTTTTTTTGTTGCACAACAAAAGCCAACTTTTTATGGGATTTTACGTGAGAGGCAAAGATGGCGGAAAACTATGAAGTGGATGTGGTTGTCAAAAGTAAAAATAAATAAATAAATAACCTGAAAAGTGCGGTGTGCTTTTGCAATCAGCTCCTCTCATCATCAACTTTATTAAGGACACAAATAGTTCCATATGAAAAAAATAAAATAATAAAATACAAACAACTAATAGGGAGTTCTCAGTGGACACCATGTACGTTTCGCTTAAACTACAGATTCATTTGGGTTTCCCCATGCAGGCTTTCTGCTTCCTGTTTAGTCCACTTTGATCTAACTGCAGTTTGCTTTGAAAGCCCGGTTCATTTTGGGGAGGTGGGAATACAGAATCAAACTCTCGTCCACCTGAAAACTTCGGCCTCGATTCAGTTGAAGAGAACGTTGTTGTGGTTTGAATGCAAATGTGGATGCCAAGCAGACCGGAGAGGGAAGGAAACTATAGCGCAAGGCTTTCTGGGTAAATACAACCAAAACAATCATGTGAATCTAGCGCTACTGGGGGGAAATGGCTTGTGGTTCTATTTTATGAAGAAGGCAGATGCGCTTGGTGTCTTCTTCTGAATTTTTTGTCGCTCCCTTCAGTAGTTCTTGATGCAGCGCCACCACAGGTAAGGAGGGGAACATGTTTTTCAAAGGGTTTTGGTTTGTTTGACTCAGTGCAGTGTGAACTCGAGTTGCACCAGCTGAAAATGCAACAAATGTCGCAACTCTGATCCCCTGCCGAACCGAGTCTACCGGACTATCAGGTGTGGAAACACGCCTCCGTCTCAAGTCTGTCGCAACCTTCAGCAGTTTTTCTTCCAGGATTGCCCTACATTTAATTTCATTAAATATATTCTGCCCTTGTAGCCTGATCAGCTTCCCTCGCTCTGCTAATGAAAAGCGTCCCCACAGAATGATGCTCCCAGGTTTCACTGTGGTAGCGCCACGTTCCTCATATGTAGCTAACTGCACGTGACTGCAAAATTTGTTGGAGTGCACAACTGATACTCAGCCGTCATTGTCTTCCTAACCTGAGTTATTTATTGGTCTTCATTTAGTTCACCAACAAACCTTTGAGGATTTCACAGACCAGTTGAATTTATATTGAAATTGTTACTAAACTGATTTAACTTCTCTAGGCAATTAATTGAAAGAGCTTGATTCAAGGGAATCAGAAAAGAAGAGGGTTGAATACCAGAACTTTAGTTGTTGAATATTTTGAAAGAGGTGTATTCTTACACTTCATAAGCAAGCACTACCTAGTGTTAAACTGTAACATAAAATCCTAATAAAATACACAAGTTTGTTGTGATTAGCACGACAAACGTTCCAGTATTTTTGCAAGCCATCTCTCCAACTGCATGTCTGCATATTGCTTTCAAGCATTTACTTAGTTATTCTTACAGTAACAGGGCCGTAGGATGCAGGGCTGTAAAAAGCTGTGCTTACAAAGGCCATTGTATGCAACACAGACACGAGAACCCAAAGAGGAAACCTATACGGTTTGTGTTTCTTAGCCTGAGAGGAGATGAATTCAATCCACGCCACAGGAAACGAGAAAGGAGATTGTCATTTTTTTCTCCACCCCCTTCTATGCTAATGCCTGTAATGTGTTGCAGTCAATTCGCCTGCAGTGAAGCGGTACGAAGGACTGCGACACCTGTGGATTTTACCTGGAAGTGGATATCAAGTAGGAGAGCCGGGGTTTACTCTCCTAACCCTGCAGGAGCCCATCATTCATGCCTGACTTTGAGCTTGTGGTGCTAACTGGCTGCTAATTTCCCACCAATACACTGGGCTTTCTCCTCATGCAGAAACTGGCTTCTTCAAGGGGAAACCATCTTAATGGGATTATCTGTCAGAGGCATGGGCCTGTCTAGACCATCCAATACACAACAGCCAGCATCGTACCCCCAGTACTTCCCCACGGTCCTAGCTGAGGATGCCCTCAGGTACGACTTACCTGCAGGAACAGTGCATGGTATCACCACACCATTATGGGTTCACACAGAGTTTCCCCACCCACTCTGTAATTTGGTAGAGAAAGGAGAGAGAAAAGAAGCGTAAAAGGGGATTGTTATGTAATGTGACGTTTTAGCCACTTTCACATCAGCACGTTCCCCATCTCACTACGTGCATTACGTTTGTGCTCCAGAAAGAAAAGATCTTTGTCTTTTTGAGGAAACACCAACACATTCCACTTGACAACCCTCTCCACTCCATTTCTCCTAATTGCGTCAAATGACTCGCTCTGAGTCTTTACCATGTTACACAAACACACTAAGTGGCATCTCTGCGATCAGTTATGTACGTGTCAATGATATTTACGCCGGTTTCTGGAGCTGCCGCCAGAGCCCGATCTGCAGCAGGAAAGTCCGTCCATATTTGTTTTAAAGTCTCTTAGCAGTTAATAAAGGTGCATTTCCTCCTTCCCCCTTCCTGTGGGGACGGTGTCAGGGCTCTGTTAAGTCTCTTTGATTTCCAGCACCCCTCCAATCACAGCGGGACCCTGACTCATCATTGTGTCACTTCAAAGCCTGGGAATGGCTCTCCTGGCTCCACCTACCAAAGGGTCCCCCTTAAAAGTCATGGTCACTCTCTCTGGCAGCATCCATCTGATGCGACAGGACGGAACTGTTTGGACTGACCTTAAGCTGCTGGATTTGTCTTCAACACATGGGACGGGGGCGGGGGTGGACGACGGGGGGCTACATTTTTGGATTTATCCAACATTTGGATTGCTCGTCATCCTTTCATGCATAGAAATCCCAAACTTCCCCTGTCTGGCCACTGAAACCGGAAAATGCAGTCCATCCGGGGTGAGTTCCCGACGCCTTTTTGATCGGTTAGGATATTTACAATTCAATAAAAATTCAAATTTTTATTGAATTGTAAAGCAGAATTGAACCTGTTCTCCTCGGTTCATCCCTGATCAAAGACTCAATCCCTTTTGGTGTCAAATGTCTATAGTAAATCTTACTTTGCTGCAGAGCTGAAGTCCAACTTCAGCGGTCCACCTCCTGCCTCCATGGCCGCCGGCCCTGATGCCTATCTTCAGGGCAGCATCAGGATGACTCTGGAAGACCTTGAACTATGGAAGACATTCCATGAAATTGGAACGGAAATGATAATCACCAAACCGGGCAGGTCAGACGGGGCTTTTCACACAAAAATATTCAGAAAAATGTTACTTTTCCTCATTTGTGTATCCTCTTGTGTTTTCAGGAGGATGTTCCCACACTGTAAAGTGAATTTATCTGGTCTTATTCAGTGTGCCAAGTACATCTTACTGGTTGACATGGTTCCAGAGGATGGCTTCAGGTATAAGGTAAAGCCTATAAATTATAACTGTGTTGTCTTGACTTGTAAAGATCCCTCTGTGGTTAGCAGATACCCCTTGTTTATCACCACCCCTCCCCTGACGTTGCACATCAAAGACCCCTATCTCTTCCTGTTTTTCTATTCCCTGCTGGGAGCTCACTGTACTACCCCCTGCCTCCATGGGTGGTATCCTCCAGCCGTCACTCTCGGAGCAATCGTGGGAAGTTAGGGAAGATGAAGTTGCTTCTGTAAATCACCTTTTCTCTGAGGCTGATTGACTTACGATCCGTCTCCTCCCCTGCAGTGGAATAAAGAGAAATGGGAGGTGGCAGGAAAAGCGGAGCCTCAGCCTCCCTGCAGGACCTACCTCCACCCAGACTCTCCGGCCCTAGGGAGCCACTGGATGAAGCAAAGCGTCTCCTTCCTCAAGCTCAAGCTCACCAACAACACACTCGACCAGCATGGGCATGTGAGTATTAAATAATCAAGGGATTTTCCAATTGATGTTGAGTTTAAAAAGATCTTTGGGGTCAATCTTACCCTGACTTGTCTGCAGATCATCTTGCACTCAATGCATCGTTACCACCCTCGTTTCCACGTTGTCCAAGCCGACGACCTGTTCAGCGTCCGCTGGAGTGTGTTCCAGACTTTCACCTTCCCAGAGACGTCCTTCACCGCAGTCACTGCCTACCAGAACACCAAGGTGAGTCTGTTTGGCTCCACAAAACCTTGATTGTCTTCTACTGAGGCCAGCGGATGTTGGTTTTAATTCAATTCTGTTCGGGGCAGATCACAAAGCTGAAGATCAATCACAACCCATTTGCAAAGGGTTTCAGAGATGAGGGCACTAATAAAAAAAGGTGGGTCTCAATTCTGCTGAACGTAGCTTGAGAAATCCTGCTTGTGAAATTGATCTAAAAAAGCTGATGCTTCTCTTTAGGCGTGCAAACAAAAACCCTGCATGCCTAGAAAAAAGGGCCAAGTTACCAGGCGTGTTGAACGAGGACTCCAAGGACAGCAGTTCACCAGGTACAGCTTCAGTCTTCCTTGTGTTCATAAATTTCCTTCCAGTCTTGTAATTTTTTTTAAAGGTTTTATTGGCTCCAGTGGCCTTTATTTGATAGTGAATTGACAGGAGAGTGGGTAATGAGAGAAGGGGGACATGCGGCAAAGGTCACCAGGCCAGGAATCGAACCTGCGACAGCACTAAGGCCTCCATATATGGGTTGTGCTTAACCCCTGAGCCACCACCGCACCCCTTGCATTTTTTTAAGTCATCCATTGCTTTGCGCCTTTTCAGGGTTCTGCCAGTCATCATATGATGGTTACGATGGAGAAGAGGGGCGCCTGGCCAAAAGGAAAGACGAGGATGCTGTAAAGGAAGAGCGGTACTCCCCCTGGGGCGCCGAGAGGCAGCAGGGTGTGAGGACCGACTCTCCTGCTGGGGCGGACACAAGAGAAATCTACAACACGGAGCAGCTAGTTCCCGCTCCTGCATCCTACCAGCCGTACAGGTGAATACCGCTGACTTGACACTTCAAATAGTAAAACTCTGTCCTGCTGAACCGGACATTCACTGCCATTATACTCTCCAGGGCCCATGAGTACGGAAAGTCTCCGTCCCCCTCCTCCAGCGTCGGCAGCAGCATCACAGGCTCTGGACGGAGCAGCTTCGAGTCCAGAGTTCCCGACATTGCCACTGACCCCGATCACGACTCCTCTAAGCCTGGCCCTTCCCACTGCGGACCCCACACCTTGCCGGGCCCCCAGGACTACAGCGGAGTGCTGAACATGACCATGGCCCAGGCCGGCAAGCCGGGGGTCATCGGCCACCACATTTACAGCCCCTACAGCACGGAACAGCCGCTGGGCCAGTGGAGCGGGCCGGGACCTGCACAGTATCCCCCTCCTCACCCTCTGTCCGCCGACTACACCACTCAAGCGGTGCACCATGGCTATCACCATGGCAATGTGGGCGAATGGAGCCAATATCCGCTGTTCTCTTACTCCTGCTGGTGAGCAGGCTCTTCAGCGTCAAATGATTGAGAGCTTATTAAATCTGACGGCTGATGAGGCGCACAGACCTGACAATGCATGCCCCAAACCACGCTGAAGGCCTGACACTCGCGGCAAGAGGAAGGTTCTGAAAGGAGAAGAAATGTGGCCCAGCGGGCCTCAACTTTCAGGAGACACTGAATCTCTCCAAACCTTGGAGCCCTGCAGGGTGACCGTCCCGTCTATTTATTTCGTATTTTGCCTCATCTACAGCGTAAATATTATTTTTGTACAGAAAAAGTAGAATTAAATCTAAGTGTGCAAATTATGCGTGTCCATGTCTTGTAATGTGAAGTGAAAATAAAAAAATCTTACGCAATATTATTTGTTTGTTGCCTTGCGTTCTGATTTTCATATGTTCCCAGCACAGACACCACTGACCGGCGCTGCCTTGCAGGGATGGAACGTTTATATTTCACATCAACTCAAGATCGAGCTCATTCCGACGTACGAAATTGTTCAACTTCACATCAAAAGGTTTAGATATATTTGCAGCGATTTTACTTTTAAGGCAGACATGGCTGGAAGAGACAGTGGGAGCTCAGATTCTCTAATTTGTGCACAGGCTTCAGTGAATTATAGATCAAAGTTTTGGATATTCTGTCTGTGGATGCTAGGGCTTTGATCCAGTGAAGTTCTGCCTGCAGAAAGTTTGCTGAAAACACCCAGCACCTTGCGCAGTCAGAGCCGCTGGTGCCGCTTGTTTGTGTTTCCACTAATGGGGGGGCTGCTCTGTCTTTTCGGACGAGCCCAGCATGCATTAAAGTGACTCCGGCTCACCTGCTGAGGTTTACCCACTGCCACATAAAGCACTGCACGACCCTCGTTCTCCATGTCAATGAGCCTTAAAAAGCATGAAAATGGGAGCTGTTGGCTCCTTTTCACTGTTAAACACAAGCAAGGCCTCTCACCTTCAGCCTGAGTGAATATGAGTTGCTAATGACTGCTGTAAAATACAGCAGGGGAGAGTGGGGGTGGGGAGCAATTTAGTGTAATGTGGGTTTTGCACAGCGCTATTCATTACTGTAAGTCCGAGCTTCCTCCTCTACTCCCTTCAGGCGGGCTAAACCAAAGTCTTTTAACAATGAAGTTTGAATTTCAAATTTAGATTACATTCCCACGCGTCAGTGAAGATCCTTCTACGTTGAAAATGTGAGATATTAATAATAATCCCAGTATGTTCTTGCTATTATTTAATAACATACTTTGCTTATGCAAATAATCTCTATTTAAAGGGGCAGTGTTATGTGAAATCAGCTTTTTTTTTTTTAGCTCTGCATCATATAATGTTATGCCCTCATCAAAAACATACCTGGAAAGTTGCCTTGATGCTTTCATGCATGTTTGAGAAATCCTTTAATCTCCCGTGGCAACCACTCAGTGCTCCCGTTTGTGAACGTTTAAACATGTTGATGTGAAGCTTTGAGGAGCAGGAACTCCTTAAAGTGACAGGAGCCCAATTTCAAGACTTCTCGAATTGAAAAGTAAAACTTCTCTTAAGTCATGTTTGATATATATACAGCATTTTTATAACCGAAGGTGACAAGGGAATAATTACTTGATTGTGATATAAAATACTATGTGACTAGAAGACACATAACACTGCCCCTTTAAAAAAAAAAAAAAGTGACCCAATATACAGTATGTCCAACTATTTCACATTCCAGAGTGAAGAGCAGAAAAATATAAACAGAGTGAAGTCAGAGAACAGGAAACAGTGGAGCTCAGTGTAAATGCTATTTAAAGCAGAACAACCACTAACCAGACCTATTTTATTGGGAGTTATGTGATAGACCAACACAAAATAATGCTTAAATGTGAAATGGAAAGGAAATGAAACATGGTTTTTAAGAGTTTTTACAAATAAATATCTGAAAAGTGTAGCATGCATTTGTATTCCGCCTATACGAATCAATACTTTGTAGAACTGAATTTTGTGTTCTGGGTCAAGCCTCTATCAGGTTTGCAGACATATAAACCAAGGTTTTTGTCTGTTTTATCTTGCTACAGATTCTCAACTGAATTTAGGTCCGGACTTTAACTAGGTCATTCTAACAAATGTGATCTAAACTAAGCCCTATAGTTCTGGGATTAGAGTCGCCGCCCAACTGAACTGGGAACCCTTGGCTCAGTCTGAAATGTGTTGCACTGCCCCTGCTGCAGAAATGCATTCCCTGAGCATGATGCTGCCACCACTGCATGGCTTGTATATATCCAACATAGGTTTTAAGTGTACAACGAATAATTGGCACAAGGACATTTTATCCCATCTGAGCTTGGAATCCATGCAAAAAAATGCAGAAAAGTTACAGGGATGTTGGTAAGTTTTTTGTAATATTGTGATTTTACTATTGAACTTAAGGCACATGGATTGAAAATCTAGTGAAATTAATTTAGAAAGCTGCAGACAACCCTGAGTAGGATTGCAAATTATGAATGTAAAAGCAAAATACAAAACCTTTCAGCATCAAATGATTATTTTTTCCCTCCTGGATTTAAATAGGATCTAGAATCAGCAGTTCTACATCCCATCGTTCTGCTGTGTGGATCATGCACAGCTGCCGCAATGCTTTAAGCAAATCACTGCGACTGATGCCAGTGAAGTTTTTTCATTTTCAAAGAAAGGCGTTTTATGGCTCCTGTTCACGCAGGGAAGCTACCATGTCGATCGGCGGATTCCCTGGAGGAAAATGAACGTTCCTTTGTTCCCCAATCGATTTCCATTGACCTTCTCCACTCCGCCGCAGCAGGGGGGGAAGCAAGAGTAAATTCCCTTGACTCGCAAACACCCTCCTGAACTCCACTGGGTTCAATCTGCATAGCTCTACATCAACGCCTAATGCGGCCCTTTTAATTGCTCTGCAAAGAGCACCGGATCGACCCACACTAAGATGTTCGTAAAGACCGCTGACGTGGCTAAGTGCTGGACATGTGTCTTAAGTATCCCCCAGGTGGTGCTACAACTTTGGACGAAAACAAAAACAAAACGGACAAGCACATAAACACAGCGGACCGTTGATCCTGGATGTCCAGTGCTGGTGTCAGCAGATCCTAGCAGACAACTTGCTGGAGGCTGGCACAAAAGTGTGAAAACAGAGGGAGGGACAGAGGTAAGAGGCAGGGGGTAGGAAGAGGGGGGGACAACAGATGTAGATGAAACAGCCCTGAAAAGGAAAGAGGCAGTCAGTCGGCCTTCATAAAGCCAAATGGAAAGGAACTGGTGGAGACTGGGTGGTACCAAAAAGCTCGAGCTAACAGGAGGGGAAGTTCCGACGAGGACAACCAGATCCTCGTGTGGAGATCTGGCAGCAGAGAAAAACGAGGCGCAGACGT
Source organism: Xiphophorus hellerii (assembly GCF_003331165.1). NCBI lineage: Eukaryota > Metazoa > Chordata > Actinopteri > Cyprinodontiformes > Poeciliidae > Xiphophorus > Xiphophorus hellerii. The sequence goes on along the minus strand of NC_045683.1, from coordinate 25,710,208 downwards.
CGTAACAGACATGCAACGCAAGCATAAACCTGAGAAACGGTCAAATTTGGGCCTATCACAATAAATCAGTAAATAGAACGAGATCAATAACTTCAATTTGCACGATTTATCGTCGTTCTCTGTTTCCCCCCCTTTTCTTACCATCAAAATCTGGATGTAAAACGTCTTCAGTCGGGTGCTTCTGTCTCAACTAGCCGCTTCTTTGGAAGGACAATTTTGTTTACAGAGATTTCATAATTCATTTATTTGTTTCTTTTGTTTTATTTATTTATTTATTTTCTATTTTTAAAATGTCTCCCAGTTCCAGAGTTAAATGTTCATTAGCAGTGAAAGTTTATAATCCTTGAGAATGTGTTTTTGCGTTTTGCCATTACAATTATATTGCTGGAAAATGGTCTCAAAACAACAATATTATCGTTTATCGCAATAACTTCTGGGATAAAACTTTGTAGCGTGACAGGCTTTGTCAAATTTATGGAAAAAGTTAGGCTTGTTCATAGAAATATCTTTAAAAGTGATAACTGCTTATGCTCAATCGGCGCTATCTTTTAAAAATAGCCATTATGCAGATTAACCTTTTATTAAAGCCTCATTTCTGCATTAAACATGTTTTTTATTTTTCTGGTGTAACATTCCAATCATAAATGTTATGTTTTTATAAGCAGCAATTAGAGAATCATCATAATTAGCAGAAATTAAATGCTGAAAACACCAGTCTGTGTTTAATTAATCCTATAGATACATAGAAAAAAAAAAGAAATAAAGATAAAACAAAGACAGGAGCCACAGCCAGTTGGGATGAATGATTCAGGTGGTTAGGATATCTGGGTATTGTGTAGTACCATGAGTTTCAAAAAGTAACAAAAAAGTGTGCAAAGGTGCTTATGAAGCTCAACCAGAGGCACAAAAAGTCATCAGTGCACCGACCCCTCAATGTGCTGACGTCCTCTTTCCTGTTCCGAGTCAGAAAAACGTAAGGACGGCAGGTGAATTTGGTTCAGTCCTCGCTGGATTCTTCCGAGTTGTCTATGTCAGCGTCATCCGACGAAGCTTTGGTGTACTGGTCCCAGCTGTGGGCCTGAGCGATCACGGCGGGCGGCATGAGCGCGACGCACGCGGCGAGGCCGGAGACGCGCTTGCTAAGTTCGGTCTCGTTCTCCCACTCCCCTTTGTCTGTGTTGTAGACGTGAACGTACTTCATCCTGTTGCCTTTGTCGTGGGAGCGCCCGCCCAGGACGTAGATGCGGCCGTCCAGCACGGCTACGCCGGGTTCTCCGTGTCCGGATGGGAGGGGGGTTAATAAAGACCAAGAGTTTGGTGTTGGGTCAAAGCAAGCCAACTAGAAAAAAATAAATAAAAATCAAAGAGGAAGCAACTGATGAGTTTTTATTCATACAAGTGCTTAAACTGTAAGAATCAGTGATTTGAACCCGACGTTTCATCAGTTTAATGGTCAAATAGAATAAAAAAAATTTAAAAAACACCAAGGAAACCATCTCTGATGACTCATGACGTACCTGCAGGACGTCACGCCGATATCCACGATGATCATTGCTACCTCCGATGACATACACGCGCCCGTTCGCGGCAGCCATGCCGTGCCACGCCCGCTCCACCGGCCCCTCAGCGCATGCCGTCCAGTCGTCAGTGGAAGGGTTGTAGCAGTAAGTCTCTCTGAGGTACGCCATTCCTCTACGGCCACATGCTACATAAATCCTGCCATCCAGCACCGCTCCAGCATGAGCGTACACCTGGAGGGAGGGACAGATTTAAGGGGGGGAAAAAGTCAGGAAAGGGGGAAGAGAGCATTTATAGCATGTAGGCATATAGCACCACCATGTGGGGAATAGCGGTAGTGCATGCTTTCATCCAGATGCGTTGGCGTGCAATAATATTCACACTCATTGGGAGGTTTGAACAATTTCTAATGCTCCAAAAATGTTTCTTATTGGGACCTTATGAAAGACAGATTATTAGGGCCAGACTAAGAAAAAAAATTAATTAGGAGAAATAAGTTATAATATTCAAGAAAAAAGTCATAATATTGCAAAAAAAATAAAACTTATGAGAATAATGTCAATGTTACGAGAGTAAAGTCCTAATATTTTGAGAATAAATTTGTAATAATATGAAAAAATTGGTAATAATACAAGAATTGAGTCAAAATGTTACCAGAATAAAGTCATAATAATACCAAACTAAAGTTGTACAACAAAGTCATAATATAAGTATAAAGTTGTGATAGTATGAGAAAAAAACGTTGTAATGATAAAAGAATAAAGTCATAACATCGCTAGTCGTAATATTAGCAGAAAGAAATAGAAATTCTATAACTCCTACACGAAAATAATAAAAAAATAAAATAGATACCATGAAAGCTGTGCTCTCATTGAAGCAACTGTTTTCTAGTAATTTTCCAACTTTCTTCTGGTATTTTAGTGTCTTTATTCTGCTAATATTATGACTTGTCATATTTTTACTTTACTCTCTTAGTCTGGCCCTAATTTTCTGTTGTACTTACGTGACAAAGTAATACAAACTAGATATGCACTAGTTTGAAGTGAAAAAAACCCAAACTGGTGCTCACCAATGAACCCATATTCATACACTGACCAGTAGGCAACTCTGGGTTAAGTGCCCTGCCCAGGGGCACATTATCTGTTATATATGACCTGTACTTTGCATTGCTCCGTCACATAAACGCCTAATAAACACACTAAAATCTCTGGCTATACATGAAAATAATGTTGTAAGGCACTGTGCTGTAAACTCTTACTTCTTTCTTCATTGGAGAGACAAACTCCCACGTGTTGGTCACCGGGTCGTAGCGCTCCACCCAGTCCAGCTCACTCTTGTAGTCCCGCCCGCCGATTGCGTAAATATGGCCGCCCACCACACAAACGCAGTGGTCGGCATGCTGCATCTGCAGAGGCTGGATGGAGCACCAGCTGTTGTAACGAGGGTCATATCTGAAAGAAGAAATGTTTCACATGAGGGAATAAAGCAGGTTTGACCTGCGGGAAAATAAAAGCCAATCTGGGATCAAATCACCTAAGCCAGGCTTTCTGCACATTTCACAAACTCAAGTTTAAGATCTTTTAATACTTAATCTAAAACTCAATAATTTTAGATTTAAAAAGATTGTTTTTCAAGACCATTATGAATTGTGTTTAAGACTTGTATCGCCACAGAAATGTACCAACTTAGTCCAGCTAACTAGCGATAAGTTTGCATTTACCCAAAGCAGATGCAAAAAAGCTACCTAGCGAGCTATCAAGGCTATATCAGCAGCTAGTTACCGCTAGCCTCAAGCCTCAAGTGCAATGAAGACGTCAGAGTGAAACTCACACTTTTGCCTGACAGAACCGTCCGACAAGAAAAAAAAAATACATAGAATATACAAGATTAAATAACCCTGTCAAGACAAAATTTAAAACCTGTTTAACATATTAAAGACTTAAGGCCTTAAGTATAGAAACATGAATTTATGACTTTTTAAGGACATGAAAACACCTTGTAACCTTCATCAGCAGGTGAGACAGCTGGGTAGCAAAGATTGTTTTCTGCTAATAAAGAACATGCATTTGTGATTCAACAAGTCCTCTCTCACCTCCAGCAACGACTGTCCGCACAAAAGCCACTGTTGTTCCTATCTCCTCCAATAAGATAAACAAAGTTGTTGAGCACAGCGATGCCCTGGTTGGACATTCGGGGAGCGTGAGCCGCTTTGAGAGTTCTCCACTCACTCCAGCTCGGGTGGAACACCTGGAACACGTGATCCATGTCCGCAGAGACCCTGGAGCTGAACATCCCGCCAAAGCCGAGGATGCAGTGGAAGGTGGAGCGCGGCTGAGTGAGGGGGCTCTGCAGGGCGGGCTGCAACAACTCCTGCTCGTGGTATCTTAGCGCCGCCGCAACGGAGTCCTTTAGCGGACACGGGTTCAGTCTGCCGTGGAGTCTCTGCAACACTTGTTTCTCGATTAGGCTGAAACGGACAGCGTCAAGCATCCTGAGGTTGCCCTTTGAGTTTAAAAAAAAAAGGGGCAAAATAAGTTAACTTCGACGCAGACGAAGATGTGAAGGTGACAAAAGGTGTGTGTAGAATCAAAGCGCACACACCTTTCGACTGACCTGCAAGTACACCTGGTCAGTTTCCACTTCCTCAGGGCTGTAGTGATAGTGAAGCGCGGCCTCGTACACCTCGTTCTCGCTGGCCACCTGAAGTGCGTCGCTGCTCAGCACCCTGAAGACGTCCTCCTCGGGGAGCTGCCGGTACACGTCCGTCCGAGACAAGGACTGGATGTTCCTGAGGATGTAGGAGTGGACCTTGGCTTTGAGATGCTCCAGTCCGTAGACGTCGGCCAAGTGGAGAACCTCCAAAATGTTGCTGTCGTCTAGCCAGGAGAACAGGAAGTCACAGCAGAAGCTGATGACATTTTCAAGCTGTAAACAAAAACCAACAAAAAAACAGACAAACATTTTAGTGAAACAGAACAAAAGGAAACGATTACTGACCAACTGGACCCAACATACCTGAAAAAGCGACGCGGCCATCAGGATTTCCTGAACGTTCTCTAGGTCTAACTCGATCTCGGAAGTGTAGATGTAGTCAAGAATTTTTTCCATGGCCGTGTAGGATATTCCGTGAATGGGAATCTCGTTCTGCTGCATTTCCCGGAGGCCTCCAGCAAACATGCACCTAGTGGAGAAAGATTACACATGGTTCAATCCAGGAAGAACTTAGGTACAGTGGTATAGCGCTTCACTGATTTGTAAAATGTCTGGGGTTTTTTTAGCTTCAGGCCAGTCAGTCACAGTGCCTGATAAGGCAGTGGTTCCCAAAGATTTTTGAGCCCCCCTATGGATTACAATAAACCCCCCACGCCCCCTAGGAGGAACGCAGCACACTTTGGGAACCACTATCTTAAGGTGATTGTTCAAACAGGACTCTGCACCAAGTCATTGTGTCTAGGCTGCAGACTTTTGCAACATCTGATCGGTTTGCATCATGCATTTTTTAAAAACTATGTTGCAGAGCAAACAGAAGAAGAAATCATTCCAATTTTATAGCAAACTGTACAAAAGTTTTTACAAACCTATCTTTTACAAAATAGGTTCACTGAAAGTACCTGGAAGAGTTTTTTTTTTTTTTTTAGGAAAGTACCTAAAGTGTTTTCGCGTGAGACTCATAACAAAACTCAAAATGAAACCAAAAGTAAGGCTGCAGCCAAAGCCGTGGGTTGTACCTGAAATAATCACAAGAGGCAGCCAGCAGAACACGGTGGGCTTGGATGGGACGACCCTCTACCAGGAGAACAACATCGAACAGGGTTCCGCTCTGCCTGAGGGTGTCCAGACCGCCCATCAAGCTGTGGAAGTGGGTCCAACACCTGAACAACTGTCGGTCCGAAAAGCGAGCCTGTTTCACCGAACCGACCAGCGCCCGTCCGTTCTCAGCCATGATAAACCGGTGACCTTCGAGTTTCATCCCTTTCACCTGCCTGGCAGCACCACCATCATCCGGCGTTTTCTCCAGCGAGACGCCGCCTGCTAACAAACAGGAAGAAGAGACGCAGCTAGCGACAAACCAGCTGATTTAAAAAAAAAAAAAAAAAGTCATTTCACATTTATAGAGAGTCGCACACGGTTATCCCCCATTTCAGACGCAGAGTTGTAAAAACACGAAAGTATAATACATACATACCTCCCTCCGTTAAAATGTTAGCTGTTTCCCCGCTGCTAAGCTAGTAGTTAAGTGTTATACAAGCTAAAAACAGGTTAGCCTGCTATGTTTTAACAAGAAGCCTTCAGAACCTTAACGGGGTCAATACGCAGAAATGTTGCCATGTCCTTAAACATAAAACCGCTCTGAAGTGACTTCTCGGACAGAAAATACCTGCTTACAACGCAAGACGCAGAGTTCCTCAATTTCTTTTTAACAGGTCAAAACAAGCGTGTTTACTTTTAGTCTCAGGGCGAAAGCTCAAACACTATTGGTCCTTAGTCTTTCTTCATCCCGCCCACTTTCTATGGACGAGCCAATCACGTCGCAATGACTTCTGACTTCTTATCCCATTTCCCCAAAGCAATGTTTACTATCAAATGTTGCTGCACTACTTTTAGCCGCCTTAGCAGTTTTTATTTTAAAACACATTTTCTAAATTGAAAACATAGGGCCAAAAATGATTACAAAGAAAATAAAACGGAAGAGATGTTTATCAAGATTTTTGCACTACATTTTTCTATCACAGTCATCCAAAGAGTTGCTGTTGAAAGTGTCTGGTCTTTATTGAAAACTGAGCAAGACGTTGTCGTTGTTGCTAAGATTTTGTGGATCTATTAATAGGATGTTGGCACACTTATTGTTTGTCTTTAACATTTGCTCGACTAAACGCAGGCGGGTTATTTGATCAATTCTAGCTGCTGAACACAAGAGGGAGCTGTCAGATGCAAAACTGTTTTCATGGCACCCAACAGCAGCCACCCATTAAAACCCACCAACAGCAAAAGCTGAGCATAAAATCTCGTCGACTTCCCTTGTTCTTCCTGCAGTTAATGCAGGAACATTGTTCAGTCCAAAAAACAAGCAGATTATACACAATGCATAATAAATTAAGGCTGCAAAATGAGCTTTTATTCAAAAATTTAAAAAAAATATACCAAATTGTTAATTTGCAAAGATACCTTTTTAAAAATTCATTCATTCATATTCATTACATCATAGTATCTGTGAGTCTGAACACACCGTCAGCGTGAGTATGAACGATTACTGTGTGGAGTTTTTACTGACTGGAGAATTGGAAATATAAAGTCCTTTTAGCATGTTATCCACCTAAACTGGCAGACTATGCGTGGAGGGCATTAGTCACTGAAGCAGCCAAAAGATCTTGCTGTAACTCTGGAGGAGCTGCAGATATTCACAGCTCAGGTCAGAGAAGTTGGCAAGTTAACTATCTACCATTTATACCCAAGTGACCATTGTGCAAAGAAAGCCAAATGAAATTTGGCATCAGATTGAAACTGGACTTTTTATAGACGAATATGCAGAACACTGAGGCGAGTTTTTAAAAAAAAAAAAAAGAAAATAAAAAGGTAAGTGGAATGTGGTGGTAGCAGCATCATGCTATGAGAATGGCAACTATTTCAGGGTCTACTGTAAATCTGGTGGAGACATTTTCTACAAAGTATCCTCAGTTGTAATTGCAGTGAAGCGTGATTCTACAATTTATTGGCTCAGTGGGAAGAAAATAGATGCAAACCGCACTTTTAATATTCATAAAACTTGGGTATGGTGTGGTTCAGTGGGTAGTATGCACACACAATGTCCAGAGGCTGTAGCCCTCAATGCAGCTGGCCTGGGTTCGATTCCCAGTCTCAGGTCACTTCCTCCCTTCTCTCTCCTGCCGGTAAAGACTTAAATATTTATCCTTTTCCTTCTAATTTATAATTACACACTACTTGTGTTGGTCAATCACATAAAAACTCAAGGAACTACATTGAAGCTTGTGGTTCTAAAGTGACAATGTGTGAAAGTTCAAAAAGTGTGAATGCTTCTGCAAACTCACTGTAATTTTTTTCCCCATCTGTTGTTTTCCACATCAATAACAGCAGCTTGGTAGATTTTCTGAGGCAGCTTTGGTCATTATGGCTTTTTTACACACACACGAGCACGCCCACACACACACACACACACACCCACACACACACACCCACACCCACACGCCCACACACACACACACACGCACACACGCACACACACGCACACCCACACACGCACACACACACACACACACACACGCACAAATATATATAAAAATAACACTAGCTTCCGCCTTGCTTAGGCTTTACAGCTCCATTCATCTTATGTTGTGACTTCGATTTGCGTACATCATTTCCTGACATGCAGAGATTTTTTCTTTCCTCTCTCTGGTTGCATAAACACAGTTGGAATGATCCATCACTTGATCCATTTTCCCGTCCGATGTAAACTGCAGCGTAGCATGCCAGGAAAAACCGAAAGGGAGGCAAGGGGCGGACTTTTTGTCTTGGACGCATAGATGTTTTTGACAGGAGTCACCAAACATATTAGACGGCACTTTTTCTTCTTCCTGCATTGCTCCACCAACCAACCAACAAATTGCCTGCTGCACTGCTGGTATAGGACGGAAAGCCGCAAATGTGACAGTATGCAAATCTGTCGTGACTAGCTACGAACAATCCAGTTCGTTTTCACGCATTTGTGGCTGATTAGGGTTACCTGATCACAGGATGTTGTGTGAGGAGGCCACAACAGTGGAGGTTCTGTTGGACCCTGATTTCACAAAAAAAAGCCCCACTGGTGGGGCCATTACCGAGAGTGCAGCATTCCAGTGCATTAGCAGCGCATCACCTTTCATCAGCAGAGGGCTGTGCAGAGAGGGCTGTGCAGTCCACGGGACAGCAATGACAAATGAAAACAAAGTAGGTAGCATTTACGGAATGAGCTGTCAGCTTCCACCAAGCAAAAAGACTGGAAAATGGAGGCTGGGAATAGAGGCTTACAGAGAAACAGAACACTGCCTCCGCCACGATCTTCAACAAATACAAAACCTAATCAACATCTTTAGCTTTTTTTATTTTTTATTTTTAGAAAAAAATCCCAACAAACTTCAAAGCCTAAGTCATTATTGCAGGAGATTATTCCAAGGTGCCATTTTTGAGCATCTTTAGAAGGGACAGGTACAGCATATGCCGAGAGCACAATGAGCCCTAACAAGCCATGCAGTGGGCTTTTATGAGAAAGTGAATGTGCCAGCCATGTGCAACAAAATAGCCTCTGTTCGCTGCATCTGATAAGAAAAGAAGCTGGCAGACCAAAGGACAATACAGCTGATTAGTTTGGGACAGCGCAGCTCCACTGGTGACGGTTAGTTGGCCTGCATCTCTCTATTTTCTGGCACTGAAACCTTTTAATGCTGAAATGTACAAAGCAAAGCAAAATCAGCTATAATGTGTAATATTTCTTACCAGAAATCTTAATGGATGTGATATCTGTAGTATGTATAGTTTCAATGAAAAGTTCTTTCACCAGGGTTGAACGATCATAGAGAAATGAAATCAATGAAACGTCAGAGAAAACCTTTGAATCGGTGTGCACAGGCATTTTCTCAAGTAGAAACAAAAGGTCTCCTTAGTAGTGGTAATTCCTGTTTTTTGTTTTTTATAGACACAGCTTGAACATCATGTATATATAACTATTTCAAATGAATAACCATATAGCTTTTTTGGGCCACATACAGTACACGGTAAGAATTAAAAAACAAAGATTTCATAAGGGCACTTTTTTGTCCAGAGGACAAAGGGCAGGTGCTCTAGTACCTCCTAGTGCCTAAGTGTGCAAGTCCAGGATTTTCTCTCATCCAAACATGGTGAAAAAAAACATCAAGCTCCTTGTCCTTCTCCTTGTGGATTTGCTGTCAGCTACATGAAATACACTGGTCCGTCAAAAACAACCAATCAGAGCCAGGAGGAGGTTCTTAGCGCTATCAATCATCCTCTTATACATCCTGCTCATTCCTCTCTCCTATAGGCTAGGCTAGTTCCTCAAGCTGGAGACTCTCATGAATGCTAAGGCTAGTTAGCATGGCCGCTGATGACGTTGGATAAACTGTTTTCCTGGAACGGTTATTTCTCTGCCATTAGCACATTACGCAGTTGTATACCAGGATGATTGACAGCATAAGACCCTCCTCCTGGCTCTGATTGGTTGTTTTTGACGAACCAGTGTATTTCATGTAGCCGACAGCAAATCCATAAGGAGAAGGACAAGGAGCTTGATGTTTTTTTTCACCATGTTTGGATGAGAGAAAATCCTGGACTTTCCCACTTAGGCACTAGGAGGTGCTAGAGGGCCTGAGTGGTGAATTTCTTCTGACTGCTCAGGAAGGAGCATCTGTCTTCATGTCTTCATGTTAAACTGTCACATAGTGACAGTTTTAAAAACATACTGGAAATACAGGAATAATACTTTTGATGGTGTGTGGGTTAGAGAAAACTCACCATGAATTCATACTTGTGAACTCAGCTATTGTTTTTAAAACTCTGCTGTTTGGTGTATGGTCGCTCCACGTTGAGCAAAGAACCGTCCAGTCAATTATTAAAAGCCCCAAATTAATAAGCACGCATGGCCATAAAGATCGTGCATTAATTTAACACAGTCACTCCGCAGAGCAGCACGCTTTGTTTGAATAATCAAGAGAAAAGGTAAATGAACTGACAATGTGAACATGTCAACTCCTGAAAATATGGCTCATAAAAGAGCAGGAGCGAACCGTGCGCACTCCATCACACCTACTAGCCCTCTCTATGATTCACAAGCTGAAGGGATCATTTTAAGTGACACAATATTTTCCCCGTGCAGCCTGGTGATTGTGAGGGAAGGCAATCAATTCCCCCCCCCCAGACCAAAGTCTTACAAACACAACAACTTCCAGCCCCGCCAACCGCTTTAAGGCAGCAGCCGCCAGGTGAGTCAGAGCTTGAAACCAAAATGGGAATTCAAGCAGATTTCCCTCTTTGTATTTATTCAAATTGATTCTGTCTCCTTGGACAGCCCGGAAGTTGTGGAGAAACAAATTGCAAAATATGTTGTCTGTATTCAGCTTTGAATTAAACAGAAACTGGTTGACGTTTATTGCTCGACCATAATGTCAGCTCCTAAGTCAGCCAAAAAAAGAGGGGTCTTTTTCTTCCCTTGTCTCTCGAGGTCAGAGTCTTTGTACAAAACAAGGCTGAGAAATTTTCCTCCTAACAGGGGGAGGCAGAAAAAAGCAAACCAAATGCTGCTAAAATATTTAGCACTACCTACAGTGTTTGCTGCTCTACAGCGTCAGTGATTGTTGATATAGGAAGAAAAATGCTTTTTTTCCCCCCTCCCCTGTTCATTTAAAGATTGCACCAATCTCAGTTGGAATAGTTTTTTTTTTTTTTTTGCATGTTTGTGTGAAGAAACAGAATGAGGAATGATCACTTTTTCACACACAGCCCGCCACACACGCACCAGGAAACTGGGCATCTCCCAGGGGAGCATATTACACAAGACAGCAAGCGAGGACATGATAGCGCCAGATTGCTGGGTTGGACTCAGCCTTGACAGCAGCTCACCAAAGAGAGGACAGGTCTGTGTCACGAACCTTTTCCCTTCGCCGCCACTGCAAGACGAGGGACATTGTGTTTGACACAGGCAGAACATGAAGCATTGATCCGTGCGGATTTACTGTGAGAATTTGAAAATATGATTTAGACTCATTTTAATTGGAATTACCTAAAAGAGTAATGGGATCTTATCTGCCATATGTGTCTGGGCGTGTGCTCCTCCGCCACTTTTCAGCTCTTGATGCAGGCGCAGGGGCTATTTTTGGGGGTGCGACATCTACCGTCCCGACTCGCGGTGACGACGTAGTTGTAACTTCTGAATCATATGAGGGGAAACCGCTGAGCCAGAAGCGAGGCGGGACAGAAGAGCGACTGCTGCACACTCGGATGTGTTCAGAGCCCAGACGAACTCTCACGTGGTCCAAGGAAACAGGAAGGGCATGGTGGGCATTTACTGTATATGTTTTAAAAAGGGGAGGGTCAGAGACACTAATCTAATTCTCTTTTATTAGACCTCAGTCATATCTTGTTCACCTATTTACTTATTTTAATGCACATTGAGCATTAAAATACTCAATGTGCATTTTCTTCAGGTGTCTCAGATGTCTCTGTTCTGTTGTCAGAGGGATTTCCGCTCGGTTGCCAACAGGAAGCAAGAAGAAACTGCTTTCAGTGATGAGTAAAGAAATTAAGTCAGAAGCAACTCAGTCAGATTGAAATCTCGAATTCAATTGGGCGTATTCCGTCCAATTGAATTTTTGTCTGGACTTTGACTGATCCCATTGAAACACGTGGATATGATCTAAAACCATTTGCTTGGTTTGATCGTTTTTAGCTCCATCCATCTACCTGATCAGCTTCTATGTTATGAAGAAATGCATCTTCACAGCATAATGCTGCCACCACCATGACTCATTGTGGTGAAAACAGAGGTTACGCTCAGGCCAAACAGTTCAATTTTGATTGCATTTTAACAAAAATATATACCAGAATTGTGGCCTGATTGTGAATTGTGGCAACCTCTTGGTTGCTCCTCTGGTTGACACTCTCCTTGCTCGTCCTGTTTGCTTAGGTCAGGGGTCAGCAACCTTTATGACCCTAAGAGCCATTTTTGCCTTCGGTCTAGCTGAGCAAAGTTACTTAGAGCCACAAAAGCTACAAAAGTTACATGACCCTTCAAAACAAAACAAAACCAAAAAATAAAAAGAAAGGCCTTTTTTTTATTTATTTATACAATATCTTAATATATTCTAAAGGACTAAAAAAAACAAGTTCTACTTTTTGAAAATGATCAAACTTCTCCATAAAAGGAATGAATACATTTTCTTTTTACATTGAAACCTCCAAGTTTTATATATATATATACGTACAGTATATATATACAGTATATATACTATATATATACAGTATATATATATAGCCGGATTCTTTATAATTTTTGGCCAAAGTTACTAAGAAACGCAGTAGAGGGTCTAAGCAGCTGCTTGTTGCTCTGGAGCTGTTTAGTGTTTCAGTATTCGATGGATGGATGGACAGGACAGTTCTCTGTGAGCTTCCAGAGCTTAAGACATTGTTCTGTGACCTAACCCTTCTTTAAACTTCTCCACAAAGGAATCCATAAAGTTAATAAAGTTGAAGCAGCTCACTCCTGCTTCCAATTTTAAAGGCTATTAATAATTAGCGGTAAGCTCACTAGAGAACTTCTTTTGAACCCCAATATGGGAACAGTCAATTTCCCAGCATGCAAAATCCACTGGAATGCACGCGAAGATGAATTTTTGACTTTCAAAGTCGCAGAGACCTCAAGAGTCCTGACCTTAAAATCCGACATGGTTCTCCCGTGAACACAAAGTGGTGAAACTTTGGTGAATAACTCAGTCACAGTACTTGCAGATAAGACTGCAGTCAGCTTATAAGAGACTTTTTCCATCCCTCTTTTCCCTTTAGAAAAAAATGAGCAATGTACAGAATGAGCAATGTCCAAAAACAACCCACTCCAAAGCTCAATCTTTCAACAAAAAAGAAAAAGAACACCCACTGATCTCCCAAGACTATTAGAAATGGGCTAGAAAAAAATAAATAAAGTGTTCTCAGCAACCAATGCCCACAATCTGTCTCAAGAAAAGTCAGAAACTCAGTCAAGTGGTGTCAGCACACAGCTGAGAGTTTTCTAGTGCGTTTTCACCTCATTGTGATCGATTTCTTGCAGCCAAAAGGCTCACAAGACTGAGATTGTGGTACAAAGCGATGGGCAGTTAAATCAGAGACACAGAGTTCATATGAAAAAAAAAGCTACGTATAAGTACATTGAAACCAGAAGTTTATGTATGTCAAATAAAAAGACACATACACTTCTTTTTCTCACTGTCTAAGGTTAAATCAGATAAAACTTGTTTTATAGGTCAGTTAAAAGCACCAAATAAATGTTTATTTGCTAAATGCCACAATAATGAGAATATGTCAGATTTCTTTATTAATGTCTTCAAAATGAGAAGTTTTAATGCAGAATAAGTACTACATCTTTAAATGACCAGGGAAAGCCCAGAGGATGGGTTTGGAAACCTCTGATTGGTTACCTGACACATTTGAGTTAACTGGTGGCCGACAGTGAGAGCAAAAGGTGTATGTGTCTTTTATTATGTAACTTGTGTAAACCTCTGGTTTCAATTGATTTTGTTAAATAACAAAAACACTGAGGCCTTCACAAAAACTGAGAATACGTGACAAAGACGTGAACTATTTAAAAGTCCTGGTGACTCTTGCAGGAGATTGGCTGCACTGGATTCTAGTTCAGGGTATTGGACTAAAGCTGGATGGATACTTTCATTTATATGGAAAAAAAATATTCAAATATGCATCATTTTCATTTTTATTTACAGTAATGTCCTAGTCTAAGTTAAAAATCCTATTTATATCTAAAGTGTTATCAATCTTTGGTCAACAAAAGTGCATTGTGGACAGTCTGTTCCAGTTGCTCTTTTGTAAACCAGTTACATGAGATACTGCACTCCAGCAAGGCATCTTGTTTTTGACATTCGCTGACCCAGCTGTCAAGCAGTCACAGTTTGAGCAGCTCAGATCCTTCGTCTGAACATTTATTTTTATTTTTTTTCCCACATCAACTTCTAGAACCGATTGTTGCCCTGCGGCTTAACAGATTCCCCTGACAAATTCTGCTGCAATGCGATAACAAATGTCGCTCGGGTCAGTTAGTGCCCTTGATCTTGTGTTGTTTTATTGTCACTAAAACTGCATTTTCTAGTGTTCCTAGAACGGTTCCTAGTACTTATCGACTCAATCTGCCGAACTCTGAACAGGTTTACTGCAACAAATGAGACGGCTACCGCACAAGCAGACATTCGATCCATCGTTTCTATGAAAACATTGATTATCTCCTGAGGGAACAGTACAGTCAACCGTGATTAACAGGGGTTTCCCTTGTGTGTCTAAGCTGCAACCAGAAGCCACATTTTACGAGAAGAGCATCAGGGTGAGCTCTGTGTCACATTTGATCTGTGCCACCGAAGGTTGGTTGTCATCCCGCTCTACCTGCGGCACTGTGGCATTTGTTCTTGGCTCGGGTTATTTAAAGCCCCAAGGGACATAAAGAGCTGTGTTGCTGTGATGATGTCAAGGATCACTTCAACTTTGGTTCATGCAGGAAGATGCAATACTGCAGGGAAGACTGCGTCACAGTTTCAGGCATGACACCAAACACAAGAAGATGAGCTGTAGATTCTAAGATGTCGCTGGATTTAAAGGGATCCAACACTGAGATGAGAACAGTGAATCAGCCTTCAGGCTTCTCTCTTTTCTAAACAACGCCCGAAAATAATCTCTTCCTTGTGGATCTTTGTCTACAGAAGATCCTCCACCTCAGAGCTGCGGTTTCCAAGTTTCTGAGGATCCGCCTCACAGAGCAGCCCTGCCCCACCGATTCCCCTGCTCAGCTCATTCAGACTAGCTGGCAACAATTAGCAAACACCTTGATGTACATACTTCTCAGTCCAACACTGGTAACAGCATTGTTAAAGGGTGAATAGAGGAGTGATGTTGTGAATTTCAGAAAGAGCAGAAGGTTTTAAAGAGACAGAGGCCCAATTTCAAAGTGTTAAGTTACAAGGTCACATTTCTTTTGAGTCATATTTGATATACGTAACATTTTTATAACAACTGAAGGTAAGAGAATTACTTGACTGTCCTATAATATGGCACTACATACCTGAAAAATACATGATATTGCACCTTTAAATCTAAAGTAAAATATGTCTCTCTATGAAAACCTCATGTTTTTATTTGTTTATGAGGAGAACTGTTTCATTCTGGTTGTGGATGGACCTATATTTATCTATCTAGACCTAATTTCAACCCTAATTCCAATCTTTCACCCACCAGCAGCTGTATTATTCAAAGAGCCTTTGCAATGTCCTGGTAAGCCATTTATTTCCTCTGATAAACATGTCTTTTTCCTTATATTGAGAAATAGAATGCTTCTGAACTAAAACTATAATTATCTAATACCTATGGGCAACATTTCCAACCTGAATGTGCCTCGAAAAGGCCCTCTGTCTGCACCGTGCCTGTTTTAATACCTCACTAATTGACAATAATATAATAACATTTATTTTCTTTCCATCAGTTGGTCTCTCTTCCTTCCTTCCTTTCTGGAAAATTATTGCGGAGCTCCGTCTGAACAACAGAAATAAATCACACACATAAAACAGGCTGCGGAATTACAAAAACACAAATATGCGCCTTGGAGGGCTCCCCAGTCACTATAAAACACACATTCGAGGAGCTGGAGCGGAAGGAAAAATTCATTGTTAATGGGGCGAAGCACTTTATTGATGCATACTGCCACTCCCGCGAAAAAGTTGTTAGCAATTTTCCCACAAGAACTGCTCGTGCAAGTGCTTACGTAACAGGGGCCTCTCTTTGACTCCCAATATGGTCACAGCAGATTCCGTACTAAACGGAAATTAAAGAGTTCAGAGTGTTTTTAGCAGTGAAATGCTCCACTTGACCAATGTGCAAGAAAAAAAAAAGGCTTTGGAAGAAGTTGTCCAAAAACTTCTCTGGCCACAATTTCTTGCGTTGACCCGAGATGTCACCTTTCAATTATGTGGAAGTGCTGGACACGCCGTCAAAAGCGCAATTTCATGACCAAGGGATGTCAAGATTTCAAAGGAATTGCTTCACCCATTTTTTTTCCGTGGCCAAAACAACGGCCTTTCAAAGAAAAATCACAAAGTGAGTGACAGTAGCACTGATTGCACCAGGGAAGACGCATAGGTGCGTCCCAGCATGTCCGACGGTTTTTCATTAAAATCCAGCCCATCCAATAATTTCCACCCGTCCTGTATTTGCATCTCTGCCTTAATCTAAAAACTTGCAGAAGCGTCGTCTCGAGCGACTCGATGCCCGTGCCTCTGCTTCGAGCAAACACCTACGGAGCTGTTGTTGTTGGTGGCAAGTCATTTCGCCGCTCTGCCTCTCAGACAAACGGCTATTACTGTTCTCTCCAACAGCCTCCACTTAAAGCAGGAGTGTGTGGGGACAGTGTGAAGAAGCAGTTAACAATCTGTCGCACATTCACAGGAGGTGCAAGAAATGGGCTTTAAAATAGTACAAGGTGTTAGCGGCAGAGCGATGTGAACGGGGGACTTGCATCGCGAAGATGTTTGATTTGGTCTTTATGATGGAAAAATGATGGCAAAGGGGTCCAGTAAAGATGCAGACGGTGCTGCATGTTGTTTGTTTTATTTCCTCAAGTGCAGCGTGTTCGATGCAGTCTGCGTGGAAATAATCTTTACAAATATTACGATGCTGTGGAAGATGAAACAAGTGACAAAAGTCATGACATTACGAAGCCATTAAAGAGAAACAATGGAAGGAAGGAAAGCCTCTGAAATTCTTTGACATGCAACGTCACCAATTTCAATAAACTATAGTACATTTTGAAATGTGCTCTATGTATCAAATCCTATGTAATTCATATGTAATCAATGGTGCTCACTCTGTCTGCAATAGAAATGGCTCTAAGTTGTTACTACTTTAAAGGACAGAACTTGCAACCCTTGTGGAAACTTGAGTGGATTATCCTGAACTGGGAACACATGCTTGATTAGCAACTTCTTACAAAGTGCCTCTGCAGATGACCAAAAATACAAAGGAATCTGAATATTTATTCAACTTACTGTATTTCAACTGTGTTTTTAGGTGTTATGGGAGTGAGGAAGTGTGTGGTGTAGTTCTGAGCATCGAATAACTAAGTCTGTGATTCCTTTCACTAATAGCTGTTCAGTAATTAGGAAAAAACCCCACATCTGAGTAATGGAATATGAAAAGATCACTCAAACATACCCGGCTAGTTCTGCTTTGTTCGTGCTCATGCTGGTAGGTAAGAATCAACATTAGACAGCAGGGATCAGAAGTAAGGAATGAGAAGTAGGCAGAATTGTTTTTGGCTCTTAGACGCTGGCATCTGTCCTGCATGTCTAAGAAACATCTAAGATACACGTTAATGGATCCTGGTGTCCAAAGTTGTACAGAAAACCCATGAAAGAACAGGGAGAACATGCAAACGCTACATACTTTAAACCAACAACCCTCTTACTAAATCCACCAGTGATGAAAACTGACCTTCCATGCAGCCAGAGATAGAAACAAATTTGTCACGTCTAATTGCATCGACAAAAATCAAGAACATACTCATTTAATACACTCATATTAAATATTACCCATTAGTATTGGGTTTATGACCAAAAGTGCAATGTTTTAACACTCACCTGTGCTAACTACATACCAAAAACAAATCCAATGTCATGTAACTTCCAACCTGTAGGGTCCGACACCCAAAGGGTGGCGCTACAGGGGTCAGGGGTCATGCAAGGCACATGTGCCAAAGAACCCGCTAATATGTTTTGCTTACAGATAAAAAGACTCAATAAGTGACGATCAAAAGTCAACGCGCACCTTCAAATGTAACAAATACTGAATTTGTATGTGCTTTATCCCAGTAGGGTTTGTAGAATTAGGATGCTTTAAAATAATAAGTATGACATTTAATAGCTGCTGCCGTCACGTTTATTATTATGACTCCATTCTTTGTAGACATAGTAGTGTATTATTTACACTGAGTCCCCTATCCAGCTGGAGCGTTCTTCATCAAACATCATGCACAGTGGATAGATAGGTATATATAAATAGTTAGATAGGAATATATAGTTAGAAAAGCTTCATTTGCTGCAGTAAAGGGTTGCTTAACGATTATATTCAGACCTTGTGCATATATATTTATTTACATATTAATTAAGATCAATAAGGTATTTTAAAATGTCTGTGGGTGGGCATTTAAAATGTCTGGAATGTACAGGAGGTTTTACTCGCTGCCGCAGCTTCACTAAAGTCCTATATAAATATTACATTAGCTGTATCATAGAGAGCCTGCCCACTCGGGTTCCTCGCTGACCTCGGTCCCTTTTCTCTAATGTCACCACTAATGCCTTCCCGAGCTTCAGGTGGGTGAAACCCACCATGCTCAGTCTGCAAATTTCACACAACTCAATTTCCTCATTGGCCCCGTGCTGTGTGTGTGTGTGTGCGCGCGCAAGCCGTGCAGACTGCGACCCGGGTGGTGTTCACGCGTTGGCGCGCGCGTGCGAGCCTCGCAGAAGTTATTATGTAAGATGTTCCCAGTCAGTCAGTCAGCTACATCCCCGCCAGAGTCTGAGGCACGATGAGGGCGCTTTAAGAGAAGCCTCAGCTCCTGTCCGGGATCCTGGCAGGACGCACACCACCTTCTGCTGCACCGACACAACTCACCTGGAGCACAGCAGAGTCCCACAGGACAAGGCGACTGCGGTAAGAACAACATTATTTCCTATACGAATATGGTAACTGAGCCTTTTAATACCGGTTTAGAAGAGCTTTTAATCTCTTTCTAATATACCACCGCAAAGCTTCAGGACTCCTTTTTTCCCCCGAAGAATAAAAAACATATTCTTTTTTATGTTTTCCCTTCTGGTCACATTGTTCTCCACAAAGCTCGCTAAAAGTGCAAGTGGCTCCCAGTCATTGGCCGTTCATCAGGTCTCTAAGTGTTGCGTCTCCTCCCCGGCTCAGGAGTATCTCCTACCTGCCCCCGGAGCTTTAAAAGGTCCGCCTCGGAGCGAGCAGACGCCACACTGTTGCAGACGGACCGCGGATCCAGGACAGCGGGTAGGTCACACATGCAACACTTTCCTCTCTGTCCAGCTTTTCATGTATTTCTGAGGTGTTTTTATTTATTGCATTTCTTGATGTATTCTCAAAAATCTGTTAAAAAATACATCAAACTAAATGTATCTATGTATTAAGGTTTTTTTTCCCCCCCTATCAGGTTTCATTCCTTTGTTAAAATTGCAAATCCTTTGTGTCGTTAAGGGTGCAATCTCTTTTAAGCTTCACAGTGATTGCTTTTGTAAATTCCCTCGCTTGTCTCTGGCAGCAGACACAACACACAGCACTGCATCACTTTAAATGAACAAATTCTGCTATAAATAATCAGCATCAAGGCTGCACTGTCCAAGTACCAGCAGCACAAACAAGCAGAAATCTGGCCGGGTTAAGTTCAAGATTTTTTACTATTATTATTATTATTATTTTTTTTTTATTATTGTTTTTGGGATTCTTGAGGAAAGGATTTTAAATGGTACTTGAACTTGTTTTGTGGTTGTGCTTCTTTGATGAGGAACACTCAGGCTAATCACCACAAATGAAACAGCACATCCTAATAGGTCATTACAGCTCATAACAGAGACGGCCACAAGCCATTAATGTCCCACCTGTCAACATTTATCATTGTTAAGGAGTCATCTGTTAAATATGATAAATCCCGCAGATATAATTCTGTTTGCATAGCTGTGTTGCAAAACTAATATTCTGGGGGAATGGAGCCATGGGCAGATCGTATCAGCTAATCAGTAATGATTTTAGGGCTGTGCATCCACTCTTAGAAATGTGCACACAAATAAGGATATCTGTGCACAATAATCAGATGCTCTTAGTCCTGGTTTAATGAAACCGGACTGTATTTCTGCGATGTGTTCCACTACATTAATTTATACAGTGGGTGCCTGTAAAGACCATATGTGCTGTCACTGGGAACATATCTATGGGGGAGATAGAAAATAGATTCTCACCGTCAAAGGGAAAGAACGCAGCAATAGGAAATGATTGTCAACGAAAGTGCAATGATTATCCCCTTTATTGTGATGGAAATCGAAATCAGCGAGCTATTATAGCAGTGCTTCAAAATCTAATTCTTTTTGCTTTGTTTTTCTTTCTTGATAATCTTCCATGAGTGCATCAGTTATTCTTACAGTCTGCACTCAAGAAGAGAGAGAGAAAATCTGTGTTTCCCCTAACAGCCTCACATCTGCACACATACATTGTTAATGTCCATCACAGATTTCCCATTATTCTAATAGTGAATCCACTGCCGATGTGCACAAAGGGAAATTTGTCCCTGAAATGCATGGTAGCAGCTGAGTCAGTGTGAGATAGTCACTCTTTGCTAACCTTGAGTGAAAATATCAGGATACCTTGGTATCTAGACAAAATGAATCACACCAGCTTATTGCTTAAAAAAAATCCTCCTGCTGCCAAAATATTATATCACATTGATCAATACAGTTATTACAAAGTTATGCATTCATCAATTGTTACTACAACATGCAGTAAATTTATGCGTATTTTGATTTGCTAGCAAAACTTCAGAAGAAACACCTGTTAAATTAGAAGTAGTTTTCAGTTGTTTATAGCACTGAATGCTGTCTATTTTACCCACACTGGTCCATGTACAATGAAATAATTGTTGTATTTAGAGATGCACTAATGCATTGGACCGATTTTCCCGTGTTTTGCTGAATGGTGACTAGCAAGACAGTTGCTGAAAAATATGATTTAAAAAAAAATCTATTCAATCAAAGCATCAAAATTAAGAATTCACAATTTCCAGTCCATAAAAACACATGTCGATATTATGTTCTTTAATGCACTTTTTTGACACTTTGTAAAATTCAGATAAAGGTTAGGAATGTATGTTTTGATGCGTATTAAAAATACAATATCTTGAATCTCAACTCAAAAATATTGGCAATATTGGTTCTACGTAATAGATCAGGTTTTGATCTAATAACTGTTTGTTGGTAATGTATTTGGGCAGTAATACTGACTTTTCTTCTTACGGTGTCCACAACAACCTTAGTGACCAAGATGCTAAAGCTCAAGGGTTGTAGTGAGAACTTTATGATGTAGGAGAAAAGGCAGAGTAAGAAAAGTGTTAATCACAATTAATACAATCAATGCAATTTTAGGTCCTCCAATTACTGTGCAGGTCTAATAAACTATTACAGTGGACTCCGGGTTTTTACAGAGTTAGGGAGCACAGCTGCGTGTGAATAGTTAAAATTCACTAATATTTGAGACCGTCTCTCAAAATGCTTGTATTTGACCAAATTTGAAGCCAATGCCTCAAAATCCCTAGAAGGAGTTTGTCAAAATTTGACGTGTGTAAAATCACCAAAACCCTTAAAAGGACCTTTCGAAGCAGAGTGTCCGACTTGACTTTGTTGTAGGAAGCGGGTCCAGGAGACTTTTTGCTTGTCTTATCTGTGCACTAATATTTCAAGTGTCTAGATTAAACAGGACAACATGTCTGAGTCTAAGGGGCGCCGTTGAACCATTTGGCCACACCCACTTTGATTCCATTGAAATATAATAATTTTCATAGGGGGTGAATTTTATGCAAAGTTTGGTAAGTTCTCAGGGTATGTTTAGGGCCCCATAAAGGCTATTGATTTTATTGATTTTGCTGCTTAGACCTAAGATAACAAACTCTGATAAACTGACTCCCTTTCAAATGCAATTTGTTTCAAATCAACATTTTTTTCTTTTTTTAGGCCACAAAAAAGAAGACAAACATGAACCTGGAACTATGGATGACAAAACACTGAAATGTGAAAATAAAATTCATGACGTTATAACAGCAGGTGTGACAAAGTGAATTCATCTAGGCTTCTTTTGTTGACGGGAGCTAAGAAACATCATGGAGCTGCAGCACAACACCAATCACAACCAGGCCTTGTGGAGAGAGATACCATGGGAGTCCACGGAGGACTGCTCGCTCTCAGTGAGCGGGACCACTTTCCTCATCATTGCTTACAGCATAGTGATGGCCGTGGGCCTCATCGGGAACGCCTGCTTGGTTTTCGTCATCATGCGGCACAAGGAGATGCAAAACGTTACCAACATCTTCATTGTCAACCTGTCTTGTTCTGATATTCTTATGTGCATTATATGCCTCCCAGTCACCATCATTTACACACTGATGGACCAGTGGATCCTCGGCGACACAATGTGCAAGCTCACGCCCTTCATCCAGTGCATTTCAGTTACTGTCTCCATCTTCTCCCTCGTCCTCATTGCCTTGGAGCGCTACCAGCTCATCGTCCACCCGACTGGATGGAAACCACTGGTGAGCCAGTCCCACGTGGCAGTGGCCGTCACCTGGATCGTGGCCTGCCTGATATCTGTGCCTTTCCTAAAGTACAGTGTACTTACCTTGCCTTTCCAGAACCTGAGTCTCCCCATCCCTGTCAGCGACCACCTCATTTGCATGGAACTGTGGCCGTCCATTCCAAAGCGCCGCGCATACACCACCTCCCTGCTTGTCTTCCAGTACCTGCTTCCTCTCACCCTCATCTTGGTCTGCTACCTGCACATCTACCTGCGTCTGAGAAGGAGGAAGGACATGGTGGAGCGCGGCAGGAATGCGACTCAGCAGAAGAACAAGGGCTCCACAAGGATCAATGCCATGCTGATCTCCATTGTGGTGGCCTTCGCTCTCTCCTGGCTTCCACTCAACATCTTCAACACGGTGTTTGACTGGAACCACGAGGCCATCCCATCTTGCGGCCATGACATCATCTTTTCTTTCTGCCACCTCACAGCGATGGTCTCCACTTGCGTCAACCCGATCATCTATGGGTTCCTCAATAGCAACTTCCAGAAGCAGCTTAAGTCCACTGTATTGCGCTGTCGCTGTTGGGGGCCGGTGGATAGGTACGAAATCGTCCCACTGTCTACTGTTAGCACAGAGGTCACCAAAGGGTCAGTCTTCAGCAATGGATCAATCACTATCAACTCATAAAACATTCCCCAATGAAATGGAAAAGATCTAGTAGAAGAAGACTACCTAACCAACAGTGTCCCATCGCATTGGACTTTTTTGGGGTTTCTCTTTGTTGATTTTGAAGAAAGTTCATCATTTGCAAAGTGAAAATCTATGAAGCAACAGTGAAAAGCAAAGTGTTGACATGTCATTGGCCTGGCACAGTTGTCTTGATTTAAAGAGTGTTCCCACTGAAGAGGAAGTAGATAACAAACGGTTCAAAGGTTGGACCAGTTGAACTACTGCTGGACAACAAATGCTGCAAGGACCTACGAATGAATAGACGGCCTTCAAACTCTTGAACATGTCTTTTCTGTAACGTTCTAACATCTATTCTGAAGTCTGGAGTTTTCAGAGGACTTCTTCCTGTCTTTATCCTGCTGTAAATGTGCTCAACAACCAGTGAGTGCTGGAGAAAACAAAGCAAATGTTCCCTTCAATTCAGTTGCTTTATGTTAATAGCGGCGATGAAGAAATTAAGGGGATTGTGAACTGTGACGTGTTAATGATTATCAACCGAGAAACTTATCACGCAGCTGAAGGAGACAATATTAATGCTTTAGATGTGGCTTTAGGCGCTCATTCAGTCAATTTACTGGCACCGTCTTAATGCTTTTGTCATTATCTAAAATCACCGCCAGTGCTGTAACAGTGGTTCTCAGATAACCTCGGCCGGAGCAGCATACGTCTCGTGCTGTCAGCCGGGTTCTGGACTCCGGTCTCTATGTATGCGTGGGATAGTGTGTGCCATGAAGTGTGCCGTACAATCGCATATCAGCTGCAATAAAACAAAATAAAAGTGACAGTAAAGGACTTTGTCAGAACAGGTCTCTTCTGCTGTATATATATCACATGACAGAGTTATAGTTTATGGTGTGGTCTAAAGTAAAGAGCACTTTGTAGCCTAGCAAATGTCTCTCGGTGGATCTGTTGTTAGACACTTTGTGCATTTTTAATCGCATTAAATCGTATACATTATCTTTAATGATTAAACCTGTGTTGTAATATTTGGGTTAGAGCTATGTTACATTGAAACAATAAACTTCATTACATCACGTTTTAACCTGACATTTCCAATTATTGCACCCATACTTGAGACTCAAAAGTTATTTTTAAAATATCTGGGCCTAAAATCTAAATTGTGGTTTTAAATGTACAAAAAAGTGTTCCCAACCACTGCCTCCCACCCCCAAACTTCAATGTATTTTATTTGGATTTTACATGTTGGACCAAGACAAAATAGTACATAATTGTGAAATGAGAACCAGCATACATGAAGTCAAGCTCTGTCAAATTGGATGAATAATACCTGCAAACAGAAATTGTAAGCTTTGTTACAAATTCTCAGTCAAATTTAGGTTTGCACTTTGATTGGGTCATTCTAACACATAAATATGTTTAAATCTTGGCCTTACTGTTGTAGCTATGTTTAAGGTTGTGGAAGGTAAACCTCTGTCCCAGTCTCAAATGTTTTTCAACCTTAAACAGATTTCCTTTCAGGACTGTCCTGTGTTTAGCCCCTTTTATATTCACATCAACCCTGACCAACCTCCCAGCCACCCTCATGTTTTCCTGTGGAAATGATGTGCAATTTTAGTTTTCTGAGCCATAGTATTTTGCATTTAGTCAAAGAGATACAGTTTTGATTCATCTGACCAGCACACATTCTGCCACGTTTGCTGTGTTTTTTACAAGGCTTGTGTCACCAGGCGACTTTACATGGCCTCATTTTCAGCCATGTTTTGGTAGGGTTGCAGCTGCGTCATACTCTTTTCATTTTTGGATGATGGAGTAAAGCTTAGTCCAAAGTTTGAAATATTGTTTTATAAACCAGCCTGACCATAAAACTTCTTCACAATCTTATCCCTGACCTGTCTGCTGTGTTCCTTCATGATGCTGTTTGTTCACGAATGTTCGAGGGCTTCGCAAAACAGCCAGATTTACACTACCAGTTGTGTTTACTAAAGTAAAAAGGTCTCTTCTGAAGGCGAATTGGGTTTTATAGGCTCTGTCAAAGTAAAGGCAACGAATGCAAATGCTTGGCACACTTTCAGATCTCCATTTATAAGTCGTTTTAAAAAAAACAAAAAAACAATGTCTCCTTTTCCTGCCACAATTCTGATCTACTTCATGTTGGTCTACAACAGGAAACTGCAAAATATCAATTCTACTTTATTATCTAAGTGAATCTTTTTAATAGATTTACACATTTTATTAAACACTTTCAACAGCTGATCCATTTGTATAGCTAACGTTGCAGTTTGTACATTTGTACAAAAGCCAATTATTCCTATAAAATAGGAAATGAAAAAGTGCAGTTAACGTGTTATTTTAAGAAACTGATTGAAAATTTAAAAAGAGGAGTTCGACCGTTTGAATGCTGCATAAACGTCATCATTTTATATCTTTTAAATGCCGTTAGGAGTTTTACCATCTAGACACATGACTCAAACAAACCACTAAACTTTGTCACCTGAATAAAGGGGGTGCAGCTGTTTTTGATCAAATTAAAGTTTGATAGCAGGATTTAGTCTTTCATAAACAAAGGAAGAACACCTGCATGTGGGGCAAGGTTTGAATCGTCACTGATGAACTGAAAGAGAACATGAAGCTGGTGTATTTATCTACTATCCTGTTAGCAGCTGATTAATATTGCGGCGTTACAGCCTAATGCAGACCCATGTGCGCAAAAGATATAAATCATCTTTTCACAAAATGAATATTTCAAGACGTGTCTGAGGTCAAGCTAAGTGTTCTGTTTGAGTTTGCATTATTCAGGGGGACATCTGTGGTGACGAACCTTTCAGACACGCATGTAGAGTTGGAAACACCAGTCGTCCCTTTCAGTGCTATAGATGTTCGGGGTTTGGAACGGAGATGTAAAGGAGATTAATTGGAAATGATGATAAATGTTGGTTAAAGGAAGTCTCCCGTGAACCATATTTTCGGTTCACGGGAGACTGGCGCCGCAGCAGAGAAAAACAACTGAGACGGAACAAAAGGGGAAGTTTTAGCTTACCACACAGGGCTTCATTTCTATGATTTGTGGAGTGTGCGTAATAAAAGGCACAACCTCAAGTTGTTTTCCAAAGGCAGTTCAGCCTGTAGGAGAGCTCTCATAGGTCCTTGTCAGCACAATTAACTGTACGCTTCCGCTGCCTTGACCTGGACTGACCTTCTGCAGTCAGACTCCAGCCTCCTCTGTTCAGGCCTCTCACCTGTCTCCGTTCTTGTTTAGTGACGAACAAAGCACTCAAGATACCGGAGGTGCCGTCACGCTTCAGTGGCACTCGTCAATGAGTGGAGCTTGAGTTTTGTCGTCTTGTGCTTTTTTTTCTTCTTCTTCTTTTTCTTTTTCTTTCTTTTTTTACCACTGTAACCAGGCCCGAAGCATTTTACTGCGCTGTGAAATGAAACTCAGCTGGAGACGGGCCCCTAACGAGTCCACCGGGCCAGACTCTCCTCGTTGGTGGAGCAGATCCAGAAAGATTAGCATCTTGGCTCCCTTTTAATTTAGTGAGAGATTCTCATATAAGCAATCTCACCAGATCGCAGGAACAACATGAACTAGTTGGCTGGAGATGTGCGCAAGCTGTTGTTTTAAGCATTTTAATTCGCCTGCTTTTCTAATGAAAACAAAAAAGAAGAAGAAGAAGTATTTTCATGTTCTATCTTATTATTAGCAAAGGGACATTAAATTTGAAAAATGTAATGTTCCTAATCGTTTTTGGTTCTAGCAAGCAAAACATTCAGGATTTTAATTTTTGTTTGTTTATTTATTTATCTTTGCTCATTTATGAGTCAGTTAAACAAGTTAATAAAATCTTTCTCCCGAACAGCAGTCCCGCCTCATGTCAGGTGCTTCCCCTTTTCTGAAGATCAGACACAGTCAGTTCACTTCAGTTTGTTGCTTTTATTGTTTTATTACTTTAAGTGTGATATCACAACAACCAGGCCTTGGGCAATACAGTCCCTTTTGCATATTTAGATTTTAAACAAAAGCTACAAATCTGCAGAAAAATAAATTCTTTTTTTTTTTTTGTGAGGTTGGGGGAGGGGGGGGTTTGTAATGTCAGACAATGCAGATTCATTTACACAAATGTACATCATAAAATCTTTGGGCATGTTTTCTATATCAGTTATAAATATTTTAATCATGCAAACATTACTTGCAAAGCAAATCCTAATACTTTGATCAGAATTTAACTGAAGATGTTGGTTCAGTCAACATTATTCTTATTCGCCGTGTTCTGCAGAGAATGGTGAAGTTGATACGTTTATATGTGCTGCATTATGAGTAAATATAACAATTTATTACAAATTAAGAACTGTCATAATGCATGGGAAAAGAAAAGAAAGAATAATCATCAACACATGAATCTTTCGCTAGTTTAGCGATAGCAATGCTAACGCAAGACTGTCTTTGGAAGTTTGCAGGCTTTGTTGTTTTTTTTTTTCTTTCGCTTGCAAATAAAATGTTAAAATTTTAATCAAATAAATTATATTGTAAATGTCTGTAAACGTTAATGATGGTTAAATTCTCGCAAAATCCTACACACACATTTTTATCACAGGTAACTGATTGTGTCGCTTCTTTGAAACGTTTGATCTGATTTGTTCTACATTGTGTTCAAAAGATAACAGCAGCTATTTCACTATTTTAATTACGACTAAAACTCATAGTTATGACTTCCTGCTAGGCTTTTACTTGATCTTTTTTGGCAGAAATGTTGTTCCGCATGTATGGGTAGTATTAGGAATCTATAGGAACTTAAAGAAGCCAAACCTAGATTAGTAATAGACCAAGTTTCTGATTTGGAGCAAAAATGAGAGTTTCTATCCAGGGTTAGCTTGTTCTTCAACACGTTTGCTAAAGTCAACTCTTTAGCTAACTTAGCTTCTTAACCCTGAGTGAGGTTTTAGTTCTGGTCATCAGGGAAAAGGTTTACATTCAACCTAGTTAGTAGATATAAAAACTCAGCTTATATTTCAATAATGTTTTATCCCATAATCAAAGTCTAATGGTGTTTTGTCTCATTTTTAACTTAATACAAAGAAGATGTACCATCATTGCACTAATCACCATTTTAAAACTGGTGGTAATTTGATCAAAAATACTCTCGGTGTGAAACCGTGTAAATTGCTCCACTGATTTTTACGGTTAATTTTTTAACTCATTTTATTATTGTAAAAGTCTGCCATGTTGAAAAGAAACAAGCATGTCTATGTACTGAAACTCTGGTCAGTGTTTTCTCTGATTAGTTAAATACGTCTGACTGGTCTGAGTGAGACAAATTAGAAGTAATTATTGGACTTCGCAGCAGTGGGAGCCTGTGCTCAGCAGAGTGTGTGTGGGTGTGTGTCCTCATCCCTGATCGTTGCGCATTACTTTCCTCTGAACGATTTAATATTTCAGATTAACCGCAGGGCGACGATCGCTGTATGCCTCTGATTAAAAACAGAAAAGTGGATTGGCACAGAACCATTGTCCATGATGGTGTTGATCTTATGTAAATCATTTACATCCTGCTGCTGTTTCTCACATACTGAACGCTAATAAAGCATAACCACCACAGTAATTTGGTGTTGAGTCTGTGTTAAGTTGGTTTAGTCTCATTTGCTATATGAGACCAACTGAAACATTTTTTATTTTTTTTTGCCATGTGTGTTTGCTAAGTAATGCCTGAGTGACAGATGGATTGAACTAATTTGAAAAAAACAAAAAACAAAAACACACACATACACACTTTGCGTTGAAGATAAGGCTGTGCTCAGCCCATTTGCTTGTCAGCAGGATTTTACAGGCTGTTATTCCACAGTGAAAGCGCCATGATGAATAAACTTCCATCTCTGGCTTGGTTTGTTTAAATTTCATACCCTGTTGGCAAACACACACACGTCGCCTGCCTCAGATAATTGCCGTGTTGATTATCCAGTCTTAATAAAACAGCGTAATATTCTACAGGGGATAGTATGTGATTTAAAAGCAGGCAGCATTCTAATAAATTGGCATTCAGTCCATTTTATCTTTAGCAATAAACACAATAAATACATGAAAAAAAACAAACAAACAAACAAACAAAAACAAAAAAAAACGCCACTGGTGTAATATCATGCCGTCTCAAATCTGGAGCAGAGGTAACAAAGATCAACACGATTCGACAAAATGCTGCTGCATACTGAATGAAACAAGGCCCGTTGTCACAATGAAGGATTATACAATTCAATAGAAAGTTTTCTGTTTATTTCTAGTGCCCTCTGGTGGTAGAAAATGCAGCATTACAGGCAGTTATTTCTTTGAATGGGCCGAATTTCAAAATAAAGGATAATTTCACAAATGTTCACAATTCTTCTTCATGACCTCCTGTGCATTGTGCACTGCATCATACACACTGTGGATATCTTTTTATTTATTTATTTTGCAAAGATTGCACAAAACAAACAAAACAAACAAAAATACGTACTACTGTTCTAAATGACCCAGGAAGATGATGGACCTTAACGAATCAAACAGGACTAATTACAGCATTTTGCAAAACTTTTCACATCCCTTGAATTTCCTGATGTTTTCTCATGTAGTAAACTTAGAACATGTCCAACACAAATTATTAATGCATCATTTGCAAACAAAATTCCAAAATTATTTTCTGTTTGGACCTCTTTACTCTAATACCCTTAAATAAAAACAATTACAGCTTTCTGAAGTTATCTAATTGGTAACCGGAGTTTAAATGTGGGTACTTTTATCCCAGTGTAAGTGCAGATGTCCTGTGAAGGGCTGAGAGATTTATTGGAGAACATTAGAGGAACAAGCAGCTTCATGAAGGCCAAGGAACACAGCAGACGGGTCAGGTGTACATCATGGGGAGGTTTAAAGCAAAGTCGGGCCACAAAACAAAATCCTGCGTGCTAAACAGCTGACAGAGCTCTGCAAGTTTATCAAGAATTTCCTGTCTAGCTAAACTGACAGGCTAAGCAAGAAGAGCGTTAATCAGAGAAGCAGCCAGTAACCCTGGAGAAACTGCAGCTCAGGAGGATTGATCTACCAACTGGACATCTAATAGTCATGCATCGCACAATGTTGGCAGTTGTTATAGCCGTGTAGGGGGCTATGAATGGAATTTCAAATATGTATGCTTGAAAACAAACACCGGACAAACACGTCACCCACACGGTGAAACATTTACATGGTGTCCCCCTGACGCTTCTCTTCAGCGGGGACAGGGTGGGAATATGTATGGAGCTAAACACAGGGCAAAACTAGAAGAAAACCTGTCAAAAGGTTGCAAAAGATTTGAGGAAGCGGTTCACCTAAACATGCAGCCATGGCTACAATAAAGTCGTTCTGTGTTGAGTAGTCAAATAAAATTCTAGTCAAAAACATTCAAGTTTGCGGTCGTCACATCTTGGAAATGTTCAAGGAGTGTAAATACAGGGTGGGCCATAAGTTTCTATACATAGGAGAATGTAAAATTTATATTTTGTTTGTATTTCAGATACCCGAGAAGATGCGTTTGACAAACGAGCAAATAATTGAAATTATACTGATGGCTGGATCGGGGGGCCGTCGCAGGGTTGCACGAAACTTTAACAGAAAATGTGGAATGAGCGTCACACACATCACACTGTGGCAAAACTTATTTGCAAGTTTCAAAAAACTGGAAATGTTGCAGATCAACCCCAAAGTGGTCCGAGACGTGCAGCGATTACACAGAGTCCCACAAAAATAAAAACGGTTGTCCGATATAAAATGTTTATTTCTTTCTATGTATGGAAACTTATGGAAATATACATACTTCCCAGTACATTTTTGGGAAGCACTGTGAGCCAATGATGCTGGTTCTTCTGACCGATGTGTACTGAGAGGGAAAACAAGTCCTGATATTTTGGTATAAAGTTTGAATGGTTATGTCTCTACATCTCAGTTTAATAACAAAGCTTACTTTTCAGGAGGAGAAACTTCTCGGAAAATTTTTTTCAAATCCAAATCAAACGACGAGAAAGCCCGGGTGAATTTGGATCCCGATTCATTTCAAAACGTATGTCTGCCATCTGCTATGCTATGACCTTTTGCAGCCTGAGTGAAGAAGAATCTTGTTTTTCATTACTGAGGACCACGCTTCAAAGAGTTTAAGCAATGGTGAAAGGAAAAGGAAAAAGAAAGGTGTTTTGCTTTTTTGCTAATATCTTTGTTTTTCTTCCTATTTTTTTTGTTGTTGCAAAAACCAAAATCCCCAAGACAGTAACAGAGTGAAGCAGAAAGATTGAGAGCAACTTTTATTCATAAGTTGTGAACCTGATGCCACCACTATGCAGCAACTAATGATGTTTGAGTTAAACACATAAAAACACACCAGACATCATTTTTCGAATGGTTGTTGTCCGTGTTCCCTCTCAGACAGGCTCCCCTGAAAGAAGAGAAAAACATTACTAACAGAGCTCAGATGTGACCTAATTGTGAAAAACACAAGAACACAGGAGTCCACATCTCACAAGAAGTCCTTTCATTCTGTAGATTTTGGCAGGCAGTGACTCCTCTGCACAGCCCAGAACGTTGCAAGGCGCAGCCATGTGAGCAAAACCTTCATAAATCTGTTACAGGAGAGAAAATACAAGGAGAACATCGGCAGAAATGACTAAAAGTCCAAGTTTAGGATAAGTGCTCAGGTGCTTACGCTGTCCAGTGTGTTTGGGAAGCCATCCAGTTCCCTCTTTCCGCCTGGGCTCAGCCCGAATGACCAGTGCTGACCGCTGCCCAGCGACAGCACCGTCCCCACCAGGAGGAGCCACAGAGTCAGCGTTCCGACAGCCATTCTGACACAGAGAGAAATAATAACACTTCTGTACTCTACACAATCTTTTCTTTGTACTTTTCCCTATTTGGTCACACCTCTCGCCGCTGTAAGGACGTTACCTTTTGTCCAGAAGTCGAGGAGCTCCTCCAACACGTCCTGTTGAGAGAATGCTGCTGCACACTGGGCTTTATATAAGGATCTTCTGCCTTGTTGCTGCCATCACTTCACTACAGGGAGGCTGCAAAGTGGAATTAAGCAACACCAGGCATCACTGGCAACCCGCAGAGCTGTTCAACAATTACAAAACGTGTTTCACTTATTTATTTATTTGCAATAAAAATAGCGAGTCGCAAAGTGTTCCACAAACGGGAAGCTCTTTCCATTTTTCATTTTGTTGTGTTGTAGCAGCAAACTCTATTGAATTTTTATTAAATAATTTTTTTTAAGCCTCAATTTGATAAAACTGCCTACAGTAAATATTCAAGAAGTGTGTTGTGGATTTGAGCCCCTCTGGGTCAGTACTTCAGGGTCAATTTGACCTTCTTCCTCAACTTCCTCATGTTCCCGCCTACATGACTTGTGCAATACGATGATAATCCATTCGTTTTCTTTTGGACACTTGTCCATAGTGACCAGATTTGTGGTGTGCACATTCAGTAGTCATCCTACTAACAGATTTTACCATAAGAGATGCAAACTTAGCTACTTCTTTGCTGATAAATGGTAATTGTGTGCTGGTCTCTAAGACAGAATGGGAAAGACTTTGGGGAGTGTGAATACTTTATACTGTAAAGCAGCAATCTTTCAGAATGTTTTATGAGTTCAGTCACAACAATATTCAAACCACTTACAAACTCTGTGCTGATATTTGCTAATCGTGTGTCTGGTTGTGCTAGACTTAATTTAGTGGTATCAGAATAAGGGATGTTAGCTGTTTTATTTTTACTTGTAGAAGTTGGAAGGAAACAAAAACGAGTGAAGTTTATAGTTATAATGTGAAAAACAAAATTCAGAGGGTATGAATACTTCAGTCAAATGCAGAGGCTTGTTCAGGGCGGCTGTAATGCAGACTGCTACAGGAGATTCTTCCTGCTCACAGCTATCAGAATTTACCCACAATTCTTGTCCAAGTTACAGCAAAATTTCATTTCCCTTTGGGATTAATAAAGTTTTTTTTTTTTTTTATTGAATTAAGGGTTCCTAGATCCTTCTTACAATTACTTATGAATGCACGTCAATGACTAAAACCACACGACCCAATAACAGAAAACAAGCACATTTTCCTCTTTATAGCAGTTTATTTCTAACAGTCGTTCATGGAAATATTCCCATGGCTGAGTGCAACGAAAGGAGATAACTACAATCCAACACCCAAATCTGGCCTACGTTGCATTCGATGAGATGTATTAAAAATAAATAACCACAGCTCTTCCACTGACTTGACCTCTCAAGTATAAATACACAACATGATTGCCTTCATTATTCATTCTGAGAGGCTGGGGTACCTACGGTCTGGCCGTGTGAACGCTTGTAGTATTGCATCAGAGCAGCTCGGAGCTGCAGCCGGAGAAACTTCACCAGTTTTCCCACAAACAAAGGAGGTGAAGGTGGGGGGGTCTTCATACGTGCATAACGGACACCGGACCACCTGGAAGCGAGGCGAGGAGTCTCACGAAACAAAGAGCACGACATCCCAGCTGCCCCCCGCGAAGCTTTGGAAGCACTGGATTTGTTCTACGTTTACGTCATTATTATACGAAGGTAAAGCACCGAGACGTTTGGCGAGAAGGTTACACCGTGTAACAAGGTGACATGGACATGTGCAAAATAGGTTCAAAGCATGATTAGGCGGTAGGATTAAATGGAGGAGACGGAGCACTACAACCCGAACACACGTCGACGATTCGACAAGCCATGCGACGCTCACAAGCATGCAAAACTTTGGGAGGCTTACACACAGAAACGGTAGAGGAGGTAGATTCACGGAGCACTAAAACAAACAAACACCAACAATGAGAAACGTTACAGCTCTACACGGCGTATTGCATATTCAAGCTGTAGCATAGTTTTGCGGCGCATTAACAGCGGTTTCAGCCTCTTAGACTAAAGCCTGCTGCGCTGTATGGCTTTGGCTTGAGAATCCAGCAACATAAAGTTTAATATTTCAAGGAGAGACCCTTTGCGCACGGACACAGTAATTGGTGTAGCAACCCCTTCTGTTGTTGCTACAGCAGCATTCGGTGAAGCTCAGCTTTTTTTTTCTGCTCACATGTATTCTGACTCGAACTCCTAGTAACACGTCAAGTGAAACGAGATAAGTAAAATGACACACGTAACAGCAAGCAGAATCACTGGACTGCGTCCGCACACGACGCCAGGAAGACGACTTAAGTTTTGGTGATAAATGCAGCAGGATGTTGAGGAAACGCACGCCGTCAACCCTGGGAACTTCTCATAGTGCAAGGTATTTAAAGCTAGTCTAATATTGTCAGAACGCCAGGGAGTCGCGCATGCCGTTTACCCGGGGCGGAGGACAGGTAAAGCCAGGTTCGACGAGGAGGAATGTGCAGTATGACACACGGGGAGAGAAAGGACGTGGAGAGAGAGAGAGAGAAAACTCGGTTCTGCGGGCGAGTTATCTGACGCTCTGCGACATGTGCAGAGGGGTCAGCATCTCCTCAAAAATGGCCCCCTTCACGTTGGAGCCCCTCAGGTTGGCTTCCTGCAGATCGCAGCCAGACAAGTCGCAGTTCTGCATCGAGAAAGAGCGAAACACAAAGGAGAGGCGAGGTGTTAAAATACCGAGCAGATCAGGACACAATCTAACAGGTGTTACTTCCTTCTCCGTGTTACCTCTGAGGCCAGGGAACAAGTTCACATGGCTGAAGAAGCTCAATCAAAACACTATTCAAACGTTATTCAACCATAAAACCAAGACTAGAAAAAATATGTAATTTTTTCGTCTGGCTAAATGTAAAACAAAGCAAAAAAAAACACATCCCCAATTTATATAACAGAGCATCAGCAGATAATTAAAAAGTCAAATATTACACATCAACTGCCATAAACTAATTAAACTAATATTAACCTACACATAGCTACAGATGTAAATCACGTCTCTATGGAAAGAGCAATTAATCTCCAATGTTACCGTGTGAAGGTCTATATTGGAGAGATTTTTAATGCTCATAATAAAGCTGCATTAGCTATTTTTTATGGCTTTTTAACCTTCCTACTTTTCAGAAGCTTCTCCCTGTCTTGCATTAACCCAAAACAGATCAAATATCGTAGAAGCTGATGCGCTTGTGTCGGCTGATCAAATCAGGAAAGCATCAGGTTGTGATGACGATTCTTCAGGATTTCTTTTTCTAGATTGATCTCAAGCTTTTGACAGCAGTTGTTCGCAGTATTTTACCTCATAAACGTGCTTGGCTTTTCTGAAAGAACTTACAAATGACTTTATAATTATGTTATCAATTAACAAGAATTTGTTAGGCCACATTTGTTACTATAAGATGTGAGGTCCTGCAGGGATCTATTCTGGTGTCACTTTTATTTCTGCTGCTGTTTGCTATAATTTGTTGCTCATGATACCCATTAATTTTCTTCTTATGAAAAAATGTCTGTGCTAACAGGTAAAACTAGGGATGAGCTTAAAAACATTTCGAGATACTTTCTTCTAAGTACATTATCTCTTGACGCACATCTGATTTGATGAAGGCAAATCTGAGCTGGCAAAAAATGTCGATGTTTCTGTACCTTATATACCGCTATCCTGACAACTTTAAATAAAAAAATAAATATTTAGCTTGTGTTTCTACTTCTAAAATCTAGAGTGACACACACACACGGTCATAACACCAGAGACAGAAAAATCAACTGCATCCTTCACAATTTCATACTACATGTTGTAATTTTTGCCCATATATTTATACTTGGTCTGGATGAATGGATTTTGTGTGAAATGTTGTTTGTGGAGGAAACTTTCATTATCTTTGTGGCGATTTGTATTCAATACTGTGCAAACCTGAACGCACATAAACTCACTTTTTCTCTAATATTGTTTCGCTGTATTATTTGTAAAGTACTTTCCTGGATTTCAATATTTTAACTTGCATTTTGGATGCATTTTAAATTCCTTAATAAGAGATGTTAAAGGTTGTTCTGTCTCACAATGATGTTGTTTTTTAGTCTGGATTGCAGTTGTTTCTTCATTATCAATGATAGAGCCTTCTTCCGCCTCCCATACTGTGCATAGCGTGTTAAAGGTGGCCTGTAGATGAGTTATATTTTTATCTGACTCAATTATTCTCGACCTTTTAAAAAAAAAAAAAAGGTCATCTCAAAGCTTGCCCTCTGACTCAACTCCTGTGGCTGCTTTTAACAGATAATCCTTCACTCTACCTCCAAATCCGTCCCCGCTAAAGTGGCCCCCCGCAGGTTGCAGTTCTTCAGCTTTGCGTTTTTCAGGGTGGCCACACGCAGGTTGACGCCGGTCATCTGGCTTCCTTCCATGTCAACTCCTTTCAGATTCGCACCTGGCCGTGAAATCAAAAGGAGTCAAAATGAGATGACAGACGTGGACGAATGTATTTGAGTCTTTCGGTGAACATCTGCGGAGAGCTTGCCTTCAAGATTGGCCTTCAATCCAGACGGGTCTTCAAAGTTGCACCCTTTTAAAGAAGCTCCCTCGGCGTTGCAGCAGAGCATCTTAACTCCTTGCAGATTAGCGCCCTTTAAAAAAAACGAAAAACAAAACAAACAAAAAAAAAACAAAGTTAAAAGCACATATTTTGTCAAAATCATCTGTAAAAAGTTATGGAAGAAAAAAAAAAAAGAACACTTACATCCATGTTGGCTCCAGAGAGGTCGGCCCGCTCCAGATTGGAGCAGCACAGATTAGCGTGCGTCAGATTGCAGCGGCTGAGGTTAGCCATCTTGAAGTTGATGTAGCGCAGATCAAGTCGGGACAGATCGGCACCACTGAAGTTCAGACCCTACAAACAGCAAGAGCGACGTTGGCTAAATGTTCTTTTCGGATAGCGAACGAGAGACGAAACTTCTTCTGTTAGCGTCACCTGACAGCGGAGCTCCGACTTGGTGGAGGTGGCCAGGAGAAAACGAACAAACTCCTTTCGGGAAATGGGAGAGTGATCCTCGGGTGGCTGTGAGTTCTGTTTAAATGGTAAAAACTGGTAAGTGGAGGGGGAAAAAATAAACAAATCAAAGGGGGGTGATTGTTTGTGCCGCTGCCATCAGGCAAGCGGTACAGGAATATACGGACTACAACAAACAGACTGAGAAACAGTTTCTTCCCCACAGCCGTCAGAGCCATTACTCCCTGCCGCCCCCCCCTCCCACACATATCATAACCTCGCAGTCACACATATATATCCCCCACCCCCACACAGCCACACTGTTCTGCACTTTGCACTGTCACATTATCTGTACTTTGCCATAATTGGACCTGCTGCTACTTCTTTGGTGTGGTTGAGTGCCTTTAGTTAATTTAGTTGTATATATTGTTATTATTATTGTGTGTTTGCTTATTTATACTGTATATATTTGACCTTTTGCACGGGAGCTGCAATGGAAATTTCGTTGAATTCTGTTCAATGACAATAAATGCTATCTATCTATCTATCTTACGTTATTCAAATGTGCATTTCACAATACCTTGATTACAACTTCCAGCTGTTCAGCCAGTTGTTCAATTCCAAAGAACCGAGCCTCCTCCAAGACTCCTGGAAAACACGTATGGCTCGTCATGGCACTGGACTGTGTGTTGTAGGCAACAAAATGAGTGGAGGAAAATCAAAAAAGCTCACCTCGTATATTTATTCCTTCATTGACAATGAGCTGACCGTGTCTCAAATAGTTCAGAATTGGTTCAAAGTATTCAGGGCTGCGGTCGATCAGGTACGCCCCATACTTGTCCTGTTTGTTTCCCCACACATCTGCAGAGAATAACACCCCTTACTTACAAAAGACTCGCCTCAGAATTACAATTTCTGGTGGGGATATGAAGCGGTACCTTTTTCACGGAACATGTGAGCGAGCATGCTCTCCGGCTCTTTGCTGACCAAAGTACTCCTGAACACAAGTCAGAGAGAGTTAAGACAAAAGCAAAACTGGCATACAGTGCAGTGCTTCACAAAAATGATTCATATCCAATAATCTTTTGTTATTTTCGTAGCAAAATATTACGATTTCACCCGCCTCTCTACATATTTACAATGTTGAAGCAAACGGCAAACATGACTTCTGATGGCCTTCTTTTAGGGCTGCGACTAAAGTTTATTTTACGAAACAACTATTCTAACGATTAATTGATTAGTCGGAAAACAAATTGGCACAGTCTATAGGTTTTTCATTTAGCCTTTTTTTTATACAACATTACATTAAATGATTAAATTTGTTTTTTGCCTAGTAAAATGCAACAAAAATAGCATTTCAGTGAACTTGAACAGGGCGAAGCTAAAACTATACCACATATTCACAGACATAAGCATTTCATATTAAATTCAAAATGTATACATATTTTGTACAGTTTTGGCTTAATTACTGATCTGAACATGTTGGGGGGTTTTTTCAGCAAATGGCCTTTCTTGACTCGTCAAGACTAATCGTCCCTGCACTACTTTCTTTCAACAAATTTACTGTACAAATACTTTTAAGAGGCACTGCGTATTGTGACATCTAGTAATGCATTCAACTAATTGATGATTTAAACCACAGGCACCTTGTGGTGGTAAAGAGGCGACCACCGATATTCAGGGTCAGCCAGTCGGTGTGTGCTCCGTGCTGATCAGATGTGACCCTGACTTCACTCTGTGGGTCTACCAATGACAAAAACAGATGTTTCACACATGTCCACACTGACTGGCAGCATATACAGGAAGAGTCTGTGCTCACCAATAAATGGGTCTCCCTCTGACACATACAGTACGTCATCATCCCTGATGACAGACACACATATAAACAAGTTTAGGGCAACAATCTGGGAATAAACCCACCACGGAACAACTGCTGCGGAATGAATGGGTTTACCGTATTAGGGCGATGTCATCTATGAGACCACCCTTCCCATTGTATAAACAGGAAGCTTTGATTCCCAGCTTATTGCTCGCCACTGACAGTAGATCAGACAAGGTCCCGTAAACGGCTACAACCTGTAAAGAAAGGAGTTGACGTGGAAAATAAATGTCTGCTTTATTATAAAAGCCAGAAAATGGGCTACATTAAGCGTCCCTACAGCTAACATCGGTTTGTACTCCATATAACTGCGTAATATCCCTGAATAGCGACAGTTTTCCCATTATGATGCACCTTCTGTAGCTCGGTGTGGGGAGAAGGCAGTCATTCTGCGGCCCAGGCTCCCACACAGTCTCACTTTTTACCCACCTTGCCATTTTTAGACGTCCCGTTAACAAACAGGGTAACTCTTCTCATTCTCTGCGCGCTTTGGTCCTAAGTGACTTCATATAAGTCCGAATAACAAACAGGGCTTTGTTTTTTCAGCCAGCTACCTACCAGTTATCTAGATAAAGCTGGACAACTAGCTACATTAGACAATAACGCGAGAAAAAAAGATGCCTTCAAAAACCCCGGGAAAAATCTGCTTCGACGTATTTCTATTCATCATCATTAGTAGTAAAGGCACTTTAGAGACTTGTAAAGGAATTGCGAGATGCTCTGAGTTGTACTTCTGGGGAACACAGTATTAGTATAACAAAACTCTGCTGTTTATTTGAAGCTACATCGTTAAAACACGTCGTTAAAGTGCCAGCATGATGGTTAACATAGGCTGTTTTTTAAAGAATAGTATTATGTTAGCATTTACTTAAACGCCATTTGGTAACTTTATTACTAACAGCTAATTTATTTTTCTCTGGGTATTATTTTTCTAGACCTATAGTTACACAATACAAAAAAGTAGACTGCACCTGAAGTATACTTTTCATACGACACTCTGCTATTGGCCGAGGGCCTTCTACGTAAGGACATTATGTGCGTCAGACAGGGCGTATGCCTTAACAGTCAGCCGGTGGGGAACCCGGGCAGAATTGATGACGAGTTGGCGTTGAAGGAGTTTGAGAGAGAGAGAGAGAGAGAGAGAGAGAGAGAGAGAGAGAGAGAGAGAGAGAGAGAGAGAGAGAGAGAGAGAGAGGGACACGAGTTGAAATATGCTTTTGTTACTACACATTACATTTTAAAACACATTTATTGTAAATATAAATGTTTATAAATTTAAGATGTAATTTTTACATTTCAGGATCATGCTAGAAATGTATTCCTGATATTTACGGATATGGATACTCCATGCGCCCTTCTCGTGCTGGGTTCTTTCTGGGTATTCTACATCTCTCCAAAAGTCCAAAAAATGCACGTCAGTCCGTCAAAATTGTCCTAGAAAACCGATGCTCCGTTTCGAATGGTGTGTGTAAGACACGCCTACCCAGTGGACCGGTTCCCTCCCCGGCTTACAAATGGAGCGCACCCTTCAGTATAGCGTTAGCATCTAGCCAGTCTGAACTCATACATTTCGTTTCTTTGAAAACAGCTGCAGGTTACGCTGTTAGTACAGTTTTCTGTATGTATTATTGTTTTTGGAAATGACGTCTTAATATGACAAAACTTCTCCTGTCAGTGGTGAATGTGTTGTCATGCGCTAAGACATGAAGTTTTGGACTACAAGCATGTCTGTTTTTATAATCTTTATGCCTTTCTGCGGTTCCAAAATTGGGATTTAAACTCCGCTGTTTGTCAGCTGTCCTTCCAGTTACAGCCATGTCTGACAGGCACCACTGTTCATGTTGCTCCCACCCCGTCTCCTCCCCCAGTGTTCATCAGACTCTGCATGAAATGGATTTTGAAAGAGGTTTGCATTCATTTGTCAAACCAATGGTGTTAGATTATTGGACAGTTATAGCTTTCCAAACAAAACTATCTTTCGTGTGTTATTTTCTGGCCTGTGTTAGTCGTTGCCAGCAGGGCACAGAGTTATGTGCCACTTCTTTCTGCAGGTATCTGGTCAGCTGCCCTGGATGGAGACCTGCAGAGAGTCAGGCTCCTTGTCCAGAAGGGGACTGACCCGAACATGAAAGATTCAGCTGGGTACACAGCTCTGGTGAGTCCATTTGGAAGATGTTTACCTCTCATTTGCTTTTGCCTCTTCAAGTCTCTGTCTGGCCGTATTAGTTTAGGATATGATCCTTGCCCATTGTGATTGATTGAAGAGATGGTTTAAATTCCCTCCTTCTCTCTCCTCTGGGACTTGGGGTCGTAGTTCAGGTATTATTTTTAAAACGACATTTAAAAGGCCTTCATTCAGGAAAATAATATATTTCTGCTATATCTGTCCAGCCTCTCAGTAATGTTGCTCATCTTATAATTATGTTTGTAAAAATCGGTTAATCCTAATATGTGGTAGTCTTGACAAACAAATCTAGACTTGATCCATTTAGTTCTGTCTGGAGTACGGGGGAAGGTTATCTGGGAACAACTCCTATATTATTCAGAGGCACTACTTACATTCCTTATGGGCTGGTTTTCAGCAGAACCTCTTTAGAGAATCTGCTGCTTTCATGGGCATCATCTGTTGGGGTAGCAGCATCAAAGCCAGTGACTTGGAAAAAAAACAACAAGCTGTTAAAGAAGGTTGTTTCTATTTTGGACTACTTTATAAGCTCTGGGGATGATTTTTTTTTTTTTAGATCATAAGCAATTTGATGCAGTTGATCACATTATATCATCAATAGAACTCATGAATTCATTGTTCTAGTTTGATTTAGAGATGTGGCCCAGTCGACATCTGCAGCTTTTTAGATTACAGAGCAATGCTACGATCTGAAGTCCGTTTTTATCCACCCAGCTCAGCAGTGTGAATACGTATCCCCTCAGCTGACAATGATATGAAAATGGGATCTTTAATTATATTGCCTTATTCCTCAGGAAGATTAAAACACTAAATGTTTAAGTAAAATATTTCAGTACCTGAATTTCCTGGGTCAGGATGTCCAGTTTGAATCAGGTGTGAATAGGTGTGTAGCCTGTGTTGTAACTGGTACCTTTATGTCTTTCTCTCAAAATATTGACAGAGTATTTCTAAACGGAACCATTTTAGGCCCCATCCTTTGTTTAGGAATGTTCTTAGAAAGTTCTGAGATGCATGACGTGTTAGAAATCTATTGTGAATTGTTATGTGATTTGGTAATTGTCTTAAAACTTGGCATATTATTAACCAAAAGTGAATTATCTCTAGTTTTGTGTTTTTCTTTTGTGTGTGTGTGTTTTTTTTACATAATGGCCCTAATCCAGTTTTTTAAATAGGTTTTCTTTAATGCTTGACTATTAAATGCCTGTATAAGCTTTACAGGCTTCTTTTATCTCAACTGTGTGCTGTGCCTGATCAAACATGCACAATGAAATCCTAATTTCTGCGCTTTGCCTCAGCACTACGGGAGCCGTAGCGGACATCTTGCCGTGTGCACGTTTCTCCTCGAGAGCGGCGCGTGTCCGTCCCCTCAGACTCCGGGCGGGGCCACTCCGCTCCATCGAGCAGCGTACTGCGGTCATCCGGACGTGGTTCGGCTCCTTCTGCAAAGCGGTGCAGATCCCACCCTCTGTGATGACGATGGTGCGAATCCTTTGCACAAGGTACGCAACGATTATCAGCGCTACCATTCCACAGAAACGTCTTTTTGATGATTTATCAATGTTTGTGACTATTCCTCTGCTTGATGCTCGAGCAGGCTGCAGAACAGGGCCACGCCAAAGTGTGCCAGCTGCTTCTCGAGCGTTGCCCGGCACTCTGCAGCCAGGGGAACAAGAAGCTCCAGCTGCCCTACCAGCTGACACAGCAGGGAGATCTGCAGGAGATCCTCAAACCACCCCGGTCATAATGGACGGAGATGCTAACATCTCACACGCACACAAGATGAAAACCATACATGATGAAGACTGAGTGTGGGAATCGGTGAACGTGGAATAACATTTTTAACCTCCGACATTGCTCCAGTCTTTGATCTTTATTTCACCGCCTTTGTATCGTCTGTACTTCTCAAACTTCAACAAAACGTGCAAACGTTTCAAAACCTCATTTTGAATTCAGCCAATGAGTTGATTTTCTGGATAAACTTGGTTCAGCTTCTGTGAAGTTTTCTCGAACTAGAGGGTCAAAAACCCTCTGAAAGTTAGAGTTTTAGAATGTTAAAAGTGGATCGAATCTAATTTATTTACGTAGCACATTCAAGAGCAACCGCCCAAAGTGCTGCACACAAAAACAACAACAATGACGGTAATTCCAACATGGAAGATAAGAAAAATAGAAACATTAAAGGCCCAACATGTGAAACTCTATCAGCACTGATAAATCCAGTATAGACTGCTCCACATTGGTGT
The DNA here is from genome assembly GCF_003331165.1 of Xiphophorus hellerii. Taxonomy (NCBI): domain Eukaryota; kingdom Metazoa; phylum Chordata; class Actinopteri; order Cyprinodontiformes; family Poeciliidae; genus Xiphophorus; species Xiphophorus hellerii. The sequence continues at coordinate 25,666,663 of NC_045683.1, read as the reverse complement.
GGCTGTGCAGGATGTGAGTGAATGGTTCTAATCTCAGACAGTAGGGGGAGCTATTGTCTAATGGAAGATCACAGTGTTTGGCCTTGGCGTGTAAATTTCATGGCATCTAACAAGAGCGAGCTTACTCAGTTTTTCCTTCACACCACTGGAAAACTTAATAGCAAAACTTACATGAGCGCAAACAGCTATTACAGTAAGATGGACACCAGCGCTCAGGCATACTGCATCTACAAAATACAATCTAGCTCTCAATCAAAAGGATTGATTGGTGCCTAAGCCATCAAACTATTTCATTTTAGTAGAGTTTTCAGAGTTATAAACAACATGAACAATGTATTTTTCCTTTTTCTGAATAAAACTCAGTTTAAAAAACAAAATCCTGCTCAGCTAAAACAGATGGAAATACTTTTAGCTGTTGTCTGGCATGTCTAACATGTCAAACCATGTTAAATATGTAACACATGCACGTACAGGAGGCAGATGAACCCCCCTCCACCGCTCTGCCCTCTCTCCTCCTTCTGCGAATGTGCAAAACTTTTAAAGCTCTCCTCCCGTTTCCCTGCAGCCCACGCGGATCGGGAACCCACGGCAGAAAAACTTCTCGCTGCAGCCTGGCGCACTTTCATTGGGTCCGCCGGTGGGTGGTGTTTCCAAACTACCCTTCCAACCACATCCATGCCGTGACTGGGGGGGTGCCAGGCCACATCTGGAGCTCATTGCTGCTGACGCCACACAGCACACGGAGCTGGGGTGTCAGGGGGGTAGGTTGGGGTTGGGGTGGGTGGGGGGCTGTATTTCAGCTCGGTGGATCTTTGCCAGGAGAGCTGTTTATGCTCGGTGACAAGTTCCTCCCCCCCCCCTCCAACACAGCGGAGGAGCTGGAGCCGGTCGTATCCCCACTGAATGTCAAGTGACAGTGAAGGCAAGCGGGTTTCTGGGGCCTTTATTCATCTCAGTGGCACAAAAAACAAGAAAAAGTACTTTCAGAATTGAGAGGCTGCTTTACATGACACCCTGACTAATAGACCAGCCCCACAGCATCCTCTAAAAGTGTCCCACTGCCACATTCTGTGAAACACGATCAAAGTTGATGTTTTAGATTTGTGAGCAGTGAGGTAATGAAAACCCACCGAAGGAATGTCGAAGGCCTCAGTCGTTACCGATCATTTTTCCTGACCTGGTTTGAATTTGTTTCATGTCGAAACAGATGATTTTTTTTTTTTTCGCCCCTCCTTTTGAAATAGGTCTACCTATATGGGCTGGGAGTTTTCACTTAAAGTGAAGACTTGGACAGGATTCCAGAAGTTTCAGGAATTAGGATCACTGCTCTATTTAGAAAGCTTTATTTGGAAAGCAATGAAACTTCCTGGGCCTGGAACCCACTTCCACCATAATGAGTCCAACTTAAACCGGTACTGGATGTTATTTTCCCCTGAAATAGAAGGTGGTCTGTGTGCCATGCTTGCATGACGGGATTTTTAGTCTCATTTTATACAGTACGCTTGTCTGCGAGTAGATAATGAGAACGGCTTGTCCTCGGACCTCTGGAGGCTGACAAATATCTCTATGCAGAAGAGGTGGCGTTGGAATGGAACACACAAAGAAATATATATGAATCAACACATAAATATATAATACTGTTTTCTATTTTATATATATATATATATTTTATGGGAATCTGTCTATCTTCTCAAGATATAAACGTAGATTGTTCTCTATCACTTTTAGCACAATTGAATTAACCTCCTGAGACCCAGCAATACATTTTTGTCCTCTGTGGAGGACATAGGTTTTTTTGTTCATAACTCTGAAACCATACATGCCACTGTGTTAAATCCTGTTGGTCCTTAGAGAGGACATCCTGGGCCTCGAAATGTGTTCATATTTGCCACAAGAGAGTCCCGATGTCCTCTCCAAAGGACATACTGTAATAAATAAATAATAACATGTTTTGAAACTTTTTCAATTGTAGTGATGTTTTTTCACTCCAAAGAGTCATGTAGTGAAAAAAAAAAAAAATTCAAAAACTTTTTTTTTTCTGGGTCTCAGGAGGATATAGAATAAAACAAATTCTTTGTGAATTTCTGGAAGATATTTAGTATTTAGGCTTTAAATCTAGAAACAAACAGCGGAATGAATGAAGGATTGATGAAAAGAACAAAAGGATGGATGGACTGATCAATGAACTATGGATGGAAAAGTTTATGGAGAGATAGTTGGAAAGATAGATGGTAGATTGGATGGATGGATGGAATAATGGATGTATGGAGGAACGGATGGAGGACAGATGGATACATGGATGGAGGAAATGATGGATGGATGGAAGGAATAACAGATGGATGGACGGACAGATGGATGGATGGGTGGATAGATGGACGGAGGAACTGTTGGATGGATGGAAAAACTGATGGACGGATGGATGGAACTTTTATACAAAAGAATCAACAATAATTCTTGTTGTATAAAAGAATCAACAATATGTACTATGTACATAGTACATCTATAGTACATAGATGTACTATGTACATAGATGTACATACATCTATGTACTATAGATGTCCAGCAGTGGAAATGGTTAAACTCAATCCAGCTCCATCCTGTCCCAGAACCAGGTCTTTTGTTTTGCGTTTAAATGTTGGTTTTCACAGATGAAAGCATCACCTGGTTCTTATCTCCCCTGTCTCCACCTAGACAAAAGCTTCCTAGCAGCCCTGGCAGAGCCGGGGCCCATCAGAGCTGAAGTAATCAAGTAAATGGCTGGCAGATGGGCACGCACTGAGATGGAGAGCGCCATACTCGGGGGTTAGGGAACAGCTTCACATTCTGCATCCTGCTCCGGCGAGGCTCTGGGCGACGGGGGCGTGTGTAATCAAATATATGGGAGCTGATCTTCAGAGTTGCCTCATAATCCAATTTGGCCCCGCTCCCACTTCAAAAGGAGCGTGTTGTCTGCTGGTTGATGGGATGCTGCAGATCTTACACGCCCGCTTTCCAGGTCAGTGGGTGATGGGATCCATGAGTCCAGAGGCCACAGATCAGCTCGTCCAGGCAGACAGCGCCGCGGCTATGGGAAATGTCAGAGTTATCAGGTGATCCAGCCAAACACAAACAGAATTAACCGATGCGTGTGTGTGTTACTGTCATATATTATTCTCCAAAGCAAAAATGTTTTAAAATGCATGCTATGGAAGCCAAGTCTTAAACTATACTGAAATCCACACATCTGGTTGATATCAAAACATGGCAGACATCATGCATGATTGAGAAAAAGTTCCTGGGTGTAATTATGTACAGTCAACATGCTGCACCTCTTGTGTGAGCGTGGGTACATCTTAGGAGGGGAAAGTTTATTTCCCCAGATGTGTTTTTTTTTTTTCCTTTCTTTCTTTGTGCCCTGGAATGGATGGCTACGTTTCTTTTTTTTATTGATTATGGAGATGTAATCTTCTCGAAAGCTTTGCCAGAGAAACAACATAAGCTGTTCCATATGACTGAAAGGGCAATTAATGGAGGATTTGGAGTCAGATATCTGGGGCCATTCATGGCAGACTGTTGTTAGAAATCACGCAGTAATTTATCACCCGCTGAATCTCCACAGGAGCTTTCCAAATCGACCGTGCTCCCCTTGTTGTGTTGCTCTAAAGTTTTCCAGTCTGTTATTTATTTTCGTCCGCTGTTTGCTGAAGACAATTTGAAACCTAATATCTGCTTTTACCTTTCTGTCTTATAAACAAAAAAGATCTTTTCTGCATTCAAATACAATAAAATTGGATATTTACCCACACTGTAAACAATTTCAGAAAATCCTGATGATGATAGCTTTGCTTTGTGAGCTTCTGATAAGTTAACTGACCACGTCTGAGTTAAATGGAGGAGGTATTTTAACGCAACACCTCAAATATACAGCTTCCTTTGTGTGACATGAAGGGAGAATCAACAAACATCAGGAAAGATAGAGTTCTGTCAAGTATCAAACGCTTCACACTACACTCAGTCAATCACCCGTTCACACACTCATGGTGGAAAGTTACAGTTCAGTAGCTTGCCACCATCAGATCACCACCAGCAGGCAAGTTGGGTGAAGTGTCTTGCACAAGGACACAATGACACAGGCGGACTTGGCGGGGATTAAACCGGCAACTCCTACCAACTCATGTTCATCATTATAAACGAATATTTGGAAGCATATAACAACCCCCCGAATGTCCAGCCTTCTTACCCTTCAGGAAGAAGATGAGTTCAGTATACCAGAGATGAACGTGTTTGAACAGCAAGAGAATGCCGTTATTCTCTTGCTGTTCAAGAGAACAGCAAGTTATTACACTCTTGTACCATGTTGGGACAAGAGTGTAACAAGTCTTTTACCAACATGGACTGAACAGCCACTCAGTGGATGAAAGGCCAAGTAAAAATGTATTTGTTTTCTCAGGTATTGTGTGCACTGGGCCTAAGAGTAGTGGATTCCCCTGAGGAAATGCATGATGTAGTTCCATTTCTATAATTAGGCCTCTTCTTGGTTTGCTCCTTGATTGCTACGGCCTAAGTTCCCTCAGCGTTCTACCTCCTCGCTCTCCGAGTCAATTGGAGAATTCACCTCAAGATTCTCTGCAGGTCTCCTCACCGTTCCCCTGGCTGCTCCCCTGGTTTGCACTGTGTGGACTCACCACCATCGACCCACCATACTTATCTGCCTGTCCATCCTTCAACCATTCTTTGTCTGCTCCACCTTCATAAGGAAGAAGAAAACAAAAGGGGAAACACCACCAACAAACACCACTCCCCACCATCAGTCAACCTCAGCCTCTGTGGGTAGACTCGCCTCCTCCTTGGAAACCCCAGTAAAGCTTTCTTTCTTCCTCATCCCGTCATCATATTTTTACCTTTCATCACCCCCTACCTCTGCTCCTCAGTGCCTCTGCGGAAGACCTTCACAGAGTTCCAAAAGAGCCATCATGGGCCTATTGGAATAAGGTGGATACCTGAAAGACAGTGGGTTATTTGTGTGTGGAAGAGTTGACTTTACCTTTAATGCCGCAGTGAGGTCATGCATTGCTGTAAATGCGGTTTTGTGCACTGGCTTGAGTCACCACTTCAGGTCGTTCCCTGACATCCTGAAGCTCTCCCAGCATGATGCAAGCAGTACTGACCTTTGTATATTGTCATGTTTACATTATGCCATTGGGAGTCTTCTCACTTCTCACCACCATAAAAGACAACATAAGAGGAAAGAAAGGACATTTTGGTGACTAATTCATTGTGTTTGTGCAGTGGTGCTCAGAAATACAACTCATTGAGCATTTGAAATTCAACAATCTTCCACGCTGAAGCCTTCAGATACATTTTCAGTTGCTCACAGACCCTAGTGAGCCAAGCTGAGGAGCAAAGGTGATAATCAGTCACACCTAAAGCAGAGGAGCTGGCAACTCATTCGTTAGGTAGTCCCCAACAATAGCAAACAGCGAAATGGTCACAGTGGTGGTGACAATCCTTCCTTTCAGCCCGGCTCGCTGCAGGGAATGCAACACCGGGCTGCACGTGTAATTGAACAAGATGGGTACGCTGATGAACTAAGACTCATAGAGACATGCCGCGGCTCTGTCAGCAGGTGCCCAGCACACACTGGTCCATTCATATGCGCATTCCTGTCTCTCCACTCGCTGCCCAGCAGGTTCCTCCCAAGCCACTCAGGACAGGGGTTGACACACACAAAGGGTCTTCAATCTGCCTCTGACAACAGCCAGCATAAAGGCCCGGAAAGCCACAACAGCATTATGTCAAAGAGCCGGCTGGGGGTAGAGAGCAGCGCTTGTGGATGGGAGGGGGGCACTGCCGATGGATGGATGAGGGCTGGACACAGCCAGCACGGTGGAAGGCCCGGCTGAGGTTTTTTGTTTGTCCATAAAGGAGGATATTTGTACTCATTTGGTAACAATGGAATGCAAGCACACACACACAGAAAAAGGGGTGAGGGCAATGAAACACCACATTGGGTCGACGAAGACGCTGCGAGGGAAATCATCATGCAAAGTGACGACATTGTTCTCTCCGAGGATTGCATGGCTGTGTTTGTTCTTATGCTGATGTGTGGCTTCGCCTGCCTTTGGTTTCTCCTTTTGCATAAGGTGTTTCTGGCTCTAACAGTGTCCGGCACATTTCCTTACGCTGAAAAGGCGAGCAGGGGAGATCAGAACATGTCCAACTCACTGTGGAGCTTTTGTAAACTGCTTCTAAACAAAAGGATTTAACCGACTTAACAACCCTTATTGTCCGGTCTTTTATCTGATAAGGACTAATTTACATTATCTCTTCCTTTGTCGATGTCCTGTGAATGTTTTAGCCCTTCCTCACGGAGGAGGTGGAAAAACGGTGTTGTGTAATTATTAATAAAAAAATAAACTTCAGGCCGTCATTGTACAGCCTTTCTGTCTGCTCCTGTTGGGAGGCTCTATAAATGCTACGGGTTTCTTGAGATACCATGGCATGTGCACATCACAGACATGAGTTAATGATTAATCTGGCTTTTTGAAATTGGCTCCATTCATTGAAGCGCTGCTTTCATTTTGTAATGTAGCTTGATGAGTCACCATAGAAATAAAGCCTTGCAAAAAGATACCTCCAGAACCACAAACTTCAGTGTATTTGTATTCCTCCTCCCCTCCCAGCCCATTTGAATGTACCTCAGTGTAACCTATTGCATCTTATGCTGCCTGTGTTCACAATGGGCCATTTTTGTGTTGTTAGAGCTAACTGGTGAACAAACAGCATCTGGAAGACTAAGGAACACACAAGAGAGGTCAGGGAGAAAGTTGAACAGAAGGTCAAAAGGACTGTCGCGATAAACAATAAATCAATTAATCGCATAATAAATGAAAATCATCGACCTCATTTTAATTTATCGGCTTTATCTTTTCTTCCTGCCTTTTTCTCTTTCTGTTGATGACACTGGATGAGAAAAGGCTCAACTCTGGTGCTCTCCACTGACCCCCCCTTCCTCATTTCTTTAGCGTAAGGGAGGAGTGAACTATTGCATCAGCTAGTCGATGTGCCCATCTTCTCTATTTAAATCTAATGATTATTGAAGGCCAATGTAGCATACAGACTTCATAATCTGCACTCTTTTGGTTGAATGTAGTTTTTATTTCCACTTTGGTTTTATGTTGTGTTTAGTTTTAAGTCGAGTGCATTTTTTTGTTAACGGAGACTGAGAGTCAGTTTTATTTTTGGTTGTTTTGTTTTATTTTGTTGACAAGTTTCAGTGTTAAGTGTTCTTTTGAGAATGAAGTGTATTTATTTTTGGCAGGATATCGCTTGCATTATTATGTCATTATCATTACATCATTTAAAAAATCTTCAAACAATATTATCGTTTATCGCGATAATGTTTGAGACAATTAATCGCTCAGCAAAATTTGTTGTCGTGACAGGCCTAGCTTTAAACCTGTTTAACTAGCGGTGCAGATAAAGAGCTCTTGCTTTTTTTTTTTTACTTTAGGACAGTTGTTGTGATGAATAACCAGGACGACAAGGAATTGTTTTTACAGCTTGGAGCAGCTGATAAGCATGTCAAGAGCTCAAATATTACCTGAACTACAGCCACAAATCCAAGAGGAGTAGAAAAGGAGGAGGAGGATTGAGAGCATGACCAAACAGCGGAGGAGGAAGTTCAGATCATCTTGTTCACTGATCGTAATGGGTAAGGATCATAAGTTCCACCTAGTCCTGCTAGTTGTTTGATTCAGATGTGGGGAAGTAGAGAGACGTCAAAAAGTTGCAAGGCATGGTCCCGTAAGGACTGGGGATTTGAGAATGGGTTTTGGCAAAGCTCCACCTTCCAGCAGGACAAAGCCCCTAAACCTAAATCCAGAATTGCAATGGAATAGTTTAAATCGGCGTACAAAAATAACCCCTCTTCTAAGCTGGTGAATAATTACTCCATTTGGCTGGTGTGCAGTTGCCTATTTTAATGTCTTGCTCATCTGTTCTGGACCGATTTCGCCCTGACCTGTTTTTGATACTTTGCTCGTCTCCTGCCGTCAGTGGAAAAGAATAAGCAACCAAATGCATAAACAATCACCATATGCCGAAAGTTCTGCCAGAGCTTTGATGTGCTGCCTAAACCTCCTTTCATTGTTAACAGATTGGAGCACATCTCAGAGGAATTTTGTATCTGTGACACAAACACACACACACACGCAGAGACACACACGCAGACACACACGCACATACTCAGACGTACTAAAAGCAATTGTCAATAAAACATCGAAGCCCCAAACTGCTGCTGCATCAAAGATCCCCTCAGTCTCGTTTTGTTGCTGAAGCCGTAAGATGTGGCCGATGGCGGCACATGCATGTGGAACTCTCACTGTTAGTTGCTCTAATAAACACGCTTGGTGTTCTTCTGGTATGTATGCGGTTGTCAGATTCTCGCTCCATCTGCTTATATAGTTAGCAGCTCGCTTTGAAGCTTAAAACGCTGGGTGCAACATAAAGGCACTGTGACTTTTGGAACCAGTCATTCACTATCACTGGAATCATAAACTAAAAATATGTTGGGTTGAAAGTGAAGATGAAAGACTCTCTTTTATGTACTGTATGAAACTATTTGGCCTCTTGCAGATAAGGTCTTTCTATCTCTTTTTTCAAAATTTTTCTTTACACTTGCAGGTTTCAGATCATAAAGCAAATTTTACTTTCAGACAAAAATAGCTGAAGTAGATACAAAAAGGCGGTATTTAAATATCTAAATGATTGGCAAGAGCTGGCTGTGCGAAGAGGAATTTTAGTCCACTCTTCTTTGAATTATCATTTTAATTCAGCCACGTTGGAGGATTTCAGCCATAAAAAGTCAGTTTAATGTCATTCCAATGCATCTCAATCAGATTAATGTTTGGACATGGATTAGGAGACTCTAAAAACAAGGAATTTTGCCCCACTGCATCATCAATCCTTTACCATGCCAATTTGCTTTACCACACATCCATCCTGCAGAGTTTTATCACCGAAAAACTCAATCTTAGGCCAAAGCATATAAAAAGACACACACACTCCCTAATGAACATTTGACACTCAGATACAATTCAGTAGTTGTTTTTGACACAGAGAGATTCCAAGAAACGACTCTTTTCTATACCTGGAAGCTTTTAGGGTGATGTTCTTCTATGTGGTACCAAAATAATTGTTGGTCTTTTTAAATCCTTACAGTTCCTCTTGTAAACTTTTAATTATTGTGCTGACTCTAGACATGGAGAGGTTTACGTAAATGGTGGTCTAACTCATGAGGATGACCACATCGACCCCTTTAGAGTAACATGTTCTCTTGTCTTTGTCATTTTTGAAGACTGGCATAGAGAAATGGGCTTCTGTGTCACTAGAGAAACAACTCATGTGTTGTAAGTTTCCAAGACAATACCGATGATTTTTTGTTGTTGTAGGGATTTAGTGAGTGAAATTTTTCAACTACCAAAAAAATAATCTATTTATTTGAAAGAGTTTGAAATACATTCTCTTCGGGAGTGCCGTACACCCTGAATTGTGTTTTTATAAAATTCTTCTAAACTCGGCCTGTTTTTAGTTGTTCGTTTTATGGCTTATTTCACAATTTGGAGAGCAGGAGTGAATAAAGATGTGCTGGTTTTTCCCTGAGTGTGGAAAAAAATCTATTTTCTGACCTTCTTTTTGTTTTGTTGTTTTTTTTCTCCCACTGGTTCTGATTACTCGCCTTTTGTGCCGCCCTTTACTTCATACAGCCCCGTCTGGAGCCACCACAGGACTAAAACAACTGTTACACATATGGACTGGTACTCCCCAACTCCCATAAACAGACTTTGATGAGAGAAATTACTGGAGTCTCCCCTTCACATAAGTTGCTGAACACTTTAAACTAACCGTAATGCGAAAAATATATAACGACTCCAAGGAGCCAGACTTTCTTGTAATCATTTCGAATGTTCTTGATTATCAGTTCTCAAGACTTTCTGAAAGCATTTCAGAGGTTTGCTTTGGACATTACGTGTTTATTCTCTCCACGTTTTGATCAAGTTCAGTGCTTTTAACTACCGTCAGAACACTGGATTATTTGTTTCTTTACTCTGGCCTGTGAATCATTGAGACATAAAACACCACAAGAAGCTGATGTTGTTCCTACATGCAGTAAAGGCCAAAATCACTCGGCACCCTGGCAGATTTGGTTTTGGAACCATGTTATTTCTCTCTATAAGTTTGTTTTCAGGTTTGGAACGTTATTGGGAAAAAGAAGATATGTTCTCCACTTTAATTTACATTGGCTTTTACAGCAATTCTGGCAACTTCTCATATTTGTTGATCATCTTTTTGCATGTCTCCATTGATATCTTTGACCATTCATCTACTCAGGTGAACTCCGAGTGTTTGAGATCAGAAAACCTCTTTGCCATTACCAAACGAAAAAACTAAAATATTGTCTCAAAAGCAATACATTGTCACTAAATTTTAAAAAAAAGCAAAATTCATGGTATTTGGAAACCACAATAAATACGAAAGCAATGCAGTCAAAAATAATTATCGACAGTGTCGATTTAGAACGAGTTCATGGGAGTCCAGTATGACTGGGTGTAATATTGGATGATAAGTTTTGCTGGAAACCACAGATCTGGCAACTAAAAGCAAAATTACCCAAAAGTGTTGCTGTTTTGAGGAGAATAAGATTTGTTCTGGACCAGAAATTGCTGCTTATATTATATCAGCAAAACATTGAGCAACATTTGAGTTATTGTGTGAAAGTTTGGGGCAATACATACAGAACAAACTTACAGTCACTGCACACAATACAAAAAAAATAAAAATAAAAAATCAATCAGAAAATGTTTTGACAGAAAGGGTGGTTATAATTTAAGAAGGAAATGTCAAACAAACAATATATTAGAACAACCATAAAGAGTTTTTGCATATCAGTGCTACTGTGGAATGAAATAAATGATGAGCTCAAACAAAATACAAATATAAACCATCTTAAAAAAAAACTTTACAAAAAGGAGCTCATTCCAAAATATGTTGTGTAGGATAGCTGTCTCAAAGACCAAAAATGCTGCTGTTGATATTAGGAAAGTGTCTATTTCTTCACCGTATTAGCTGTGTAGTTTGAGTTATTGACGTGCTGAAATGCTCAATTTCACCCTAAACTCCCTGATGTTGTTGGTGAGGATCTGGACATAGTCGCCCGTTTTCATGATGCCATTGAAAAACACTCCCAAAGCATAACGCTTCCACCACCCTGCTTGACCATGTGGATTGTGCTCTTTGGTTTGCATGCGTCTAACATTTGAATGCTACAGCTGTGTTTTTGTCTCATCCAAACACAAAACAGAGGACATATTTTTATGTGCCCAGATGGAAACTCGCAAAGGCTGAGTGGGCTTTCATGTGTTTGAGAAATGGCTTCCTCCTTGGTCTGCATCCATGGAGTCCATCAGCATCTGTGCAGCGTTATCTTTGGGCCTGCCTCTTATTTGTATTGCTTGTATTGCCCTCCACTTCTCCGGGTTTGCTTCTAAGACTCGCTGCACTTTACAGTGAAATTTGCCAAATGAAAGAAGACAAGACTCAACTGAAAATAAGGAGAGTACACAACTAATCAGACGTAAAATAAAGGCAGGCTTTTTAAAAAACCCAGTGACCCAGTGCTGCTCAGAACCACTTTATGAAATTACTGGACAGTCTGGCTTCAAGGAAGCAAAATATAAAGAAATGAAAGCTGACCCGAGCGTCTTGCAGTGTACTGTTCACTGATGCTCAATAAGCTGTCGTTCAGACATTTACACACACTGACCATCGACATTAACATCATTCTGATTTGGATTTCAAGAATAAGAATTTGCCTTGAATTACTAAATTTAGTTCACAGGTTCAAAAGTGTATATGCAGCCCCAAAAATTATAATATTTGGAAAAATGTCACTTAGAAGGCTGCCGAAAAATCTCATGCTTCTTGAAACCACCAATAAGCAACATCAGACCACTTTTCTTGTCAGTATTGGTAGCGGTCTACTGCAGAAATACAGCACTGTCAGCAACCAATCAGAGCCAAGAGGAGAGCCTTAGCACTGTCAATCAAGCTTGTGCACGCTCTTCTGCTCACATCCTCCGTTTTGATCTCTGCTACGCTACGGCTAGTTTCCCACAACAAAGAATGCTATCAACACTCAGGCTAGTTATAGCTGCTGATGATGGCAGATAAAAAGTTTTCCTGTAACTGTTAAGTTGTTTCTCAGCCATTAGCACATTCATCAGAGCATACAGGAGCTTGATTGACAGCATTAAGAACTTCCTCCGGGCACTGATTGGTTGTTTCTGGCCGGGAGCGATGATGGGCAATAGGAGCAGTGAGAAAAAGCAGAGGAGTTGGATTTTTTTACAGATTATCTGTCTCATACTACTGCCACAACAGTATAGTATGTTTATACATTTAAAAAACATGTTTATACATTTAAAAAAAAAAAAAGTATAAACCATTGTTTTAAAATTAAAATTACATACTACATCTTTAACAAACTTATATGGGTGAGAGAAAATCCGCAATAAATTCAAACTTGTGGATCCAAAGTCTAAAATGAATGACATATTGATTGTTTATTGTAACTTTTAACTGGCCCTGCAGCTGTTGTTGAAGATTTAAAAAAAAAGTGTTACTCTGGCTATCTCTCGCTGGAATTTCCAGTCATTACCCAACATTTATTTTGCAGGCATGACAGTGTACTAAAAGGTAGTTCCATAACGTCATCCTCCTGACTGATAGGAGCCCAAGGCGAGGCTTTAATTCGAACCAATATACCAGCAATAAAACAATGTTTGCTTTTGACAGAAGTCGGAAGGTGGAATCGAGTGGCTTCTTGAAACTCTACAGACGAGCAGCTAATAAAGTACGTTCAACTTTGTCGGCCTCCACTTTGTCTGAGCAAGATAACCGCCGCATGGAGGATGAGAGGTTAACACATGTTGAGGCACAAAGCAGTGTGTTATGCCATTCTGTAATCACACTACAAAGCCGGGCCTCAGCTGTCAGTCATTTGTCAAACCCTGACAGGAAATCAAAGCCCACATGAGGTCCTCAGAAACGAACGACATGTTTGATCGGTCAGAGCGAACTCTGCATTTGTGCTGAGCTGGCGACACGTTTGAAATTCTGACGCTCTTTGAAAATCTGCCAATTTTTTTATGTCTGAACATTAAAGCAGTTTTGCTGTTGTCGTTGTTCTTCAGCATCCTTTGGACAGGACGCTGATGAGTATGCTTATGTTTCTGGGAGAGAATTAATATCCATGTTTGTTTGCTAAAGCCCGACATAGAAAAACACACTCAGATTATTACCCAGACATTCAGTCAGCAAACATAGCCACTGACAAACCTTTGCTCGGTTTGGCTTTGGCACTTTAGGCTTTTGTAAGAAAGCCTAAATTTTACCTTTTAAAGTTTGCTTTCTGAAAAGACTTGCATAGATAACTTACTGACACTTGCCATTATATAATCAACCAATGTTGACTGTATTGTTTTCTAATCAGATTTTGCTTGAATGTATATATTTCACAGCAAAAGCACAAAATCTTAAGTATTTTTGTACACTTGAAATAAGACGAGACTAACTTGGAAGTTTGTTCCCATGTTACAAGTGAAATAATCTGCTAGTGTAACTAATACTTTTTCATCACTAAAGAATTATTGACTTAAAACAAGCTTGCATAGCTTGCTTAGAAGTTACGTGTAAGTTAGCTTTGTCTCAATATTTTTGAGCTAGAAACTAGACCAAAAATACTTTGAAATTCCTTCAAAAGTATAGAATTTGTGTTTTTGCAGTTTTGAATAAGAATTTGGCAAGTAAGGTTAGACAAATGGAATGGACTGGACTGATTTGTGTATTCAAAATAGTTAGATTATTGCTTTCTTGTTTCAAATGTACTATAAACACTAGTGCAAAAAAAAAAAACAAACAAAAAAAACTAAATTTCTTTACTTAATTCGCCCTGGAAAAAGGTATTCATACAGATTTCAATTTCCACGAAACAGCTAGAAACTTTAAAGTATGAAGTTGAAATTGTTTTTTAAAGAACTAGACATTTAAAGTGTGCTGCCCTTTTGTACTCGTATAAAACCTCTAAAAAAATTGCTTTCAGAAGTCATCTGTCTTGTAAACAGTATCCACCTGAGTAATCAGAGGTTTGTTAGAGGACATTAGTGAAAGGACACAACAGACAGGTCAGGGAGAAAGATGTGGAGCAGCTTGAATATGTCACAGAAAAGTGGAAAGAGTTCTGACACAGATTCAAGCTGACCAAAAGACAATGGTCAACCTAAACTGGGATTCTTTACAAGGGGGATTATTGCTGCAGAAATACACAGCTCATGTGGGAGAATGTGTTGAAGGGACAACTTTTACTCTACAAATCTCACTTTTATAGGTGAGCGTTGGAATGGGCCGAGAATCTGAGAATCTGTGACAAGACTTCAAATGTGGTGTTCATCCAATCTGACTGCGGTTTCGCTATTTTGCAAACAATAATGGGCAAAATTTTCAGTTTGAATGCACAGCTGGTAGACACATCCCAAAACACTCTGAAATTACAACCACATGTGATGTGCTTCTACAAAACATGGAGTCAAGGTGGCCACATACATGTGCACGCCATACTTTTCAGATTTTTCTTTGTAAACATATGTCCTTTCTTTCCACACTAAACTACAATATACTACTTTATGTTGATCTCTCAGATATAATTTCATTTAAAAAAAAAAACCCATGAAGTTTTGTGGTGGAAATTTGATAAATGCTCCAAAAGTTAAAGGGATGCAAGTTACTTTTGCGGGACGTTTTGATGAGAATGTATCACACTGGCTGTTCTTTTATGCTCCGATTATTGTAACCAGCACTGTGTTTCGCTGTTGCTCTTATGCTATTTTATTATGTATCTGTTTTATCCAGACCGTAGTACAACCCAAAGAGCGCGGTGCTGGATGGCCAGGTCTCTGCAAGACTTGGGAGACCGCCATCAAGGTAGAAAGTTTTAGCACGAAACATGCCGGAAATGGCAAAAAATAAATAAATAAAAATCAAGTGATCAAAGATCACAAAAAAGCAACAAACTATAAAGCTAAATCAAAGTTTGAGAGGCTTAAGTTTTAGGAGGCGAATGAAAGAAAATCTAACATATTAAGGAGAATAAAAACAGCTTTGGTTGATTCGGATTGATCAGTGCCATGCACCATTAAATAAACGTTTGTGTGTAATTATTAGATTTTTGGAATGACATCCATTATATGTTTATTTATCTATCCATTTTAATTATTTTAATGTTTAAAAAACATATATAACTCATTAATAAGTTATTTAATCCTGAAATCTCAATTCAACATTTTTTTTGTCACTTAAAACCGTTTTTGGTATAAATGTTAATTCATAAAAAAGTTTATTTCATAACTTTATTAAAAAAGAAAGTTTCTCACTATGATCTTTCAATAACTTTTTTTTAAAACCGTCAGCATCATTGAGACTGATTCTGATGGGTTCATCTTGTTACATAATCATGAAATAATTAAATAAATACTAAAATAATTATGTTTTTGTTTTACAAATAATAACAAATGAGAGCGATATTATTAGTTATCTAATCAGTTTTTAATCGTTGAAACATAAATACAGACACAGAATGTTTATTGATTGTTTATTGTTTGTTTTATATTTGTATTCATAATTTTATTGTTTATTTTGATGTTTATTTAAAGATTTTTTTAACTCGCGGAACGGTGCCTTTGGCCCTCCATAAGTCTTTTCCGTAGTAGACTTTTACTTTGAAAGCAGAAAAGCGGAAGTAGTCTGTGTAACGTGCGTGCGCTGCCTCTGTAATGTGGAGAATATGCATACTCAGATTTAAGAGGGGGAGGTTTGCAGCTGCCCGGGACTCTCTCTTTGTGGAATAGCATTTATCTGCCAGGAACGGCCAAGTAATATTTCTCAGGAATAATTTTAGAGCTACTTTGCCTTCTGAACAGCTCAACACGGAGCGGATTTTTCTTCCCGGGTGTCTCGCTGGCGTCAGTTGGAGAAGTTTAGGACGCAGTCTCTCTACAAGTGAGGAGCGTAGATTTCATCGCGTGCGAGACGTGTTGGGATAAAGGGACTACAAAAAAAAAAAAAAAAACTGCTCTCGCTTAGTTTCTTCGGACCTGATTAGCTTAGGTAAGACGCAGCAAAAATGTTCTAAACGGAATAACAAGCCGAACTTAAATTACTGAATTCACAAACATCAACAACAACAAAAAAAAAGAAAAAATGCTTTTTTAACCAGTTTTTTTGTTTTTTTTTCGCCCTGAGTTGGGACCACATTCTTTTCGTCCATCGCAGAAGTTTGCCTGAGATATGCGCAAACTTGTTAGCTAAAGCTCGACTCGGCAGAGATTCGTTAACGGACCCGAACTTTAAAGGCTGGATACTCCGTTTTTTTTTTTTTTTGTAGTTCTTTTTCTCCCTGGAAGTTTTCCTGCATCCAATCTCAGCTCAGGACTCTTCCCTGTTCCCCTGACCCACTCTGGCTGTTCCACAGCTCCCCGCCACCAAGGTGAGCTGCTAGTTTTACTCTCTCTCTCTTTGATTCGGCTTCATTTTACGGTTTGTTTACCTGTTAAAGGGGTTAGCCATTGTTTGCCGCGGGCCTAAGTTAATGCTATTAAAGAGACTTATTTGCTAAAAAACAGAGGGTTGGAGAAAGAGCGACTGTCCTTGAGATAATACGCTTTTGTTTGCAAAGTATGTCTTTCTTTAAGTCACTTATTTTGCCTTGTAAGATACACTTTATCAGTGGATGTGATTGCAGCCACACTAGATCCTCTCTCCCATGCTTGTACATCAAATTGTAACTTTTTCAAAGAAATGTTTTGCATCAGTACTGTTGAATCTAAAAACTGAGGAACTTTTCTTTCTTCTTTTTTTTTTTTTTTTTACAACAGTAAACGAGTTTGATTCTCGTATCCTCAAACAGTAATGGTGCTTTTCTGCCTGAGAATGTATCACACGAGGCTGCCTGGTTAAAATGTCAGTGGATGGATCCTGTTGGTCAGTGTAACATCTGTAATGAAGGCTGGGCTTGATGTTATGTAGAGCTCTAAATGTGGTGTTATAAAAGGAGAGGGAGAGAAGATGTGTGGTCTGGAGAAGAATCAGCAGGTCTGCTGGGAGTTCATCAGTACAAGGGTGGTGGTGTTGTTTTAGCGTATAAAAAGAATTAAGGAATAGTTTTAACATTTATAAATTGTGTTCAACATAAACCGTGTATGAGTGTACTTCTCAGGTACACTCATACCCAAGTGTAGGGGTGTACATACACTCATACACTTAGTGTATGAGTATATTTAATTCTAATATAAAAAGAATTAAGGGATAGTTTTAACATTTATAAATTGTGTTCAACATAAACCGTGTATGAGTGTACTTCTCAGGTACACTCATACCCAAGTGTAGGGGTGTACATACACTCATACACTTAGTGTATGAGTATATTTAATTCTAATATAAAAAGAATTAAGGGATAGTTTTAACATTTATAAATTGTGTTCAACATAAACCGTGTATGAGTGTACTTCTCTTTCTGATAGGCGTATTTGTCATAAATGTGTTCCAGCCTTTTTAAGACTTGATTTGTTTACCCTTTCTTTATTTTAAGCAAATGGTGTCTGTCTTGTATGGCGGAAAAACAGTAATGGTGCTTTTCTGCCTGAGAATGTATCTCAGGCAGAAAAGTGCAAATGACACTTTGCCATTTGCAAACCAAATGGCAAAGTGTCGGATGCCTTGTAAGCTATTGTCTTTACATTTCAGTCTAATCACATGACACCTGATATGGTGCTGGTGTTGGACCCCTGTTACAGATTGTGTGGCTGCAAGGTAAAAAAACAAAAAACAAAAGAAGAAGCAGCAGGAAGGTGTCTTGTTTTTGTAAAAACAGTAGCCTCGGGTGGAATGGTCTGATGCTCTTGGGTCCACTGGGCTGCAGCCCCGAGCAGGCCGGCCTGTTGCTGCTAGCTGCAAGCCCCGGCTGAAGTGGAGAAGGGTGGGGATGCGGGGGGTACAGAATCGGGGAGCTGAGGAATTTTATGCATGGGTGGCGGTGAATGGTAATTATGGTGCGGGCTGTGTGATGGGTTAGGCCTGTAACCTTTGTCTTTGTATAATGAGAGCAGCTAAATGTGTCATGCATGTCCTAATCAGTTTAGTCTAACCCCTTTTTATTCCTGGCCGACGTCCAGGGAAATACTTTGATCGCTTCAGGCGGTGGGCGACAAAGCGGGATCTTACCAAACCGATTAGTGATCCGCTAAAAGGATTCTCAGTCAAATGTGAGTTTTGTAGATTTGTAAACTTTGTGTTGAAGCCCCGTGTCTCGTTTTTAGCACTTCTGCAGGTTGAAGGCACCGAACAGCAGACCTCTCTGAGTTTTCACAGATTTAAACTTGTATCTAGAAAAAGTGGAATTTGTTTATTTAAAAAAGTCATAAGTTTAACGTTTTTTTTATTAGTTTCCAGGAAATGTTGGCATTGCTTCTAAAGAGAAAGCAGAGGATGCTGCTAAGAAAGCGCAGGCTACTACATGCCACATTCCTGTCTCAAGCTCCTTTTAATAGTGCTTATCGGCAAAAAATGGCTGCATGGCTTCTACAAATAACAAATCACGTGAAATCCAACTTGTTGAAACCAAGAAATTTCCTTTTCCAATTAGAAATGATCACATAGTTGATACAAAGTTCCATATAAGCAATTCTTGGCTCATATTTGTTAAAAGCTCAAGAGTCCTCATCATGTCAAATTTCAAATATGAGTATTTATATGAATTCATATGCATTACAATACATTTAAATTGTTTACTGAATTAATGTAAATCTGATGTGTTGAAGCATTTATGATGAAATAAATGCACATTTTTATGCTGCAATATTCACCACTAATTCCCATTTGAAGATTAATGATCAGATAATCATCACCTACGTGAACTTCTACAGGAAAGGTATTCTACACTTTCAGTGTTAAGGTCCAAAACCACACAGGCCTCTTGGGTCAAGATGAGTATTTTCCAGGAAACGGTAGCAGGTGTCCACATTTAGCTCGTGCTCCCACTGGAGGGGAACATGACTAAGTAATCTGTCACCCCCTAAAGATCCTACTTTAAGTATGGAGAGCCGGTGAAGGCCGGTGAAGCTGCTCCGCTGCGGTTTCCTCCTGTGTGGCAGTAGAGACGCTTTTCTTGGAGCGTTACCAAACATTGACTCACAGCTTACAGAGCAGCGATGACCAAACTTCTTTATCCCCTTCGGACCCCCCTCCTTGACCCAAGCTCAGCTGCTCCAACACTAGGCCATTCTTGGAAAGTGAAATTGAATTGGTTTTCAGGGGAACACAATGAGTGTTTCAGAGAGGAACATTCATAAAAGCGATTATCTCCAAAAGGAAACCACAGCTGCCTCTGAGCTGGGACTTTATGTGCAAACGTCAATCAAGATGGGTGTTTTTGTTGTTGTTGTCTGTTTGTAACCCTGATTTTGTGAAGAAGTTATTAAATTTTCTGGATGATCTCAGGCTTGAGTTTCTTCGAAATGTCATGGGACCAAACGTCATTGTGGAAATGACGGCCCGACAGCTTTTGCTTTCTGTTTACTCTACAGGCTGGATGTCTCCCTTTTTGTTTTTTTATTATTAGTACTATTTGTTGTAAGCGGTTCTAAGGGGCGGGGGAACGAGTGGTTTATGCGTGTCGGTTTGGGCGAAGTGTTAAGCTGTGTGGACAGATGCTGCTGAAGTAATGATCCAAGCAGATGTGGCATGATGGGGTCACCCATGTGAGCGTGTTCCTGAGGGGACCAGGAGTTCCTGTAACCCGATTAGCTGAAAACAAAATGGGAAACGCGGTAGAATTACTGCCTTTAAGTTCAAAACTTAACCATGTCCTTATCTTTCCAAAGCTATCTGAGCCTGCTGCAGTTTCTTATCTGTGTTTTGTACATTCATTAAAAAGTACAGATAAGCAGAATGTTATCTTTTTTGGGGGGCAAAGAAAGCCTCTAGTGACAAGAATATTTGCTGTTTTGACAATAATAGTGTGGATGGGCTGCTATGACAACCATGTGAGAAAAGTATTAATTACCGCAACATTTACACCCAAATTAATAAGAAATGATTAACATTGTTTATTTAAAATAGATGGACAACAGTTCCCACTTCTGTTAAAGTTATCTAATATATTGATTAGTAGAGTTCAAATTCTGTCATTTTAAAAAATTTTCCCCAGGTTTTGTTATTTTTCCTTCTTTCGTACACAAACATGCTGCAGTTGGCTGCTTAATGCATTCGCTGCCTGTAAGAAAGAGCAAAGCAGAGTAGAGTTGAGACGAGCATAAGGTAGAAAAGAGATGTTCATGCAGTTTTGTTTTAGCTAGAAATCTGATTGGATGCTGTCTTAACTTTACAAAAATCAAGTTCTGCTTTAAAAGATAAAAACTTTATGAAACACAGCAGCTACATTTAGTAGTGAAACTGTACTGGTAGTTGGTACACAGAAATCCAATCAATCCCTTTTTTTTTTTTTTTGTACCTCGCCAGGAGGTCTTTTTGTGGCTCTGGTGTCCCTTATTTTTCTGGAAGTAGGCTGACAGGAAAGGGGGAAGAAAAGGGGGGAAGACATGCGGCAAATGTTGCCGGGTCCGGGAGTCGAACCCGTGACGGCCACGTCGAGGACTCAAGACCTCCAAACATGGGTCACGCTATGCCCTACGCCATCACGGCACGCCAATCCCATTTTTAAACCTAAAAATAGCACGGATTGATGGCTTTAAAGAGGCCAAATTTGGAAGATTTGTTTAGTAACACCGTAGTGTTGGTTCTTTGGAGTTTTCTATAGGGGTGTAGAGATTGCAAAAATTACTGATCTGACCTACCAATTCTGATTTTGGCCGATACCTTTTTTTTTTGTCTGAAATGTCGCTAAATATAGCAAGAAAGTCGCTGAGTTGGCAACAATGGGGTAAATATGGTCAACTGCAAATGTGCAGACATGACCTGGTGGGCCAGTCACAGTCAAACCTCTCTCACGGGAGAGCAGAAGAGCACAGTGGCTGATTTGTGTACATTTGCTGAAGTGGATAAGATCGGCTTCACATGTAAGTATCGGCCGATTACAAATCTCCCAAAAATTCAGGAATAAATTGGCCAATAAATTGGTGCACATTAGTTTCCAAGCATCATCACATGTACTTTTTCCACAGTAACAATAAACAAGATATCCGCAGTTGCTCATAGTTTTAACCATGTTTGTAAAATAGCGCTAACTTTAAGAGTGATGGCTGGAGTTTTTGGTGACAGGAAATTTTTTGAAAGGTTGAATTTTTCCTTTGCTAGCTTCCAAAACAAAGGATTTGGGTGCTTTGTTTTTTGTTTGATTTTTAAGCCATCTGAATAGCAGTGTGCAGCAGTAGGTGGACCACAGGCTGTGTGGCATCACAGTAAGCTCAGTGCAGCCAAAGAAAACGGGACATTCCTTCACTTTCATTGGCACCTCATAAAAAGGACTTTCTCTCTCTCTTTTTTTTTTTTTTGAAGAGATATAATGGAAAATCTTCAGTATTGTAGCCATAACTTTTTACATCGTTGGTCTGGATCCCAGTAACTGGTTTATGTCTAACATAGAGTTCATATTACTGGGATATTTCAGCTGGAAAGAGTTGTATTTCAAGACTCCTGTAGCATGATACAAATAAATGTCTTTTTGCTTTGATAATCCTCCATCCTTGTTTTACTGTTTTGCAGATATTGGTTTGAACTCATTCTCTTTTTTTTTTACATTTTTATAGTGTTGTGCTGTGAATGACGTGCAGCTGATGTCCCAGGCATCTGAATGGAGTTCCAGTCGTGTAAAAGCCGCCGGTTGTAGCTCTGTCAGCAGGATGCTGATGAGACCAAGTGTAATTCTGCTTCTGACTTTCTTCAACCAAGTCTTAAGGACCCATTGCCGGCCTGCTAACACAGATGAAGGTACGTTTGCTTCTTTTATTTATTTTGTTTTGTACAGTGCTTCCTTTCCATGCCCCAGTTTCACTGAGACTGACTAATCTTTACTGTGGCCTTAAGGAGGCCGTCCATTGATAAGCGGAGCTTTGTTGTTGGGATAGGAATGTAATCCCAACACGCCTCGCCCTTCGCAGAAGTCCGGTCTTTGTAGCGTTTCTGTTCGCTGACCACCCCAGTTGTTTTTTGTTTTTTTCTTCTTCGTATGACTTTGCATTAGAGAAAACAGCGCAGTTTTCTCTGAGCTTATTAGTGATTACTTCACAACAAAACTAGCTAGCAGAGTTTTGTCTTATCTTCTTTTTTTTCTTTTTTTTTAACTTGCAGTAAAGAATTTTGCCTCATCGGTTCCACAAGTTGAACTTTGAAAAGAGGAAAAAGGCGGTGTAATCAAATCCTTAAAAATGTGTTTCTTGGCCACGGTCCAGCAGTGTAATAGCCGCCTGAACTCGTGGGTAGATGGGCTGTTTATGCTCTGCACTCGGAAGTCGAAACCAACAAAAGAATATGATAAAGTTCAGCGTTATAATTGAAGTTAGGCAAGAGGGTCTCTCTCTCCTTAAAATAAACCCGGTGTGGCTGCGTTGAAGGCAGCAGTGGGACAGGGAGGAGTAAATGACTCCCATGTGTAGCCTGAGGGCAGCTCCACTGCCTAGCAGCCGCTGCTTCTCTCCTCCTTTTGTAATGAAAAGGTATTTGTTGTCACTAAGAGGAGTTTACTGCTCTGGAACTATAAATTAGTGTTTTTAAAGAAAGGGTGCTACTTTAAGCCTTCCCTTATCCTCAAAGTTAGGTTTTCTGAGAGGAGCGTTTGTCTTCTGAGGTGAGCCATAAATTTTCACTCAAGTTGGGGAGGGGAAAGGAAAGGAGTCTGATGCTTTAAGACTCCACCCAGCTCTCGCTCGCCAAATGGCCAGGTACTATCTCTGTGCATCTATGCTTTTTCTTTTCTTTTCTTTTTTCTCTCCCCCACTTCCCCCTCTGACATTTTGCTTGGGAATCCTTCACCCCCTCCTGGTCCCCTCCGCCTCCCTGCTGGTTGACGGATGGCTTCAGCTGTCGACGAACAATCGCAGCTGAGGCATTTGGTTGCGTTACTTTTGTCTTTGTCAGAGAGATTAGATGTTTAT
Source organism: Xiphophorus hellerii (assembly GCF_003331165.1). Taxonomy (NCBI): domain Eukaryota; kingdom Metazoa; phylum Chordata; class Actinopteri; order Cyprinodontiformes; family Poeciliidae; genus Xiphophorus; species Xiphophorus hellerii. The sequence continues at coordinate 25,643,465 of NC_045683.1, read as the reverse complement.
GTGGAAACGCTCTTGTTTTATGCAAGTTGCATTGTTTTGCTCTTTTTTTGTGTGATGTCCCCATAAGAAAAGAGCAAATTCAAATTTAGTTAAACAAATTCAGTTCATTCATGTTCTTGTGGGAGGGGAAGTTACAGCCATTCACAAAGGTCCAGCCTTCCTAAACTTTTCTGCTGGGTGTTTCTGAAATCTTCATCTCAACTCTCTATTCATCTGAAAAAAAACCACCACTCTTAGGTTGATAATATGACCTTTTTTTTCTCCATATCTTTACTGATTCTTATTTAAATGATAAATTATGTTTTTGTCTGGATATATTCTGCATTACATTTAATCTTTCCAGTTGTAGTCTAGAGACCACTATCCAATGAAAAAAAAAATATGTGTATAAAATAACAATAAATGAAAACAATTTATTGACAACCATTTATGTAGCTCCCAGCTGACATCGGCTGTTTGGGAACTGAAATGATGCTGCAATAAACAACCAGTGTGACAAAAATATACTCCAAGCATAGAGAAACTGAATGCTTGGTACTTAAATAATTAGCTAAGATTCATTGGCGTCCAGACAATTTTTCTGATACACATATTGCGAAAAATGTGACTTGTCGCAATAAGCAACAAACCAATTAATCGCATGATAAATTTACACGAGCTCAATTTGCATGATTTATTGTTTTTCTCTCTTCTCTTTTTCTACCAAAAACTGGGTGACAAAAATCTTCAGTCTGGTGCTTTGGTCCCAACTAGCCCCCCTTTTTTTAAGGACAATTTTGTTTACAGAGACTTTATAATTAATGTCATTTATTGTTTCTTTTGTTTTGTTTGTTTATTTTGGATATTTAAAATATCTTCCATTTCCAGTGTTAAATGTTCATTAGAATTTAAAGTTTATTGATCTTCGAAAATGTGTTCTTGCATTAATATGCCATTACCATTATATCACCTCAAAATGGTCTCAAAACAACAGTATTATTGTTTATCACAATAACTTCTGGGACAATTTATTATCCAGCAAAATGTGTTATCATGCCCGGCTGACGTGTAATTTTATTGTGATGTATTGTGTACCCTGAATTAAATGAAACCTAGTTTCAAAACAACTATATCACACACATTGCATGAGCTCCCTGGAAATCTGCCACAAAATGTTTTGTACTAAAATGTACTTTTTATATCAATTTAAGTATTGTAGCTTAACTTCTTAAAAATCTAAACTCTCACTATGACTACATTCAAAATGAAATGAGCATAAACCTGTTGAAATTGTCATCTCCTGTGCCACACTTATACCATAGGTATTTTCCAGTTTTTGAAAAGACAAAATATCTTGATGCTCACTGATGGCTCTGCTTTTCTTTTTCAGCGTTGAACGTTACAGTGATTATATCTGGCTGTAGAAATCTGTGGTTTTGGTTTTGCTACGTCAGAAGACATCATGTCGAAGCTAAATGTAGTCGAGCTCATTTGAATGACACAGTAACCCTTGTAGCTGTCCCAAGTGCTAATCCATGCTGATTGTCTGTGGCTCATTTAAGAGTGAAAAGGTCCTCCATTGGAGTGCTTTCATCAAGAGCCCTCGCTCTCCCTCTCTCTGAATTTTCTGCTGATTGCTATCACGCATTGTTTCAGTTTTTTGCTTCCTGTTGGCGCTGGCTTTTGTCGAATCAGTTCTCCCCTGCACATCACTCACTGTCTTCACCCTAAGGTATGCCTTTCACGGTTTTTGTGATTACTTTGATTACAAACGATGTCCGTCACTTTTAATAGATGGTTGACTGCCTGGAGCATTCCAGGTGGATTGTTTCTGAAACCGGTCTTTAATTCGTTTTTAATCCAATCAGAGTTGCAGCCAGATTAACTGAGAACATCCGCAGTTCACATGAAGTTTGAAAACTTCGCTCTTATGATGTGATTTTTAACATCAACTTTTTGCTTGAAGTTGAAAGTGTTGTCACAGTTTGCTCTTGTTTGGAGATGACAGTCTCTTAACGCCGAATGATCCTCCTCTAATAAAGGAAGAAGTCAATTTCATGGGTTTATGGGTGTTTTATGACACCTGGAGTCAAGATTAACAGCTGGGAAATTGATGCCGTCTTATCAGTTGTGTCTCCATTGAATACAGACAAAATATATCTGACAGCTGTCACAGTCTTTGGGTTTATGGTTATGCCCAGGTCACTTATGTTATTTTAAACCATTTAAAATTGTGCAAGCAATCCTGGGATCCTTCTGGGAAACATAAAACGGTCCATAAAACCTTTTATCTTACCCTCCACTCAAATAATATGAAATGAAATACGTTTGAGACTTGAACCACTTTTATTTTATTTTTTTTATCATTAATTTTGGCATCAAATTAAGTATTTACAAAAAGAAGCGCACAAAGAATGTTTTACATAAATTGGAAGCGAGTGTATATTGGAGACTGGTAAAATATGGAAACACGTTTCCTTTTCTTCTACCCACAAGTCATTTTCTTACGGTTTATGTAAATTAGAATAGTTTAATATGTGACTCATTGTTTTTGATTTGTTTAAATCAGCATTTAAACACAAAAAATGTACTTAAAGAAACTATTTTTATGCAGATATTTCTTCCTTTTGGACAACATTTTCACCAACATCGTTTGCAAGGATTCAGATTTAAGTGCTGCGAGCGTTGGTTTTCATTGCCAATGTCTACCCTTTTCTTTTAGGCATTACCTTTTCCAGCTTTCATTTGAAGCGTCATGGAAACAGACCAAACGAGACAGATGTGGAAAAACGTATTAAAAAAACCAGCTCCACTTGTTGTGTTTACTAGCACAGAAAGCAACGTTGCGCACTCTCAAAGTGAGCTTCTCCATCAAATTCTTTTTTTTCTTAATCCCAATTTTTATTGATTTTCCAATCTGCTTGGATGCACAAAAACAACGCCTCCTCTTTAACAAAACCTTCTTAAACATCTGTTTATTTCTTGACTAGAAGTGCAAATAAATCTAGAAAATCAGTTTTCCTAAATATCTTTGTTGGTGTTGATGGGACTGATAGGAAAATTCTTAAATTTGCTCACGTTCTTTATCTGGAAAGCCTCTTTGCCATCCTCCTAATCCAAAACATAATTATTACTCTCAACCAGAGGAAAAATGTTGGTCAAATCAAAAGATTAAGTTGCACCTAAATCTGATAATTGTGTGGTTAATATTAGACTTCACTATAAATATTATAATGTAGGCCAGTTATTGAAACAAGAATATGTCTGCTTAGCTGAGATTGTGATGTTTTTTTCCCTTCAGCAGATCTCTGAATAAGTTTCTTTCAGACCTGTCCAGCTTGTAGTTATTTTGGTTGTTCTTGAGTGGATGGTGCCTTTAAACTTGCAATTGTGTGATCTAATTTGTGATCTTTCTCCCTTTAACTGCCTAACATAGAGCAGCCTAAAGTCTGCCTCTTCCTCCTTCCCTGTGCCGGTTCTGGTTTTGAGGAGAAAGTTGATCCTACCCTCTGGCCCCCTTTTCCTGCTGGGATTAAGGGCCTGTCAGACATATGTGATCCAGGAAATACCTTTACTAGGCCCAAGTGGGGTCACCATAGCAACTGGCACTAGAACCTGCCACTGCAGGCCCCGCTCTTACTCGCTCCTGTGCACATGCTCACTGGCCTGCTCTCCCCGTTCCCTCTTCCTCTGTATTGTTTGAAGTCCTTTGTTGTCATGGTGGGAGGGATTAGTCTGGCTTGCGGATGTTTTCCTCATGTTTTTGATTTCTTTCTCTGTATACATGTGCTCTCTGGTTTTGATCAGGGGTAAACGTGTTCAAGAAGAATCACACAATGTACTTTGGAAACGCTTCAGAGTAATCTCATCCTGGGGGATTGTTTACGACTATGGTATTTGATTATCTAATTAAATTTTTGGGATCATGGTAAAGGGGCCGTGTTGGTAACGGGCAAAAAGAACGGCTGCGCTTTAGTGCCGCCTTAGGGGGACAGAGCTGAGTGAAATGGGAGGGAAGTGAGATTCAACTCACAAATTGTTGCTAGTTGATTTTTTTGCTTTACTTATTTCGTCAAATTGTTCAATATGATAAATAATGTCTAGGAGTGGTTTTATCCAGTGTATTTAAGTAAAGAAGTGCAATCCTAAAGCAAGAATTGTCAGCAAGTTGGTCAGTGATGCTCTTTCTACCTTTTGTTACAAGACAAACAACACCGCCGTGATGGACAATGTGTCAGTATAATTGGTTTATCCCTCCTTCTAGCGGTCTGCTTAGTCATTTAGAACAACTGGGGCTCAGGTGTCTCTCTTTGTGACATCTCCTCCTTTCATTCCCATAATTGAATTTCTCCTCTCTTTCCCAAGGAGCTCCTTTTTTTTCCGTCTGATATGGAGCCTTGACGAACTTGAGATGCAATTTAATTATCTGGACAGGTTATAAAGAAGTGGTAAATAGACATAAAGAAAGTATTTTGTTTGAAACCCATCTTGGTTTACAGTGGAGATAAAGTATTTTTCTGCAAAATAGGTATCTTCATCACACACAGTTAATTATTGTATTGTTGCCTTATTGTTTGTATGCACAGAGGCATGGCTGGGAGTCCATATTATTTCAAAGTTGAGCACACACCGTGTTTTGAACTTCTTCTGCAGGTGACTAAAGTGATCTTGATCAGTGCAGCCGGTAACCATGTTGTGCTTCCTGTGCAGTCTCTGTGGAGGCAGAGCTGTTCACCCTGTATCCCGGGAAGCGCCTGGATCTGACCTGCTCTCCCAAGGACTCGTCCCACACCGTCAACTGGACAAAGGACCATGTCGTCGTCGTGGACGGAGAACACACGCGCATTCGCAACGGCCAGCTGGAGATCGAGGCGGTGGAGCCCACCGACTCCGGCTTGTACGTGTGCACCACCTTTGGCAACCAGAGCGTCTACTTTAATGTCACAGGTAAAAGATGTGAAAACGGAAGTTTTTGGTGTTCACATAGGGGGAAAATGTGCTGCAAGTTGTTTGACAGATTTAGTACTTTTGGTTTCCGCAGAAAATGTTCTACATGATCCCTATTTAGGCACCTTGAAAACTTGAAAACCTCGATGACTGTAGATGCTGTTGTAGACTGAAAGTGTTTTACTTGTTGATTTGATTTTATAGTGCTCCTCTTCCTTTGAACCTCAACATAAACTGGGATTAAATAACATTTTAGATGTTATCTTTGACTTTATTTTATATCTGGCAAAGCTGCGTTATGTATTCTGTATGTAACATTGCCTTAATTAATTCCCTCTCTTCTCTAGTTGATGCTTCGGCCTCATCTGAAGATGATGATGAGGAGGAAGAGTCTTCATCAGAGGAAAATAAACTGTTGACCAGTGAGAAGCTGATGCGTAAGTGGCTGTATATATTTACCAAACCCACTGGTGGATGACTGACTCACCCAAAACGAGCTTCTGAGTAACGGTTACAGTCAAGTTACAGGCATGTCATTTGAGCAAAGCATAATTTGGGTGAATGATTTCACTCTGAATCAGAGGCTCTTTGCTGCCTCAATGACAGCTTTTACGTTATTAATATGCCTGTGGTGATTAATCGTGGTTAACCTCAGATGTCCCTCAATTTGTCATTAGTTCAATAAAGACACTGCGGCCTCCTCATCCCGTTGCTACCGTCCACTCAGCCCACTAAGAATCTGGCAGCTGCCAAGTATGGGAAGAATGCTGACCCTGAGTCTGTTGTCTCCTTCTCCTTTTCTCTCTCTTTCATATCCCAATGAAATTTAAACATCACAGTTTTATTCTACTGGCTGTTTCCCTTCAGGTTTTTTTTTTTTTTTTTTTTTGGTGGGTTGGTTTGAGGGCGGAGTCGTCAGAAATCTAATGGTAAATGATCCAACATTCCTTGTCAGAATAAAGTACGATGGCGCTGAGATATCAATCAGATGTCAATAGAAAATTTTTCATGGAGAAAATTGCATTTCATCTAGTGACAGTTTGAATATGAACAGTTTGATTGTATAGAATCACATTTGTTCCTGCAAGTTAAAAGGTGTGTGTATCTAAAGCATGCGGCTCTTGAGAGCTGAAAGTGCCATCACCGATGTAGACATATTGGGGAAAGTAAAATCCACAGAATACCCCACCAGTCAGAAATACCCAGTGCTTCTGGAGACTCAAACTACTACCTTCCTATTTCTTTTTATTGTATGGTGTAAAATATGTCATCTGGAAAGAATCCCGAGTCTTAGTTACAGGCCTGTTTTTGTGTGCATTTGATTTTCCCTAATTTGAGCATTTTCTCTTTGGGATTTTTATTTTATTTTATTTTTTATACTGTTGTGCAAATTGAAAAAATGTTTCTTTTTGTGTTAATTAGCAATGGCACCACAATGGGCTCATCCAGAGAAAATGGAGAAAAAGCTTCACGCCGTTCCAGCCAGTAAGACGGTGAAGTTTCGATGCCAGGCCAGCGGCAACCCATCTCCCACTCTGAAATGGTACAAGAACGGGAAGGAGTTCAAAAGGGACCATCGCATCGGAGGCTTCAAGGTTAATAATTTTTCAAAATCTTCTCAAGTGCTTCTTGCGGACTCTCGAGCATTGTTCAGTTGAACTAGCGTCACCAAAAGTGAGGATGTGTCTGTAATGTCATCTCCACATTTGATCACAACCCCCTTCCCTGGAGTAAGAAACGCTTTCCGAGAGTGAACAGCAGTGGCAAGTTTCACCGTTGACCTGAGAAACAATGCAAGCTGAAACCCAATGCCCCTAAAAAGGAATGCTGTGGCATAGTTATACCTCCAGGTGGGCAATTCTAGCCATCCTGCTGGGTGAAGAATAGCACTGGCTGTCCTCATTCCAGGTGTCAGTGATCGTCCTCTCTGTAATTACATCCATGCAGTTGTAAATTTACCACCTTCTGTATTTATACTCTGTGATTAGAGTTTCTGCCGGTCTCTTCACTTATAGCCTGCCTGTATTCAAATACAGCAGTAACTTTTGACACACTTAACATTGCTAGGCTTAATAAAACAATTCATGCCGGTCTCTGGATTTACTTAGCGGGTGCAGCAGGTTTGATTTGTGGTCTGTACCTCACTGCTTTACTACTTACTGCAAACGACATCATTGACATCACCTTTTTAAAGACATTCCTGTTACTTATTCAACATTTCAGAACAGGATTGAGCCTTTATTTGTATATATTTAGTTTTATTTAACCAGTGTTTTTTGTTGCTTTTGAGCTTGTTGTTTAGGAATTTGCATTAATTTTCGTGTTTCTACATAAGGAAGAAAACAACTACAAATGGAGTTGTCTTTTCCTCGTCTTCCTTGGACGTTACCGAAGGAGATATACAATTTATGACAAAAATTCTCTTTTTAAGATTAACATCATTACTCTGATGCCCACAGGCACATTTCTATGAATAAATGTCACTAGAAGAGACTTCTTTTTAAGAGAGTCATACACTGACTTTATGAAAACAGAAGTTGTTTGTTTTGTTACACATATGTAGCGCATGTTTCACTTATGAGGGTAAAATGCTCTAAACAAGTCAGTTGTCAAAACATTTTTCAGATGACAAATTCTGTTACACCAATCAAACTTTATATATCCGCCTACAGTTATTTTTTTTATCTTTTCACATCGTTTAACATCTTCAAGCTTGTGCTAATACTGCACATGTGATGGGTAAAAAAGGAGGTTAAGATACTGCTACATAACAGGTAGTTCATTTAGCTCATACACAAAGGAAAAAAAACAAGCCACTATTTATTTTGAGCAAAAACAAACATGGGCTGATTTTATTTTTAAAACTGTTTATGACCACAATCTGCTGACATCAGTGGCTGTTTTGTGTTAAGAGACAACACATTAAAAGTGAAAACTGCTATAAAAAAAGATATTTGCTCGCCTATCTAACATTATGATAATGGAAAAAACCCACTTTGTTGTAATATCTTTTAGGAAAGAACTACATAAAGTAGTTGTTCATGCACAGGTGTAGAATGCGTGTTCACAGTGTAAGAAGTAATCATCACCATCTCCTGTCATGGTGAGGGCTAATCCAGTCTGGGGCCTCGCTTCCCTGCTTCCCCAGAAATCTCCATTTCCAGCTGGGACATATTTAGAAGTTTCATCTTGGATTGCTCCCCCTGAACTCTTGAACGAGGCGGCCAGCGGACTGAACCACCTGGCTGCTTCACCTCCTTTTTTTTGTTGTTGTTTTGCACTTTGGGTTATGGTGCAAAGGTCTGCATAAGCAACCAAAGGACGTCTGCCATCCGTCCCACTCTCTCACTTTTATGGCATTGCTCCTATTGTTCATATCGTCTGCATGGAGACGTGCAGGAGTGATGGAATAATTTAGACCACATGTATATGAAGCCAAGCACAACACATCTGGCAGCAGGCAGCTGGACTCCTTCATCGCATTTCTTAGCTAAATGAGGGAGACTGTATGGCTCAGTCTGTGTATATGGATGTTTGATGTCACCATTGCCTTAGAGGTTTGCTGGCTAATCACACACTACCGGTCTTGGCAGATTTATGGAAGAAAAATTATAACATGTCCTGGAAAAAGGAGCCAGACATCAGTTGGTGCTAATAAGACAGGTTGGGGCACACGCATATAAAGACGTACAAATTTCCTGTTTTTTGTGGGGTTTTTTTTTTTTTTGGTTGTTTAGGACATGAATCTGAACATTTTTAAACATTTAGTACTGTCCTGAGTAAAGCATCTTTGTTATTTTAAAGTATTTTTAAATAGTAATCAGTTGAATATTTCTTTTTCCTTTCTTTCAGCTACGGGACCATGTGTGGACCATCATCATGGAGTCGGTCGTACCCTCTGATAAAGGAAACTATACCTGTGTGGTGGAAAACCAGTATGGCAGCATCAATCATACCTATCAGCTGGATGTAGTCGGTAATATCTTAATCTTTGATTTACCACTCCTGTTGCTCCGGTTCTATAAATCGATTAGCCTATCAAGCGTGCTCCGGACAGCACAGAGACGCAGTCGCAGTTTTGATAAACTGCAGTCGCGTTTACGTGTTGAGTGATGGATGCGGGTAGAGCAGAGAAGTGATTACTCCTTATGGGCCTGCTCTCTGACTCGCTCTTACACCACTCGCCTTATAAATCAGTCCCACTTCCTCCGTTGTTGCCGTCTCCTGGGCTCCCCTCCTCCCAAATCTCCCCTTCCAGCTTAAGTAGAAGCTTAGAGCCTGATGAGCTCTTGGATTGGTTCGGTATGGAGAAAGTACAGTCACAAGAGGTTACTAAGTACCAGAGTACGTCTCTGTCACAGAGGCCTGCACAGTTGACATCCGTCCGGTTTCTTTACTTGTGTGTTTACCTTAGTCATTTTTTTTTATTGAAGTGGAGCCACAAGAGAGCTTCATTTTACATTGGTGTCCTTAGACGCAATCTTTGCAAGCAGTCTGGGAATTTTAAATGCATGTAATTAAAAAAAAAAAACTGTATTCAAACTCCTTGATGTTTTTGTTTCTGTTTTGTCACATTAAAAACCTTTTATTCAGATTTTATGTGGCAACACTTATTAAAATTAACTATGTGGTATATATTTGCTGAAATTTGTTAGTACTTCTCAGAACCACTTTTAACTAAATCCACAACTTAAATTATTTCATGTTAGGTCTATATATAAATAACTCAAACTCAGTCAGATTGTGTAGGGAACATCTTTGAATATTTTCAAGTCTTGTTAGAGATTCCTCATTGAATGTAGGTCTAGACTTTGACACATAAATATTAGGTTGCACTGATTGCAGTTTTTTGCCCAATTAGAAATCTTTTCTTTTTTTTTTTTGTTCACTAAATATCAAAGTCGCTGAGTAGGCAACGATGGAGTGACTATTATTAACTGTGCATGTGCAGATGTGATCTGGTGGGCAGGTTACAGTTGAAACCAGATTTTTACATACACCAAATAAAAAGACATAAGTTGTTTTTTTTGTTTTTTTTCACTGTTTGAAGTTAAATCCGACCCAACTTTTCTTGTTTTAGCTTAATTAGAATTGCCAAAATTATTTCTATTTGCTAAATGCCAGAAAACTTGGCGAGAACATTTTTTAGAGGTGATTTTTGTAACTTTCCTCAAATTCAACAGTTTATATACGTTTGAGTATCTCTTTTAATGTATGAGGTGCGTCAGATGTTGAGGATATCCTTTCACAAGTTTCTCACAATAGTTTGCTGGAGTACATATGCATGCCACACTTTTCTGTTTTTTCATTTGTAAAATGTTTTTAAAAACCAGCATTAGGTTATTTTTCTTCCACTTTAATATGGTCAATCACATATAATCTTTAGAAATCTATAGTGAAGCGTGATCTCTGTAAGATGAGATTATGTATGTCTGTGAACATTGTCTTCAGTTAGATTTTTGCCTTTTCCAGTTACTGTATCTACTTCTGTGTGATTTTTATTTATCTCGTATTTGGTAATCAGTCAGCCGTGTGTATTTTACATAAACATTTATTTTCCTTTAAGGTTGACTGTCTGTGCCTCACTGTGCGCCAAAAGTCAAAACTAAGATTTCTTTGCCCCTCTGCCGTGTCGCAGAACGCTCTCCCCACAGGCCGATCCTGCAGGCCGGCTTGCCAGCCAATCGCACCGCAGTGGTGGGCACCAATGTGGAGTTTGAGTGCAAAGTGTTCAGCGACCCCCAGCCTCATATTCAGTGGCTGAAACACATCGAGGTCAATGGAAGCCGTGTTGGACCTGATGGTTTGCCCTATGTTCGTATCCTGAAGGTAGGAGCCAAGTAGGCTTTTCTTCCATAAAAATATTTTGTAGTTTTGTATGATGGATACAGGGTTCCTATGCCATTTCTGAAAGTATGAAATCGGACTATTTTTAAAGTATAGATGAGCTTGGAGAAAGAAAAAACTAATTATCAAAAAATGTTAGCATTTCCAGACTTCTTTTGCCCCCCCCATTATCTAAAAGTCATCAGTTAATCCATTATTTTTTTCCATCTATCTGTTGATCTATTTTTCCATCTGTTTGTAGAGCTATCCATCCATTTGCTCAAAATGTATTATTCTGCCCATTCTTTTGTCTGTCCATCCATTTGTGTCTATCAATTTTTCTAGTTGTCTGTCCGTCTTTTCCTCCAGCTACGTCCTCATGCTGTAGCGATATTGACCATGTGTTTTTTTGTGGAAGAGTCCTGTAGTAAAGTTTGTTTTTCTAAAGTGTCAAAATAGGCTTGAAGGGAATGAACTGTCTGGAAACACGGCAAAAATACAAAATCTTACTAAGAATTTTTGATTTAGTTTCTTATTCAAATATCTTAGTAACCTTGAAATGAAGTACTAAGTTATTTGAACTAGAAAGTAGACCAAAAATACTTGGAAAGATTGTGTTTTTGCAGTGAAAGTATTGAACTTTGACTTTGAACAATGTGTAGGAACCCTGTGGACGATTCTTCATCAGTATTTAACAATACTGTTTAAGGGTGATCCCAGAATTGCCTATGAAATGAGTATTTGTTTGATTGGCTTGCGTCTGAAATGATTCTTGTTACGCTATCCAGCGGTCAGTATTGTTTACAGTTTTTGTTTACTTGTGCTGCACCTGACATGTTTTTGTTTCTAGCATTCGGGGGTCAATAGCTCGGACGCTCAGATGCTCACCCTCTACAATGTGACTGAGGAGGAGGGCGGAGAGTATATATGTAAAGTGTCCAATTATATAGGAGAGGCCAATCAGTCGGCATGGCTGACTGTCATCAAATATGACCCCTCAGGTAACCACCACGCAGCAGCGCAGGGACAGCACACAGGAGGCGTCTCTAGGACCACCTGGAAAAACTTAGAACCTGAGACAAGCTCAGCTGTTTCTCTCCTCCCTCCATCCGTTCTGCCCGCCCTCCCTCTCTCCTCAGTGATCCTGACTGTAAATGACGCTATGGAAAATTCCCAGCAGAACAGTTGAAAGTGTTTAGTCTCAGGTTGATGTCGGACCCACTCTCATTTCTGCCTCATGCCTGTTCGGTGCCCTCCTAATAAGGCCTCCCCTGCCTTCTTCTATTACTCCTGCTCCCTTGCCCTTCAAAGTCCTCTTTACACGGCTCACAAACTTTTTCTCTCTTTCTTTCTCCGTCTCTCCCCCTCTTGTTTTTTTCCTCCTCTAATTGTGACCCTTTGCTTATCTGCTTCCATACCTCCCAATTGTCTGTTTTGAGTCCTAAGTGCGCCCTGTTCTGCTGCGGAGTCTTCCATGCCCATCTCTTGCATGCAGAGATGAGACGAAGGTATTTTAAGTGGTGATGGTGTGGCCCAAAGCGAGGTTCAACAGTGCAGACTCAGCCTAACAACCTTTTTCCACTAACAGATACTGTAGGGCTCTTCCTGACAGAGCCCCCTGTTGGGTCTCTGGGTGTGTCACCTTTCTGGTAGATGGTCTTGTGTTGAGGAGGAGTACACTCCTCTCCTCTATTTTTTTTTTTTTCCCTTCAGAATCCTAAACTCATGGTCCCTTCTCCCCTCTTGGGCCTTGCTGGGTCTACTTCCTTTATTTTCTAGACTGCTGGCGTTAACACCACGGACAAGGAAATGGAAGTCCTTCAACTGAGAAATGTCTCTTTTGATGACGCTGGGGAGTATACGTGCTTGGCGGGCAATTCTATCGGGTTCTCTCATAACTCAGCATGGTTGACAGTCTTGGAAGGTATCAGTGGTTCTGTCTCTCTCTTTCTTACACTTTTTTTTTTAATCATTTAAAAATGTTTCCATCTCAAGCCTGGCTGTCCTCCTCCACGTTTGCCTGAATCGAGTCTTGTCTGACGACGATTCCAGTGACAAATGTGTTTGGAAGCCGGAGCCTCCCTTTGAGCTCAGCATGACTCCAGCTCCATCTTAACTCTTAAGATGGGGCAGAGCACGAGAGGCATGCTCTGCTGTCTCTTCTGTTTGGGGGAAATCTGCAAATGCCAAACAGCCCAAGAGCTGTTGAGAAAGTAGCAATACTGTTAAAGGGTGAGATGTCACCTAGAATTACATTTAATAGTTTATAGTAGGGGTTGTTTGGTCAGATTTCACTTTGAACTCTCTTTCTTTCTGCTACTTAACGGGTGTTTGCATTGAAATTTGTATCAGGCTGATTTTCCTTGACAAGCGCTTCAAATGGCATGTATTGCTGATGTCATTTCCTGCTGTGAGCACAGTGGCTGGCTTTGATAATTGGCTTGCTGCAAAGGATGCGTCTCATTCCTCAGGATGTTGGAATGGGCCCTCCTCCAATTATCAAGCTGCTTGTCAGTCAGCCTTCTCACAGGTGTAACTCATTTGTGTTGCTGGTGTTGGTTAGGGGTGTAATGGTTGCACTTCAGACAGTATATTTTGTTTGAGTTGCACATCTCAACATGGGGTCATTACACTGCAAAAGTAGCGGTAATCTGTCCTTTACAGAAGACAACACCTCTGTTAGAACTAAGATGAAAAGATTAAAGAACAGCGTTCAAGCTGTTTTTCTGTCCTTCCTGCTGTTAGCATGTGAAAGTAGTTGTAAATAAAGGTTTTTCCGATTCAAATGAAAACAAAATTATTGCAGATTTAATATTTTAAACAATTTTAAGAAATTTGTATTCACAATTAGCATAGCCCACAAACCCGTCACTACCAAGATAGTCTGTGTGTTTTCTTGAAAATGACCTGACCTTACCTCTTAGATAAAACAGAAAACTTCCAACATTTCCAAAATTAAACATCTTCCATTACAGATGATGAAAACTAGGACCACAACTGATTATTTTAGTAAAAATGGCACATCCTGCAGATGTTTATTTAACCACTTGAGCCTTTTTTTTTTTTTTTTTTTACAATATTACACATTGCATTAAAAGGTGCAAATAAACAATTTCCTCTAAGAGAATGAACATTACCAAAATGCAATAACACTAATCTAGTGTATACTTGATCATTTGTAGCAAAGTATGCATCTGCAGCTTAAAAAAATCTTCCAACATCAAAACGGGAAAAGTTCAGCCTTTCTACTTTACTTAACATCTATACTAATCTGTTTATATTTTGGGTTAACAGAGTAGCTTTTTTTGTTATTTATTTTACAAAACTCAAAAATACTTCAGTTCTGGGTAGAAAATATTTACAGACAAAGGATTTTTTTCTATTTTAAATGCAAAATGTATACATCTTTTGTACTTTTTTGGGTTAATTGCTTCTCTGATTGTGTCCTTTTATACGATTAATCATTTCAGCCCCAATGAAAACTAAAGGACCTTGTGGCGTCTAGTTATAGAGTGTTCATTGTTTGGAAAACATCAAATTTTTGAGTTTTCAGTAAGCGGTCAGGGCTGATCAAGCTGAAGATCGATAAGTTCTTGTCACGCTTTAACTTCTTTGTGGATCTATAGTTTTTTAATGTTAAATTGGAAATAAAGAAAGAACAATGCGTTTTTGTAGTTATGACTATTAGAATTGGGACGCTTCACAAAATTCATAGTTCAGTTTAGGGATTTGGTGTCACGTTTTTCCAGGTTTGTCATCCTAGAATATATATATAGTATAGTGATGGATTACAATTTTCCCAGTGGACTATACGAACGCATTCATAGTGAGATGTCACTTTCTTGCCGACGCAGAAGTCTACATAAGGCAGAACCGTCATTTAATGCGTCGCCATTAGCCCTTTGACACTAACCCAGTGGAGGCACAAGAGCTCTGAACCTTTTTCTTCTAACCTGCTGGCCAGGAAGAAGATTTGTTTCAAACGTACAAAGTGTTCACTGGAGAACTTCTAGAAAGCGATCTGCGTAACCCACATTTCTGCATTCCCATAGAGACATGAATGTCTCTTCAGACGTCTTCCTGTGGAGACCTGCCTTAGCGACCTCTCCATGCATCGACAAGAAGGGTACGTTCCTCGGTTTTCCAACCTCAAGTACTAGAGATTCTGCTGAGAACTTGCAGCTGGGACACTAGCTTTACCCCTAATGCTTGAAGAGAACAAGCTTTTTTCCTTTTTCAATTTTGGGATTTTTGGACATTGCGGTTGACTTGACTGACTTCAACGCAAAGTAAGACCATTCTGTTTTGTAGGCTGCATTAGGCGTTTAAATTAAAGGCTGTTGTAAATTGTTTTTCTATTACATGCTTGTTTCATGGTTTGCTGATTTTATGCTGTGATATTCTTGTTTTGTTGCTTTGCCGTTTTGAGTTTGCCATATGTTGGACAGTGGGGATCCAGAATAATTTAATTCAGCGCTTCTGGTGCTCATTGGCTTCTTTGCCCTTCACCCTATCCTTTCTGCCTCCCATTTCCTCATCCGCTCATTAATCTGATTTTTATTCCCATTTTATTATTCAATATATTCATTTTGTCAGTAATAAGACTGTAAAGTTTAGCTATTTTGTTACTAATTTCTAATCAAGTCTGAGAATTTGTCAGTGGTCAGTTGTGTGAAAAGTTTCTTTTGCCGGTGGTTTGAATTCATTCCTTCAAGAGAAACTGAATTTGGCCTATGATTCCAGAGATGGTGAGGCCACAAGACTGAGTTGATGCTGTTCACATAATTTGGAATACACAGACAGTTTTGATTGCAAGAGTCAGGATTCTAATAGCTTTCATAGGATAGTTTTAGTTGCTGATGCATAGATATTTGCATCAGGCTGCTCCATGTGTAGTTTATGGTTTGAGATTTAATTCAACGTAAGTGATTTATTTTATTTATTGGATCAAACTTCTGTTTCCAGATGCTGCAATATGAGAAAAAAAACACACCCTGTTTTGACCTACTTTTATTAACGCAACCTACAATTCAATTGTCTTTAAAACTGACGAACTATAACCAGACGGTTAACTTACAGCAGGGCCATTGTGAAAACCACAAGCCACAC
This sequence comes from Xiphophorus hellerii, assembly GCF_003331165.1. Taxonomy (NCBI): domain Eukaryota; kingdom Metazoa; phylum Chordata; class Actinopteri; order Cyprinodontiformes; family Poeciliidae; genus Xiphophorus; species Xiphophorus hellerii. Next base: position 25,627,604 of record NC_045683.1, on the reverse strand, counting down.
CATAGTTTAACCTTTGGTTTTTTAATTGCTTATTATCAGAGCAAAAATACTAATTTTTTGCGATTCCTCTTGGTGTCCTTTCACAAGTGGTTTTGAATATATGACTCAGGGTTACTTTAATTACTGTATGTAAATCCTGCCTCCCAATGCTTTAGGTTTGGCTTTTACTGCGGCTACAATGTTATCCAGATCTCGACCTGGTAGCATGCGCTTAGCTGCAAAAGCAAATCCCTAATGAACAACAACCGAAAAATAGGCCTAAGTTTTTAACCCCTTCCATTCCTAATGACTGTGACCTCAAAATAATTGCGCTTTACAACAGACTGAAATAACAATAACTGAAATGTATTATTCCACAAAATCTTATTTCATTTTTAAGAGTTTATGCGCGCTGTTCATCTGTAGAACAAACCATAAAGAAAAACTGTTTTCGCAACCGCTCCAAATTTGTGACTGCTTCTCAAACTAAATTATTACTGTTGTTTGTTTTGTTTGTTTTGTTTGATGAAAAGTGCAACCTATTACACCCTTTCTACTGGTATGAATAAATGTTGGTGCTTTTATCAAGTGGGAGGAAAAAAACAAGATCTGAATTTGATGGGTTTGTTTTTTAATCTAAATACAGTTTTTCTGTAATTTATTTTTAACGTATTGTGTGATGAGCATTGAGTTACCAGAACCAACACACAACTCATTTAAGATTGAAGCATGAGAATCAATTGGATGTCATTTAATTGAAGCTGAGCACAAAACTCACAATGCTTGTTGAATTATATGTAAAATGAGATGTGGACTATGACGTAAACATAATTGTTTATAATGTAATGAACGTGTCTAAAAGTCAGATCCTTGGAACTGTAAGCGTTCATGGACAAATGGCCTCAGTAAATCAAGAAGCAACTGAACTTTATGTGTACGTTTCTATGGAGTTCACCTGGTTACTTTGTGTGATTAAACCAATACAAAGTGCAGTGTTAATTAGTGTTAAATTAATTAGTTAATCCAGCCCTCGCACATGTAATTTGTTCCCAATATGCATCCAGCTTAAACATCACCATCAAGGTTAATTTATAAAATTATTTTTCAATCTTTTTTATCTTAACACTTCACATATCAGATATTTATCTTTTTGTTGTTGTTGTTTCAAAGGTCATTTTTGCTGTTTGTCACAAGCCATGTAAAAATATGGAGAAGTTTGCTTTGGTCAGATGAGAGCCAACTTTGGCTTGATTTGTTTTGGAAAACAAACTAAATCATCATCCTGATCTTTTTTTATTATTATTCTCCAACTACTCCTTTAGTTTATATCGACATGTTCATTTTAAACTGCAACTGAATGAAATAACCAAAAATTTAAAAATTTAAAAAACGCCATTACAACGATGGATATTGGAAATGATCGTGTCATGCTAAGGATACACATTTACCGTGTCACACTTTACAGGTCTTTATCTGTAAAACATTTTTGAGAACCTGGCATCCTTTTCCTTCCACTTCACAAATATGTTCTATTTTGTGTTGAAGTTTATTGTTTGAGAAAATGTGTGAAAAAGAGGCATGAATGTTTTTGCAAGATCAAAACAATTGCTTTTCTATTTTCTAAGCTGTCAGAACATCTGAAGAATATGACTTCAGTTTATTGGAAAGAGTGAAATGTGCTGAATTTCTGTCCCATACAGTTCAAAGAGTCTGACTTTTAAACATTGTACGACATTGCTGATTTATTATTATTTTTGTATATACGTGTGTAACAGCATTGGTCATTCCTTGCTGTGAGCTCATTCTGTCCTGATTTGTACCTTTAGCTGATTCATGACAGCTTACCCTGCTTCTCCCCGCTCCTCTGTCATGCCGCTGCACATCTAGCTGTCACACCGTACCCCCCGTCCAGCAACACCTACTTGGAGGTGGTGATCTACTGTGTGGGCTTCTTTCTAATCGCCATCATGATCACCATCGTGATCATCCTCAAGATTCGGGCCTCCTCAAAGAAGAGCGACTTCAACAGTCAGCTGGCTGTCCACAAGCTGGCCAAAAGCATTCCTCTGCGCAGACAGGTAACAGAAAGTAGATAGGGGGTTTGCCATATTTATACTCCTTCATCTTTCCTTCTGGCGGTGGCTCATTCTGTCTTATAAACTCAAAGCTTTCATTCATTATGTTTAGCGAAATCACATATTTCCAAATGCATTGACTCTTTATATGCGTTATAGGTCTTACATCAGGTACGTATAGGAAGACTGCTGAGACTTTTCCATTTATTTATTTTTCTTTTTTGTTGCAGTAATTGCACCAGGGGTTAATTGCTCATATCTGTGTGTGTGCCACTTTGAGAGGAGTAATGTCCCCCTTCTTTCCCTTAGGTGTCTGTGGACTCGAGCTCCTCTATCCACTCTGGAGTGATGTTGGTTCGTCCCTCCCGCCTCTCCTCCAGTGGCACTCCGATGCTGACAGGAGTATCTGAATATGAGCTACCACAGGATCCACGCTGGGAGATCCCCAGAGACAAGTAGGTCTTCGTTCCGCTTTGAATTTGTGGTGGCTCCTGTCTGTCTGGTTGGTGCTCAGCGTAGTCGTTGACGCTACCTGCTGCACATGTTCTAACCATTGTTGAATCCGTCGTCTCGCCAACTGAGCTGGAGATTGTCGTCCGCGCTTTCATGCCCGGGGAGCTCTGACAGAAATTGTACATGTTTGAATAAGGAGATTTACTGTCTCCAGTCAGGTTAAAACAACTCTCAGCAAACAGAAGACAGAGAAAAATTTTATAGCAGTTATAGCCTCTTAAATCTTGACATATTCTCATGTTTTCTGAGATCATCTGGTCAAAGCTTGTTTAGACCAGAGGAAACAAGTCTAGCCTGATTCTGTTATTCTTTCTCCACTTTTGTATTGTCTTGGAACTTTTGGACTTTTTCTTTTAAACAGCATCTAAAACCAATTTCTAGAAATTTGCAGTTCTGGAATTGCGTCTCTCAAGGTGGCAGCTTGTTGGATTAGCTCTTTATTTTTGAGACATTGCATGTTTGGAAAATTATTCCCTGCGTAACTGGAATGATTTTTGCTCTCAGTTTTTTCTTCTTTTTTTTTTCTCTCTTAGTTTCTTACAGTTATGATATGTAGCTGTGGCAACAAGGTATTCATTTTCCAACTGGGAGCAGCTGATTAGCATCTCAAAAGCTCAAATAATACCTGAACCACAGCCCAAAATCCCAGGAGAGTCGGAAAAGAGACTTTGTTGCAGAGCAGGACTAAATAGCAGAAAGAAGGAGGAAGTTCAAACCATCTCTTCAATAGTAACAAAGATCATATCCACAACTTCATCATCTTTTTGTCCTGTTTCCTAGCCAAACAGCCAGACAGGGATTTAAAGAGTTGCGGCAAGAGCAAACAAGGTGGATTAGCAGTGCTGATGGCATCATCCAGGGGAAGTTACTGTGTAATATCATCTCTGCTGTTAGCATGTCATGAGACTGAAATACAGCAACAGTATCTTCAGTCAGAAGCTTCTACAGATTCTCTGAAAGACCTACTGCTACCAGAGATAACAGATACTTTGATACGAGTTACCACAACATTGAATTTCCATTTGGGATAAATATAGTATTGTTAAATTGAATAGAATTTGTTTTCATAGGCTTTCAGTTACAAACATCTTATTTGCTTTACGTTGTTTCACGTGTGGTTTGTTTTTAGCGCCTCTTTCCTGTTTATTTCTTGAGGCAATCTATTTTCAAAAGTGCTTGTTAACTTTTTATTTTTGTAGCTTCTGTGAAGCACTTTGTGGTTTTTACCTGTAAAAGTGCTATATAAACAATCTTTACTCACTTAACAGCTGAATGCTGTTGCTTCATTTGAAATTCCTTCATTTGAAAGCCTCTCCTCTTCGCAGACTTGTTCTCGGGAAGCCGCTGGGTGAAGGCTGCTTCGGTCAGGTGATGATGGGGGAAGTTCTGGGTCTGGACAAGGAGAAGCCGAACCGTGTGACCAAGGTTGCGGTGAAAATGTTGAAATGTAAGTAATTTAGCTAAAGAGTTAATCTGCTGTAAACTTTCTGAGCTCTCTGGTAATTTTTGTGATTTACAAAAATGAGTTGGGTAATGTATATCTTGCAGAAAGGGAAGTTTTTAGGGTGTAAAAACAAAATGGGCACAAAGGGGCGATCTCCGGACTTCAGGGACATTAAAAAAAAAATTTGGATGAGAAGGATCTACAACTGGATCCCTGCCATGGAGCAATTGGGAGAGCAGAATAAAGATTTATGAGAACCCTTGCCATCTCATATAAAATGGTGTTCATTAAACACCACAGAGAAGTGAAGATGGACGGAAAGTAGCATTTATTGTCTTGTGCTTTAAGTGCTTCTCCCCGAGGAGCGTTCTACAAACAACAAACAGTACTCTGTTATTAAACAGCTGCAGTGATGGTGTTTATATCTAGCAAGGTCATAACCGGGAAGCCTTTCTTTTGCGTCTTCACCAGCAGAATGAATACTAATTACTCTAACATGACTTCTTTTATATTTCATTTCACCCCGTGCAGCTGATGCTACAGAAAAAGACCTGTCAGACCTGATTTCAGAGATGGAGATGATGAAGATCATCGGGAAGCACAAGAACATCATTAATCTGCTGGGAGCCTGCACACAGGATGGTAGGAGACGAGACGAGCAGGGAGCTGATACAGACCTGACCCGCTTGGTGCCTGCACACGCCCACACACACGCACACCCCCACACACACGGTTGTCCCCCAGACAAGGGTGCTGCTGTAAGCCTTTCATTGGGGAGTGTGTAGAAAAGCATGTATAAATGATTCTGACACCAGCTTCCGAGCTCGCAGCTTGATTCAACTATCAAGCTATGGCTGCTGTCATTTCTCTACAATTACTCGTGCTTAAAGAAAAAAGAAAAAACCCTGAACTCCAATGACCCTAAAACTGACATTGCTCACATTTCAAATTAAAAGCCTTCAGTAAATTGCAGTTTGCTAATCCATACTGACGCAATTTTATTCATGACTTTTGGCAACAGCTGCAGGTTATGTTCTACTCACATTTGGCTCCGATATATTAAAGTAATTGATTGAACATGTTTGTGCTTCCACATTCTGCAGTCAGCAGTTAGTGCTTTTTATTATTATTTTTTTTTCAGTTGCAGTCTTGGCTGGAGTTTTAAACTTGACTGAGAATTTTCAAGTGCTTGTTGGGCAGAATATTATCCTTTTTCAGCTGACAAAAGGCTGATTTTGTAGTTATCTTTATGTGTTTTTGAAGGTCCAGGTCTGAGTTCATCACTGTAGCCAGATTTTGGGACTAATCCATAATTTCTTGCTGGATTTATCAAAGCAGTTAGTCACATTTTTGCAAGAAAAAGTTTAACCGTGCTCTCTCAGCCAGCTAACGGCTATTGTTCAGCAACAGGTGGGATGTGAGAACCACTGGATTACTCTGTACTAGAAACAGCCACCCAGAAGAACTCTGGTCTTTCTGGCACGTTTTGCCAGAGGGACCATCATGTTTCACCATAGTGCTGTCTCATTAGAAGGATTTCAAACCGCAGAAACGCTATGATGACGTATTTTATCAGACTACAGTAAAAATAAAAAGTTTTAAAACCTTGTTGTTCACCGATACCAGTAACTGGCTAATTTCTATTTTTACTTTTTTTGTATGTATATATATACTGTATATATATATATATATATTAAACAAATATCAACAAGCATTGTTTCTATTTCCAGGTCCATTATATGTTATAGTTGAATATGCGTCCAAGGGTAACCTTAGGGAGTACTTACGAGCACGGCGCCCTCCAGGGATGGAGTACTGTTACAATCCAGACCAGGTTCCAGTGGAGACCATGTCCATCAAAGACCTGGTGTCCTGTGCGTACCAAGTGGCTCGAGGCATGGAGTATTTGGCCTCCAAAAAGGTAGCCAGTAACAGTTTGCAGCTTGCTTTAGATGGTGATGTTCTAACCATTAAATCTTTCTACATCTAATATATATCCTGTCACTTGAGTGTTAATAAGATCCGTTTTTATGCTTTTAGTGCATCCACAGAGATCTGGCAGCTCGCAATGTGTTGGTGACTGAGGACAATGTGATGAAAATCGCCGACTTCGGTCTCGCAAGAGATATCCACCACATTGATTACTATAAGAAGACCACCAATGTGAGTTTTGCCGAAGTTTTAATAAAAAAAAAAGTAATTATTTTAATTTCATACTGAGACAGCATAGCAAGATCTGCGCCTTTTCTTTAGGGTCGTTTACCGGTGAAGTGGATGGCTCCCGAGGCTCTGTTTGACCGGATATACACACACCAAAGTGATGTGTGAGTATCACTTTTCACTTCCCTGATTCCGCCTTGTATGAATAAAACCTCTGTACAGTCAGAATAAAATACGCCTCTCTCTGGTTTTTCTCTACAGCTGGTCGTTTGGGGTTCTGCTGTGGGAGATCTTCACCCTGGGAGGCTCTCCGTACCCTGGTGTACCAGTGGAGGAGTTGTTCAAGCTGCTGAAGGAAGGTCACCGAATGGACAAGCCTTCGACATGCACTCATGAGCTGTAAGGAAGCGACACTGCACTGTTTTGTTGGGTTTTACAGTTTAAACAGTAATGATCTTTCCTTTCCATACTCTCTGAAAGCAACACATCGGGACGACGTAACCAAACGCTGCCTGAAGGCATCCAAACCATTAAAGTTTTTCACATTTTCAACCACAATCTTCAATACACTATATTAGGATTCTGATGAACCAAGAAAAACAAGTGGTGCATAACTTAGAGGTGGAAGCAAAAGTGATGCATGCTTCTTGACATATTTTAAACCAGATGTTTTCAGGTCCTTCCACAGGTTCTCAGTGGTATTGCTGTCTGGACTTTAAGCCCAGGCTAACACATCAATATGTTTTAACAAACATCACTCCATCTTAGCTCTGGCCTGCATGTTTAGGCGAGTCTTCACCTTCGTCTTAATTCATTTGCTACTTCTATAGAGCTTGCTTCCACAATTTGGTATTTAGCTTCATTCATCTTATCGACTCTGACCTGCTTCTTCTGTCCCTGCTGATTAAAAGATGAAAAAAATAAATAATAAAATCCCCAAAGCATTGTTCTGCCACCATCATTTTTCCCCATAGTGCTGGTTTGTTAAAAATTATGATTTTTTATCCAAATGAGTAATTTTTAATGTAATCTGACCAGAGCACCTGTTTTTCCCACATGTTTGCTGTGCCCCCATATTGGCAGCTTTTTGATTACTGTTGTCATTGCCTGGCTTCTTAGTTATAATATTAGTAAACATGTTATACACGCCACTCTGTCTGGATGGTCTTCATAATGCAGTTTGTTCACTACAAGCAAACCTTTGAGGTCCTGGATTTATGCTGAGATTAAATATACACCATTTACCAATTTAAAGGTAATTGGTTCCAGCTGATTCTATTATAGGGCATCAGCATAAAAGGGTTAAAAAAATAAATAAATGCATGCCACTCTTTTAAGACCTATATTTGTCAAACTCCCAGCTAAAATACAGGGAAGATTTTGGTTGTAACCTGACTAAAACTTAAAGTATTTACACCTTTCAAGTTCTGTAAGGTATCATGTATGTAGCAGTGTTTATGCTTCAAAATGACTGGTCATTCCAAAAATAAAATCTTATTATTAAAAGCTACCAACAGGCTAGTAAACAAGTGCCGACAGTATGACTCTTAGCTTAGTCTCACACCTTGTTCTCTGTCCAAGCAGTTGGCATTAATATTTATATTACCCATGTTGGTTTATAGCAGAAAAACATTCCAGGTGCTTGGCAACATTATAATGTTCCCACTTAATGTTTGTGTGATGGTCGATAAAATAAAATGCTTAGCACGGTGCGAGCTCCAGCTGGAACATACCGTGCAGTTTTGTTGTTATATCATCTACCTTCGGAGACCGAATGTCTGCTTTATGAGCTCCACTCTGACCAGTTTAACATTCCTTCGACGTGAGATTTGATCTTGGAGAATAAAGCTGAGGTTGACGTTCGGGGAGCTTGATTGTTGGATCTTGTGATCTGTGCAGGTACATGATGATGAGGGACTGCTGGAATGCAGTGCCTTCTCAGAGACCCACATTCAAACAGCTGGTGGAGGATCTAGATCGAAGTCTGGCCATGACGTCCGACCAGGTGAGTCTGGACCTGCCCTGCAAGCAGCAGATTCTAGAAAACAAAATTAATCGATTTACGATTTAGTGTTGATTAAGAGTTTATTGGATTAAAATTGGTTCCAATTGATTAACAAAATTTGGTTATATATTCTCTTAGTGTTAGTTTTAACCACTAACCAGCAGAGGGCGCCGCTGGTCATCCTTAAGCAGAGCCAGTTAATACACAAACAAAGATGGTGGGGCCATACCAGAACGGGAAAGAGAAACAGCCCAGAGTCTGGTCTGTGGGATGGAAAATGCACTTTGAGGTTCTGAACTGAAATATAAACACAAACTAATTAAAGTTATCATCGTCATAGCGCTCATTCAGCCGAGCTGCATGATGGAGCAGCGTCAACTTCTCAATAAAAAAAATTACTGATGTGCTATGAAGACGAGGACATGGTGACTAAGGAGTCCCTTAGAGAACTTGAGGGCAATTGTTTCTTTTGCATTCCCTCGCGATAACTTGTTTTAATTCATGTGGCATTTTGAATCCTGGAAGTCTTTCTCCTACAATTGAATGTTTTTGTGGGGTTTTTCCATGTTGGAATTTTTTATTAATATCTCGTTTGTGAGGTGTCTAAAGTTTTAGATCTTTTTCTTTTGATGGATACGACGCATCACAAACTTGGGTGCAAAATGCCAGAGCAAAACAGGTCAAACATGGGCTTTCCATACCTACGCTAAACCATGAACACGACAGAAACCTTTTGTAAGAAGGAAATAAAGTACAAAAATACATCCAAACTATTTGGACTATTTCTGAGTTACTTTCACAGGATAACATCTGACACAGTTTTTGTAGTCTGTTGGTCTGAATGGTTAATAAAGGTTTGTTTTCATGTGCAGTCCAATTTCCACCTAAAGTCGTTATATAAACACAGTTAATAGATCAAATTTTAACCAGTTTTCTGCACCAAAGAGTTAAGAATGCATAATCACGTTTTCCCTGAGGATCTTTAAAGGTGTACTTGCGTATAATGTTTAATTTACATTTGTTATCAGTGTGACTGCATACAGGTATTTACAACCAACCAAACTTTAGGTCAACGCAGTTATCAGTCGATAACTTGCATCCCTAGTTGGAAGAGAAGTTGCTCAATGTTTCACCGTCTTGTTGCTCCTCCTAGGTTTACCTGGAGCTCTCCGTCCCTCTGGACCAATATTCGCCCAGCTACCCGGAGACGCGGAGCTCCACCTGCTCCTCCGGCGAGGACTCTGTTTTCTCTCACGACGCCGGAGCGGAGGAGCCCTGCCTACCCAAATTCCCTCCCCACTCCAACGGGGCAGCCATTAAGAAACGTTGACACCTCACACTCGCTCACAGACACTGACAGTTCCTCAGCTCCCTGCCTCATGGGGTTGGACTTCGCCTTCCACCCCGCATGCATTCCCAGAGATGAAGCTAAAAATATTAAAAGTAATAATAATGTGACTTTAAATCCTCTGCGAGAGAGGAGCTCGGAGACTGTGTTGGACCAATGGGACTGCAGATTGCAGCTGGTGATGTCGAATGGTGATTTCTCACAGAAAACAAATGGACTCAACTTTTCTCTTCACTTTGGGCATTCCGCTGTTCGGTCAGGAGAATGGGATGGACTGATCAAGAGTTGGGTTTTTTTCTGCTTTTTGTTTTTCTTTCTTTTAAAGGTCATAATTCTGCTTTTTGGACCAAATCCAGAAAAATGGCAACACCCCTCATTCACTCTCTTCTTGTAAATACAGTTAGAAAATTAAAAATATGAATATATATTTACAATATACTCTTATTTTTATTACCATAATTGATTTATTGTCTTTTTGTACAAGGATGGTACTGTTTGATCTGTTTTCTAATATAGTCAGGGGGAGGAGTGAGCTTATTTTAAATCATTTCTTAAGATTATATGACCAGTTTTTGCTTCTTCTTTTTTTTTTTCTTAACAATTATGATTCCCCTGAATCAAAATGGAAATCATATCAATGTAAAATAAAAATGTGTGTCATAGCTCAACCTTGCAATACAAACTGCTTGTGAAGGATCTGCAAATCTTTTTTTTTTTTGTTTTTTCTTTTTCTTGCTGGCAATTATGTTTATCCTCCATAAACAGTCGCAACTGTAAATATTCCTGGTTGGTAAAAATCCAGAGCATTCTGCCTTTGTCAACGCCATGCCCTTCCACTGCGCCTGACTTTCATGTGATGAACTGTATTACTGTAATGTAAACGCTTTAACAGCGGGTTACATCCGCTGCCGACGGACGAAAGGGGGGAGTCGCGAAACACGTGTGTCACCGTTTAAAAAGGATTACATTAAATAAAATATTATTGTTTAACAAGCTGAGCTTTCAGAGTATGAACTCCACTCTGTAAACTGGCCTATAAATATCCACATTTTCTTTTATGCTTTGGATGCCAATTATGTTTATGGATGAGAGTGTTTGCCACTTCCATCTCCACGGTCTCTTCTTTTTTCCCTTTTTCTTTATTAATTTATTTTAACGTGAGTTGCTGGGGTCTGATTAAATATCATAATGTGCTGCTGACATCATACGAAATGCCGTAGAGCGCAGCGACACACAACTTGGCAGTAAACGCGTGATTTACGACCGCGTTCGGCGGCTTGGCAAGCGCCAGTGCTTCTCTCCCAATCCATCAGCTGCCCCAACCTTGATGCCCGTCTCTGGCTTCCTGCCATTGGCTGATGCATCACCTGGATTGCCGTCTCCATGCAACAGGCGAACATCCAACCCCCCCCCCTCTCACTTCTTTTTTTTTTTTTTTTTTATTAAAGCGAGCTCTTACTCCTTGGGTCATTGCACTTGCCCTTCAGTACAGTTAGTATTGCTTCAGATGCTCTCTGTGGTTTTATTTTTTTAATGACTAAGACATTGAAGCTACTTCAATACCAACAAGCATTAAAGCTTTTGAGATGTGTGAATAAAACTAGAGTACTGTGTTACTGCTCTCTAAGATTTGGCAAAAATAGTCATCATCAAATCTGAACTGCAAACTTGAATGCATTTTGTTGGGATATTAAGTGATACGCCGACGTGCATAATTGTAAAGTGAAAAAGAAAAAGGTGCAAATGAACAGAATCAAGTATTTCTGTGGTGCGTCGCTACTAGATTTGCACGTCGGGAGTTTTGACTTTTTCGCTTGAAGACCTTCCATGGATTTTAAATTGAATTTAGGAGTTTGGACTTTGATTAGGCCATTCTGGCACATGAACACCATTTTTAATCTAAACCATTCCTTTATAGTTCTAGAGATTTAAAGGGCTTCATCCTGCTCATCTACATGCTTTGCTTCTGTGTTTAGCGAATAGCTTGCAATGGATTTTATTTAGGTTGCTGCAAGTTAAAAAAAAAAAAAGATCAAACGCTTCAGATTTTTATTTGTAATAAAATATGAAAGTAACTTATTTGACATTAAGTCTCCCAAAAATACGCCGATATTTGTAGTTGTAACATGATCAAAATTAGGGTACGATTTCTTTTGTGCATATACATGAATTTTCATATACAGCCCCAAGATTCAAGTGTAGAAATGATCTCATTGTTTATAGAATAAATAACATCATCTCCTGGAGACGGGCGGTAATAAAGGGCGATCTGTGTGCTGTAGTTGAGGTGACGAAGGAGAGTCCTGCTTAAGAATAGAAGACCTCGCTTTACAGCCCGCTAATGGTGCCATTAGGGGAAGAGTGTTATCACTTTTGACAGATGGCACAGGAAGAGTTTGGTTGTCTGAGTTTTCATTGTCTGTTGCTCCAGTGTGGCAGCAGTTAAATTGCTCAAGCCGAGCCGAGAGTTGGTGATTTACGGAGTCGGTCTGAGGATTGGCTCGGCGTCTAATTGAGAAGCTCCTAATGGCGGCGTCAGGGGGGGAAACATGCTCTTTGTAAATGTGGAATCCACATTAATTTGGGAATACTGGCGTTTCGGCTATCCAAATATTAGCCAAACTCTTGCTGACATATATCAGCTCATCTTGTATCGCGGTTTTCCTTTCAGACGGTAAAACAGAAGTTTATATCGACATCGTTTTTAGGATTGCTCCTCTATTTACTTTTTTTCCCCCCCCAGATGTCTTGTGTTTATGGCTAATCAGTGCAGGAATTCAAAACACACTTAGCTCAGAGACTCCAGTAAACATCGCTGTGCTACGACCATTTGTTTGCTGTTCTGTTGTGCATATTTGCTGCATTAGAGCCGCTTCTCAGCTTCTGGCCAGTTTTACCCGCAGAAGACAACAGACCTTTTGTCTTGCCTTATTAAATATTTAGCAGGAGGCAAAATTATCACTTCTGTCCGTTAGTTAGAAATGGTTTTATGCTAGGCGAGGCGAAGGGAGCCTGTTGTTTCAAGAAACCAAAAACTGTTGCAGAAACCTAATTTCTGCTTTCAAATATAGGTAAACGGTGCTGCGCTAAGGTACTCTTACACTTGGACTTTTGCATATTTTACCTTACCGCCAAATGAATTTAATTGGTTGACTGACCCACACAAAGTAGTGGATAAATGTTGAGTTTAAGAAAAGGGATACATAGATTGTCTTTTATTTTATTTTTTTTTACAATAAGAATATCAAAAGTGTGACTCGTTTTTGAATTCAGCTTCCTTTAGTCAATGGCTCAACCTCGATCACTCGGGAGCCGTCAGTTGAACATCAATTTTTAATTCTTGCCCAGGATTATTGATTGGGTTAGAGCTTGGACTTTGACTACACCAGGGATCCTTAACCTACGTCTCCATAACTATATTTGGGGGTTTTGACCTTTGTAAAAGTTTGATGATTTATTCTCTTGTAAAATCTCTGAAAATAGAAATATCATATCTCTCTTTGAACTGAAAGGGATGCTGATCCCTGGACTAGACCATTCTGACGCCTGAATTGATCTAGACCTTTAAACCGTGCCTGCCTGTCTCTGTCTGGTAGATGGACGAGTCTGGGTTTGGCAGCTGCCGGGAGAACGGTACTTTTGTAATTGCTCTGTCAAGTGTAAAAGTCTGGTTCATTTGGGCTGAACTGTAGCAGCCAGGCTTTCTAGCCTACATCAAAAAACAGCTGGAAGTAAAAACATCATGTAAGCCCTCCTAAACTCTGTGGAAAGCCTTCTCCAAGAAGATGCTGCAACAAGTGAGCTAATACTGTAAGCTTCTGAACATATTTGCAAACAACCAAATATGTTTGGTAATATAGTTATTTTCTAATACTTATATTTATTCCTCGCAATTACATGCAACCGAATATTTTACGAAGCTGATATATCTTTCAGAATTTGTCGCTGACTTTCTGTCTCTCCACGTTGAAGAGAGTTTGTTTCTGTTTGTAAGTGAGCAAACTTAGAGAATCAGGAAAGGATCAGATATTTTCTCCTCCCACTGTATCTGTTTTTGTTCTAGTTCACTTCAAACTGCTTTGTTGCTAAAATGTGCTGCACATATAATCTTGATTGACTGAGAAAGAAAAAATTCAAAGGAAAATTAAACGTTTCCCAAGCAAACTTTAAAGATTCAGTGGATGTGCTTTCTTTAGGGCTAGTTGAGTGATTTTAATTTTTTTTTTTTTTTGTCTTGTTTACAAAAATCAGAGGTGGGTAGAGAACCCCAAAATTGTACTTGAGTAAGAGTAGCACTACTTCAACATATTTTTACTAAAGTAAAAGTAAAAAAGTAGCCATGCAAGAAATTAGTTAAGAGTGAAGTATTTGGTACAAAGTCTACTCAAGTATTGAGAAATGATTTCATATTTAGAAATTACATCATCAGATGGACCAAAACATATCTAAGCTAAGTGGAAATTTTGGTATTTTAAAATGACAATAATTCACATAAGTACCAAAAAATAGCAAAATCAGGCAGAAGAAAATTAGTTTCCTTCACTATATAACTTATAAAACTAACAAAAATTGCAGGTTTGTGTCTTTGTCGGGTGAAAATTTGGTTACATGTTTGTGAAATTGTACTCAAGTAAGAATAGCCATACTTCACAGTAAAATTACTCAAGTACGGCATGATAAAAATACTTCTAAAAGTACATTTAAAAAAACCCCGTTACTCAAGCAAATGTAATTTAGTAAACGTAATTAGTCACTACACAACTCGGACAAAGGTGCTTATTAGAAGGTGAACAGAGAAACCTGATTAATGTCCACCTTGTGTTCTCTGGCAGCAGCAGCAGATGACACGCTCTTTATCTCCGTCTCCTCTCTAAGAGGTGACGTGTCATCAATAATGGACCTCTTCTCGGCTTCATGCATACAGGAGAAAGGCTCCTGAGAGGACGATGCTTGTAGATGCGATTGCACTGTTTTTTGGGTTTTTTTTCTGCTTTCTTAAGCCCACAGGAAGTTAAGAACAGCAAATGTTGTGCAACGCCACACTCTCAACTGAAGTGATCATTTGACATACGCAGGAGAAAGAGAGAAAGACCTTGCAGCGGAGCAGTTCTTAAATTAATGGACGTCATTCTGGCCAGCCTCCATCTTCAAGGTGAAGGATGGCTCTCCACATTGCTTGGCACGGGGGGGAAAAACGCCCCTCGTGCCAAGCACAGGGGAAAAAAAAAAAAGAGCTCAGGCTGTTGAGACATTAAGTGTGTGGCTAACCGCAGCAGACAGTCTTAGCTCCAGCGCGCCACAGATCGGCAATTGCAGATCAGAGACGGAATTTTAATTTTCTGTTTGCTCTCTCCACCCTAGTTAACTATAGTTGGGAGGAAGCACAGCTGTTCTGGCTCTGAATGTGGCTGATGTGGCTGCAACTTTATTTAATACTCTCAAAGATTTTGAAAGTGTTTTTCCCATAAATGCCAAAGTGCTGGTTCCGGACCTCCTCTCGGCCTCTCGAAGCAGCTTTGACAGGCCTGCGGAGACGGTTGGCATCCCGGTGTCAGCTGCGCTCTTTGGTTGTTGATGAGTTTTAGTTGGTTTTTTTTTTTTTTTTTGTCTCCACAGAGGCCCTCTGGACCCTGTTTGTGGGACGGCTGTCGGTATGACAGGTCCCTGGTGCCCGAGTTGCTCCATGGGACAGACATGACAGAAGGGGTGAGCCACGGGGCATGCCCTGTCACTCACTGCTGCCTTTGCTTCCCACCACTAAAAACATAAACAAGCACACTCTTCCAGAAGTAGCTGATTGCCCAAACTGCAGTCTGTTGAAGCTACACCCTGCATTAATCGCAGTGTGACTTTATGCTTTAATCGTGGTAACCATGAAGACAATCGATGCTAACGTTACTACATAGCATAGAGGTAAAATTAAGCAAGATCTCGCGTTCCCGGTTCAGGGAGCAGTTAAAACTATTGCTCATGTGTGCTGCAACAATAAAAACGGGCAACTTACAACTGGGTTTCGTTGCACCTTTAAGTGTTTTCGTTAATACTGAATGATTTCATTGGCGCTTGGCAGGATGTTAGCCCTCTAGAGTTTGTCAGTTTTGACACAAATATGACTTTGCACTTGAGCACGCACTCGGAATTATGTACGAAAAGAGGAAATTCAAAAGGGTTGCTAGCCTCCCGAGGAGTGGATGACCAACAAAGATCACTCCAGGAGAAAAGGTCATAAGGCAACCTGGGGCAGCCTCAACGCAAATAAAGGTTATTGTTTTTGAGTTTGTCATCAGAAGAACGGTGAACAGTGAAAGGACTGCAGGGTAACACCATCAACACTTTACTTAAGAATACAAATTAAAGTCGGGGAGAAGAATCAATGAATGGAGACAATACTACACAACACCACAAAACACTATGCTATACTACTGTACTACTCTATGCTACACTATACCTTACTGCGCTATACTACACTATACTCTGCTATGCTGTACTACTGTACTACTCTAGACTAAACTGCTCTATACTGCACTATTCTATACTACACTATGCTATAGTTTACAATTCTATACTATACCATGCCACACTATGCTATACTGTGCTATACCATACTATTCTGTACTCCACTATCCCATACTTGGCAATGCTGCACCTCAAGAGCCCTCCCACAAAACACTTTTCCTTATAGAAATAGAAAAAAAATGGGTGGCCTGTCAATTACAACATTAATCATAGAAGTGTTTTTAAAATTATTTTTAGCAGTAAAAATTAAATGTTACCCCTCCCAGACCAAAAAGCAGACATCCATATTTGCACTGAACCCCCGACTCCCCCGGACCTGCTTGACTTTGACAGTGTTCAGCAGCAGTTAGAAGAAGACGTTAGAGACTGTGGCAGTTACTGTGCTTCCTAGAAAAATAATAGTCAGGTTTACAAAAGGAGAGAGAGAGTACGGAGCCCTCTAGGGGACATGGGGAAATTTTTTTCTTTTGCGTTCCCTCGCAGTTGATTGATACACGGACAGATGAGATTCCCCGAGTTAACCCAGTGCGGCCCTTTACCATCATTAGCTTGTCGTGTTTTTAATAATAAAACTTGTTTATTATTATTAACTGTTTGGTGCAAAACACTGATTGAAAATCGATTTTTTTTTTTACTGCATGTTTATGTCTGGTAAGGCTAAGATGGAGCGGCACTGAAAGCAGCTCTTTAAACCATTCAGACTACGAACACAACAGAGACACAATCAAAACTGTCAGATGACTTATTACCCGCGATTATAACTCAGAAATAGGCCAAATTAGGATGTATTTTTATTTCTTTCCTACTTACGGAAAGTTTCTGTTTATATCACAGGTTTGTGGCGCCTTTCTATCCTAAAGAAAGATATAAAACTTCAGATATGTCACAAAAAGACGCTAACATTCATGGAAAAACCTCACATAACCTTATATTAAAGCAGAAAGTATGGCGCCCACCGTAAGAAAGGCTTACAGAGAGAAAAAAGACAAGTGTCAATTTATAGCCCAGTTTTTCTCCAAGAAAGGTGGAGAGGTGACTGTGAGATTGTCAACCATTTAGCATAGTTAGCTTAGCTACAGACTGTTTGCCTCCATTTCACTAGCATTTAATGAATGAAGGAAAGAATTTAACAACCTATACTTGTCCCTGTACCTTTTACCACACTTAACAGATGAATCAGTCAGCAACAGCTCTAACCCCGATACTAGCATAACCTCTCCCCCCCGTCCCAGTGAAAAAGGTGAGCAACACTGTGTTCAATGGTTAGCATCATTCCAGTGAATCTATGTGGATTTTTCCTGTCTCTCTACTCTTTTTACAGTTATACAACAAAAACAATTTATTTATTACTCACAGAAATTCAAACAATCTTTATAAAATCTTCCATTAGCACACTTAGCAGTGAGGGAATGAGGTTGATTGACAGCGCTAAGACCCTCCTCCTGGTTCTGATTGGTTGTTTTTGGTCAGAACGGTGCATTACTTTAGACAGCAGTAGCAGCTCAGGGAGGAGGTGGAGGAGATTGATTGTTTTCACAGATTATCTGTCTCATAACAAACTGTCGTGACATGGTGACAGCTTTAATAAATATGGATGTTTTATTAAAGTTATGTACTGCAGCTTGAACAAAATGCAACAACACAGGATTTTTTTGAGAAGTCTGGATTGCTTCATGTATATTTTGCACGTTGTCTGTAACTGTTTCTGTTGGGGAGAGGCATTTCAGTAAGGTAAAAATAAAAAAAATTAAACCACCTATTTGCATACAGTATGTGGACTGTTGCATGTAAAATTAACTAGCAGTGAATATTGTGCTAGTATCAGGATTGGACCAAAAAAGCAAAGCAGTTGCAAGCCTTTAAAATTGTGACGCTTTTGACGGGTCAGATAGACTCAAGAAATTGTAATAGCAGCTGCAAAGGGGGGGCCCAAGATTCCTGGTGGCGCCCCTGGATGGACATATTAAACCTGGGCCAGGAGAAGGGCGGTGAGGGAGATGATGTGTTCACATACACCTCAGAAAGTATGTAGTTGCGCCCCTGGCTATGCCTATGCCTATACTATACTATACTATACTATACTATACTATACTATACTATACTATACTATACTATACTATACTATACTATACTATACTATACTATACTTTATTATACTTACCATAAAGTTGAGAAATGGTCTAGCTTCCTCTGTATGTGACTCTTCAGGTGCGCAAGTTTGCAATATTTAATAGAAGTGTCTTGATTTTCCTAAAGATTATTTACAGTGTCTGAAAGGGCGGGCATGGTTGGCTAAATAAGACGGATGAGGGTGTTTGTTTGCTGGGGAGCCAGCGGAGGGGTGGTGAGGGGTTAGCCGCGGCCGTGCTGTCTGCCTAGCGAGGTGTGTGTTGGCATTCACACAAAAACTGACGCCCGTGGGCATGGCCCCGCCCCTTTCCCACCAGATCGACTTTCTTCAGCAGAGGAATGAGACACGGACACCTCCTCCAGGCTGAGACATGTAATCTGGGCCTGTCAGGGCCTTTATCATGAAGGATCAACTGGTGTGCTGGGCCTTTCTCCACAGTCCCTACAGGCAGTAGGATACCTGCGCACGCATTCCTTCGACTCATCCCAGTCTCCCAGGAGGCGTATCGCTTGTCTTTTTATGGCAGCTCACCTTGTTGGTGGGAGTTGGTGGGGGTTGTGCAGACTGAAAACCATAAGACAGCAACAACATGACTGTTACCGCCTCGCGACTTTCCTTCTCGGGTTGTCTTTGCAAAGACAGTGACAGTATGATATGCTGATTGTGAGCAATTGCTCAATAAGCTGTTCATAGCCCCCCCGAGAGCCCTGCAGCCCAGCTCAGGGAGCCCTTTCCTGGGTTGGCTGTTTCAGCTTTCAGCCCCGGTGCTGTGAGTGCCCATCCGAGAGAGGGCATGAATCTAAAACAGCAATGTCGTTGTGCTCAGGACTCTAATTATATGATTTGTCCCTGAGCCATATGTCTTTGTACTCTCAGTAATTGAATTGAGCCGTGGGATGGGGTTGGCTGGCATGCCTTCTTCTGACTGAGCCGCACTTAAAGAGCGTGGCAAGGAACTAGAGTTTCCTTAAGCATAAAAAACTGAAAGTTACCCTGCTGCCTGACCGTACCTTGCAGATTCTACGCACATCCAGATCAAAGTGACTGCTGAGCTTACTTGCCACCCTAACGTTAGACTTATCAGAGATGATAGATGTGTTGAGACAAACACTTACCTTTATTGAATTCAACGTCACATGTGAGTGCATTCGATGCTCTTGACTCACCAGGTCTGACGTCAACCTGTGCTCAGATTTGGACACCTGGTTTATGAGCTTCTTTCTCGATTTGTGCTCCCGGAGATGCATGAAAATTACGTTTTGGATTTACAGCCTCAGGATCACCTGAGAATCTGAGCTTTATTTTTCTTATTTATTTTACCTCTGTTCAATACTGCAGTGAGGCTACAGATGTAAAATGTTACTGTTTTCAGCTGCGCTGCATCTAGAGTACAGATGTGCCATAATTTGTATGTACATGTCTTTAAAATCAATGCCAAGAATCTTCAGGGAATTTCCCTGAAAAGAGCAGAGGTAAAACTTTTTTTTTTCTCCTTCCGATTCTATTTTCCTGGATCCTGTGCTGCCCGAGGGCTAAACCATGAAAACCAAACACAAACGAAAACAGACTGACAAAGAAGACTTTTGAGGCCACTTGGCTTCTAATCCGAATGGGATGTGGGTTTGAAACTGAAGGGAGTTGCAGTTATATAAAGTTTAAAGGCATCCAAACAGAAACGACTCCCAATTAGGGCGGAGTGGTCTACGAGGAGGTAGGAATCTGTAAGATGAATGCCGTCTTTTTCATACTGCAGAGAATATGGGCACGACGAGAGGCAGACAGGAAATCATGTAATATTTGGCGGTTAATTTTGGCCAAGTTTTACACTGTCATATGTTCCTGCTGATGTCGAGCTTTGTATAGTAACTTGGCTGAACCTTCCACTTTATTTATTTATTTTTTCAAGGAATGCAATGGAAAAATGTACATTTAATGCATAAAAGTATTATGCATTTTCCAGGAACATGGTGCCATTTTATAGCACAATCAAGAAACCATGCTACCTTCAGTTGTTATAAAAATGCTATTTATTTCAAATATGACTTTAAAAACATTTACTTTATAATTTAACACCTTGAAATTGGGTCTCAGGAAGTCATTGCATCACTCCTCTGTTAACCTGTTAATAATGCTTTTACCAGCGATGCGCTGAAAAGTAGCTTGTATAATGAGCTCAGCATGTGCAGTTCCACCAGGTGTTTGCTAATTGCTTCTGGCTAGTCTGAAGGAGCTGATTAGTGGAGTCACAGGGAAGGACTTCTCTGTGAGGCGAAAGCTTGGAAATATGTACGCTGCAGCTCTCGAAGGCGGTGCTAGGTTCACCGAGGCATAATGCACAGCTGAATGGTTGCCTTGGGAGACTAAGACATTTCTCAAACATGCATAAAATAATCAAGACAACATTCCAGGTATGTTTTTGACAAGGGAATAACATTATAACATGATGTAAAGCTATAAAATTTACATTTTTTTATATGATACTTTCCCTTTGGAAGGTACAAATGAAGCCTGATTTCTTAAATGCTGATTATTCCTCATCTATTTAAAAAATTAGGCAACTTAGTGGTAATTTAAGAAAACTTGTAGATTTACACTAGTTGATGAAGACCTTTTGAACCATTTCTAAACAACTACAGATGCCAAGATCATCAGAATGTAAATACATACAAGTTATCGGATGTGTTTGTCAAGGTCTGGAAGAAGATCCAAATATAACCTCAAAACTGACGCCTTCATCTTGTAAGCTTATTTCACTGTCAGTGAAGAAGGAAGATGGCCTCCAAATTCTTCCAACTTGAGCTTCAGTTGAAGCACAAGATGGCTGAAACTTTGAAATAGGATCGATAATGGAAGTGGATAAAACAGGTTGACGTTGGAATTCAAAAATGATCTTCCCAGGACCAAGATCTTCAAAAACATTTCTAGACTTTGCTTAAAAGTTGGATCAATGCAAAGAAATCAACTAGTTCAAATAAACCACCCAGCCTGCCAAGAAGACAGTTATTCATCAGAAGCTTGCTGATGGGTTTGAAAAGCATACGGTGAAAGGGAAACTTGCTAAGGGGATATTTAGCAAAATGTTAATGTGGGTTTATGTTAACATTTGTGTCTGTGCTGATTGCAAAAAGTTCAAAGTGGCGTAAATCTGGTGAACAGATGACTAAGGTTGAGTTTTTCATAATCCCCTTTTCCACCAGAGACAAATAACTTTTCAAGTATAACATCAATAGCCTACCATTGTATTAAAGTGCATACTGAATATATTAAAAAAAAGGACAAATCTGTTACTATTTTGTTCTTTTCCCCTGCTCATTTACAGTGCTCAGCATAAATGAATACACCCCCTTTGAAAAGTAAGATTTTGCTCTAAACAAACATAAGAAAAATTTCCGAATTTTACCAAAAACACTGGAATCAACTTGGATCACAAAATATTCTGTTTTACTCAAATACGATAAAGGAAAAATGAAGGCACCACACAACAAAAACGACCACATTTAGTATTTTATGGCTACTGTGATTTTTAAGGACACCACCAACTCTTCTAGGCATGGAGTGAACAATTTGTCAACATATTGCAACATCCTTTTACATTCTTTGAGAACAACCTCTTCCAATATCCAGGCTTTAAAAAACCTGATAACTGATAATAATGATAATTTGATGACAATTTGACTCACCTGTGCTGGAATTCTTGTTAAGTGGAACTGTTTAGTCTTAAGTTGGGCTTTTCTCCTAAGATTTTAACTCTTGCCGTCATTTCTGCAACATGGGCTTTAATTAATTTATTAGGAAAATGCCTTTTTTGTGTGTGGAGATGAATAAATCTTGTTTGCAATCGATGGCCAACATTTGTGGAAGTATTTTACAGTTTGATGCTCTTTAGAAAATATTGATTCTGAAAGGAAACTAAAGGTTTTCTGCCAAATCTGGTGGCCTGTACTCATTTATGCACACTGTACATTTACTAAATCACATCAGTCACTGCTTCAAAAAAAAAAAAAAAGAAGCTCCAAGACCTTCTGCAAAGACACAGGCCTTCAAACAGGCAGCAGCAAAAAGGTCATGAGTTACTTATGGAGCTGCTGCAGAAGTAAAGGTGGACATAAATATGAGTCTAAATACGCTTTTATGTTCCCTGATAACTGCTTCACATAAATAATAATATGAAGCTGCCATAAAACATTGGCAAAATGTCAAAATCAGGTCGGAACATTCCTCTGATTCATTCTGGCGGGTTAATGTTAGAGAGGACTCAACAACGGGCAGACCGGAGGCAGACCTGGTGCAAAAAAATTTAAACATCCAAAATCAGAGACAAAAATTCAAGCAGTGGTGGCGATCCAACAGAAACAAGAGAGTGGGAACACAGAGGGATGACAACAGGATGAACCAGCAGAAAGAGAGTGAAACAAAAGAGAAAATGTACCAAGGAAAGGAGATCAGCACAACAAGGGCAGTTTTAGCGGAGTGTAACAGAGAGCAGATCTAAGGGTCCATAAATACTGCGCAGGAATAGAGAAATGTGTACTGCACTTTGGTTCTTGTGAAGTATGCAGTGTCCCTGCCTGACAGAACGTCTTGCAGAGTGTGTGTTAGACCTTAATGGAATGAAATGTAGAAGAGAAAGAAAACACACAGAAACCAGAAACAGAGCAAAGCAGAGCACAACTCATCATGAGAATGACTGAAATACAAAGACAAAAAGGAGGCAAAGACACAGAAAACAGGAAGTAGCAGACTTACCAAAATAAAACAGGAAACCTCAAATGAGAAACGCTGAAACTAAAACCTACAACTCTATATGCACATCACATAAATTCAAAGTCCACTATAATGTGACAAGATTTTACAATGTAAAAATAAATGAAAATCTGAAAGGTGTATCTGTAGTCAGTCATCCTAACTACAGTATATACCCTGTTGTTTTAATCACAGTTTGTCTCTTGGGGTATGTCTTCACCAGATTTGCCCATCTTTAAACTGAATAATTTGACCATTCTTGTTTTCGCAAAAAAAGTTCTAACTCAGTAAGATTGGCTAGATTTGTGAACAGAAATGTCTGACCACAGATTCTCAGTTTGATTTAGGTCTCAACCTTTGACCATGAGGTGATCTTTGAAACCTCTTACATGTTTTCTCATAGGATTACATTGTGTTTATCTCTCAGCGACTCGGACCAGTTTCCTTGTGTCTGATGAAGAAAAGTATGATGCTGCCACCACCATGTTTGGATCTGTGCAGCTCCTCCAGAGATACCATAGGCTTCATGGCTGCCTCTCTGATTAATACTCTGCTTGTCCAGCCTACTTTAATATTTTGAATGTTGGAGTTGTTGTGTTGTTTTTCCTAAACCAACTAGTTCTTACTATTATAACTATGCTTTGTTTCATTAATGTGAAGAGTTATCTGCTATGTATAACATAATGTCTACTCGTAACCTCTCATCAGAACCCCACTTAATAATTTGAACAGATTCCATATCGAGGAATTGGGGAAAAAGACAACAAAAAATCTGCACACGAAGGAGCTTTCCGAGACAATGCAATCATTCATATCTTAATGCCGCAAACTATTTATTTCACAACGCAAAGTCAACCCAAAACGGTATTTAACACTAAAGACTGTTATTTAGGAAACATGTCTGCACAGTGAAGATTTTGTGGTCTTATCTCAGCAGCATTTCAGATTCCTTCTGCTTCACACAGGGCAACGCTGTGCTTTCCAGCTGCTGCTTCATGCTCCTCTCTCTGTGCCATGCAATTATACTGGTTCCCACCGGAGGTTTGCTTGGGTGGAGCTTTGCAACGAGTAATCTCAAGCATTAACTGCTTCTCACTGAGCACAAGTCACAGAAATCCACCAATACAGTGAGCACAAAAGAAGCTGGGTACGTGTACGAGCACGCCGCACTGGAGGACAAAGAGAAAATGAACCATTAAAAGACAATGAAAACAGGAAACTGATGCATGAATGAGACACACAGGGATACCACCCACAACACAATAAGCGCATTCTCATTTAAATATGTAAAGGTGTTGATGTGAGAGGAAAAGCTTGTTTGAGGAAGGACAAAACTGTCTAGCAAGTTGGATTGACTGATAGCGAGCATTCTGTCTCTGTTAGTTTTTAGTAAACAAAGCCCAGTTGCTTTGGATCAGATGTTTCAGGACACATGTTGTTCCTATGAGAGCAGCAGAGACAGCACGTTGCAGGGTTCCTTTGCTGCTCACAACAGAGTCGTTGTGCAGGAACACTGGTAATGCCTGGCACCGCTCACTTGCTTTGTACAATAGAGTCGATTTCCTCGCTGACTTTATTTTAGAGACAACAGCGCCCTCTGGTGTCGGCATTCAGAACGCTTTATGCACCTGTCTTCTGTCGCCAGGACTTTTCATGCTTGACACTCGGGTGCTGCGGTAAATGCTGCGTTCCGGTTGTTCTCGGAACTGGGAAAGTCGGACTTCTCGGTCGTGAAGATCAACTGAAGCGCCCTTCAAAGTCGGTTGTCTCGCTGGGAAACTACGAGCGACTCTAACCCAGACACAAGGTGGGCTTCGGGTTTCAATATGGCCGCTACTCGCATCAACAGTAGTGACGTGACAGTGGAAACATTTATTCTACAAGACATTTATAAAAAAGCGCGTCTATAACCAAATGTTACATGTAGCGCCTGCAACTCTAAAGTGAAAAAATAAAATAAAATAAAATAAAAGTAGTGTTTGCTTACGGAAAGTAAGCTAAAAGTTATGTTTGTTTATGGGTGGCGCCATGTTGAAACTCCGACTTCTTAACCAGGATGCTGTTATCTTGCGTCTGACGTCAAACCCAGCTCCGTTCCCACTTACCAAGTAACTGGAAGTATAAGGAGAAAACACTCAGATCTAATGACATCACCAGAGCCGGCCCAAGTCATAGGCAAACTGTGCCTCTTCTTGGGACAACCAGACCAGCGGTGGAACCCAAAAAGTGTTGGAATTCTCCTACAGAGGATGCATTCATATCCACTTTATTAGGTACACCTGATCAAATGCTTGTTCACACAAATAGAGAATTATCCAGTCACATGGCAGCAATTGAAAGCCAGGTGGAGATGAACTGCTGAAGATCAAACTGAGGCTCAAAATGGCAAAGAAAGGGGCCTCATCAAGTATTTCAGGAACTGCTGAACAACTGGACAATGAACAACTGGACAATGAACTGTTTGGAAAAAAAAGAGAGAAAATATCCAGTTTACAGCAGCTGTGTGGATAAAAAAATGCCCTGTCCATGTCAGAGGTCAGATGAGAATGGCTAGATCAACAAAATACAAAAGCTCAAACAACTGCCTGTTACATGACAACCAACGAGTGAAGAAAATTGTGTCAACACATCACATCTTGAAACAGATGGGTAACAGCAGCAGAAGAAGACCACCCGGGGTTCCCCTCCTGTCAGCTAACAACAGGAAACAACTCGCATAAGTAAGACCATGACAGGCTGGAGAAACAGATTATTCTCATTATGAATATGCTGCTGACAAGGTGGACTTTATAAAATGGCTGCTGAGTCTGTGTTTGACACTTGAGGTCAGGTTAATCAAAAACTTTAAAATTACTTGAAATTTTTGAAAAGAAACTTTGAAATCAAAAGAATTTTCATATTACCATATTTAAAAGAATAGGAAATGTTGTTCCAATTATTATAGAAAGTAAAATATTCAGTATTTGATTGTCATAGATAATAATCCAGAACAAATTCTGCTTAGAGTCCCAAACAATTTTGGATTGTTTTTTTTCCCATTCAGTTTTAATAACAATTGAAACCATGCTATGAAAAAGTACTGAGTCCTCTATAAATAATTAATTTCTGTTTTTGTTTTTTTTATTAAGCAGACAAACTTCCTTGAAATCATATTTAACCACAAGTATGTGTAGAATGAGGAGATTGTGGTGCAGTGGAATGGCTCAGATCAAAACAAATTTATGTATGATAAAACTCTAGGTCTAAGAAACTGACAACCTTCGGTACGATTTTGAAACTGAAACCTATGGAAGCACATTGCTGTCACGGAGGGAAAAAAATGTTTCGAGCGCTATCACGTTATAACGTGATAGTTATCTTGTTTAAACATGATAATATGTTGTATAAACATGATAGTTATCTTGTACATGATCATTTCATGTCCAGGAGGTGGCGGTAGTGTGCTTTTCGTGCAGGCATAAAGAAGACTAGTACAATGGCTAACAGGAGTTGGTCAAGTTTTCCTTCATGCTTGGTCTAAAACATGGAGAGGTACTGATGCTGCTTTGCATTGTGGTGGAAACCATTAATAGTATACCCACCATGAGCAGGATCCTAAACAGAATCAGATTGCACAGAAGGAAATGTCTTTCATGCAGTGATAGCAATGTGCTTTTGTAAAAACCAACCTGATATTAATGTTCAGAGATGCTCAGTGCAGAAAAAGGAAGGAGCAATTTACATTAAAGATCAACTATGCCGGGTGAGCTCTGTGGAAGTGAACAAAAAGAAGAAAAAAAATTTGGATCTTGTATTCTAGGGGAGGAACAGGGAAACTGAGGAAAAATTACACAATGCAGTGCATGCTTTGGCTAGGAAAGAAAGCTTGACTACAGCACTTTAGTCAAGCACTTTAGGGAACGCAGCTGTTCTTTTATGAGGATAAAGACAGTCATTTGAGGAAATATTTTCCATTACAGTATTTTTAAATCTTTATGTCTTCTGCTTTTACTAACAGAAGATTGTGTTGAACCTACAAATGCTAGTTCTTGGCTGCATGTTTAGCCCTTCATCATCATGACATTTTAACCTCTACATTAATATGGTGTAGCTAAAACCTCACAACTGATGAAGTAGTAAAAACAAAATACAATGCAACCACAGCATGGCTCACTAATATGAAGTAATGTATCCTAATGAGTTGTTAAAGGAACATGCTGATGTAAGAATGCCGGTCAGAACTGGAGTAGCTGTAAACTGAGGGCTACTCTTCTGAATCAGTTAAAAAAGGTAATGCTACGACCACAAAATCAAGAAAAAAAAGAGTGAAGAAATTTATTGCAATAAAATTTATGTAAAAAAAAAAAAAAATCCACTGTTTTTAAGTCAAAACAGTACAGCTGCAGAGACGAAGACGCGCCTGAAATTTGGCTGCTCTGAAGCAAAATATCATCACCATACTAAAATAATGACCAGTCACTTTTTTTTTCTTTGCCAAAAAGATGATTTACAGAAAAAAAATAAAATACAATAAAATAAAATCACTTTTGGCAAAAATGACTTAGGCCATTATTTTGGGAAGGTAATGATATGAAAAAAAAGAGTGGTCTGACTCTTTTAATTTGTTTCCAAATTTGACCATTTGATGAATGTACACATTAATTATGGACAGTAAAATAACAATACTGTAGAATTTCATGATTTAAAAAAAATATTTATCCAGCTTCCTGTTAAAGGTACCTTAATTGATCATCAAGGTAAGAGCCTGGATCCTTTCAAATGGACCACAGTCAACATTTGAGAAAGTGCCAACACTCCCACACATTGAGCACCTGACATGCCACACATTTATTTCCTCTGCAACCTTAGATTTCAATCAAGATCTGCAGAGAGGTGCAGAATCTCTGGGGTTTGCACCCTCTTTCTGCATCTGTAAAAGTGAATAATTGATTACGTTCAGGTCCTGGTGAGGAGAGAGAGGGCAGCCTGGTTCGTCACCCTGTCAGAGTACACTGTGGCAGTGATGCAGAAGCAGAACCAGGGGAAGCTGCAGCGCACCCACACCCACCGAGGAGATACAGAAGTACCCTTCCTCTTCCTCTCCTCCTCCACCGCCTCCCCCTCTCCCTCTCCGTCTCTCTGCGCTCAGTTTTCACAGAACTGCACACAGACAGACAGGCAGGCAGACAGCTAGGCAGGCGCTGTGTGTGTGTGTGTGTGTCGCCTCTCCACCGACTTCAAGAAGCTCACGCACCCAGCCTCCTTTTCCCAGCGCCGGGATGCTGCCGGAGCTCGGCTCGAGATGGCTGAGGCTGATGTTCGTGTCGGTGGTGTGTCTGTGCCTCTGCCTGCCGGGGGAATCGTACACCAAGAAAGCCCCGAAGGTGCCTCGCTGCCCTGCGACCTGCTCCTGCACCAAAGACAGCGCCTTCTGCGTGGACACCAAGGCCATCCCCAAGAGCTTCCCCCCTGGAATCATCTCTCTGTGAGTCCACAATCCTACCAGAAAAGCATCCCTTGAACGACCAGCCTCGGCAGCATGTAGGCTGGTACAGAGGGCTACATCACTGATGTCACCCACGGTTATGTAATGATGCGTGGACGTCTCGACTGTGTTTTAATGACATTTAAAGTGCACAAAGCTGAGTTTCAAGCTGTAGAGTGTTTGCCAACAAAACTGTGATAATAACAATTGTCATAAAAATGCTTTTTTTTTTTTTAAAAAAAAAAGATGATTTTGTTCCTTTAATGTTCCAAATATAGATGAGGGAGAACGATCCAGAGAGGAATACTAACAATAGATTCCCACGCTCAACTGCAGGAGACTTATTTCCTCTGAGAGATCCAGTCTCAGAGAGCGCACAGAGATGCTTTCAGCGAATTAAAGCGCAAAATGATGAAGACACGGGGTTTTGCTGATAGGGATGTGGGGCATCTTAGCCTCAAACACCTGTGGATTGGATGGATTAGCGCAGACTTAGAATGTCCTGATTTAATAACAGGGGAGAAAGTGGTGATGGGAAAAGTGCGTCCTAGTTTGGAAAAGTTGTTTTGAAATTTACACTGGCAGGTTTTCAAAGTTTAGGCTGTAGGTCAGGGGTCTGTAACCTGCGACTCCGGAGACCTATGAGTGACACCATGGCTCCTAATAACTTTCTCAAAAAAAATGTAACTAATACTTTTAAATATAGATATACTAACAAGTGTTTTGCAGTTTATTTTTCAAGGAATTGAATTAAAATTCCACAAAAGACTGACTTTAAATGTACCAGCAGCACATTTTTAGAATAATTTTTCTCGTCATCTGGTTGGAAACTGTTTGTTTTTTTTCTTCATAATTTTCCACGACTACCAACAGTCTACAAATGCATCCATTTTCTTTTAGCAAAGGTTTTATGTTTTTCTTTATTTCAAAACGTAAAAATATAAACAAAATGGTGTTGTATGGAATAATGACAACTAATTTCCTATATTAAATATTTGCCAAAAGTCAAAATTTGACTTTGTTTGTGTTTTTTAAGTTCAGGTAACATTAGTGGCTCTAAATCAGTTTTATTTAAACAATCAATCAAGTTGACTCCTACAGCACATTCCAGCAACAATTCAGTTCAAAGTGCTTTACATCATGAAAACATAAAAACAGTCACTAATTGTGAAGCCAGTAACAAACATTACATTTTGTGAAGTTATTTAGAGGAACTGGGGGCAAAAATATAGACTCTTGCCTTAGATGGAATGAAAATGACTGGGCTGCCAGTGAGAGGAAGATGTTATATTATATACCTGCTGTGATGTTTTATCATTGCTCACCTAAAACCCATCTGGATGGGATCTGATGACGGTTTCCTGTCTGAACAGGACGATGGTGAACGCGGCCTTCACGACGATCCCAGAGGGAGCTTTCTCGCACCTACACCTGCTGCAGTTCCTGTGAGCCGCAGAACACGACACTGTTAACACAAACAGACACCACACAGTCAGTTTAACGAGGCCTGTTGTTCAAAAGCGCCTCCGTGTCACAGGTATGCATGGAGACAAGACACGATGTTGTTGAGCAGCAACAATGAGGCGACTTGAGCCACTCTACTCCAGATGAATGCTTATTGAAAGCAGTGGTGACATAGCAGTAATAAGGGTAAAGTGGCTCAGTATCAGTGTCTTTGCCAATGACTGACTCCCTTCAGTGCAGCTTTGCCACACAAAGGCAAGGCTTGTCTCCTCAGATGCAGTCAGGAGTGTGTGTTTATATGCGGCGGCATGCAGATCTGTGTGTTTATGGGAGATCCTGAATGTATCAAAACTTTTTCCACTTTGTGTCATTTTACAAGTTTTAAATGGACTCTATTAGGATTTTAAATAATAGACCAGCATGATTTGAAGTTAAGAAGAGTTTTAAGAATGATACATGATTTCCAGCTTTTTTTCAAAAAATTTTCTTTATTTTTTGTTTTTACAAATGAACTTGGAAAAATATCAGCATTATTGTTATTTTTACAAATATTTTTAGTGCAATAGAGACTCAGTTTGGTTTGCAGTCACTCACCATCTAATTTGATTAACCTTAATCTGTTTTCCACTTCACATTTAAACATATTTATACATTCATGCACTACTTTGTGTTGGTCTGTTACGTAAGATAGAATGTTTTGTAGTCAGATTGTGACAATGGTAAAAAGCTCAACGGTTACGAATACGTTTAAAAAGTGCAGCAAATTTTACTGGATGTTCTGCTTTCAACAGGCTCTTGAACTCCAACACCTTCACCATGATTGCCGACGATGCTTTTGCTGGTCTGTCCCACCTGCAGTATTTGTGAGTGTCGCTGAATCCACAGTGTTTTTCATCTTTAGCAAATGTCCAACTATCACTGCCTACTTTTAAATATGAAGCATTAATAGCAATATTACATTTTCTTTATACTTATATATGATAATATCTTTTATATTGACTATTTGGGCAATTTCCCAGGGTGGCATTAGAAATAGGGGCAGTTTACGAAGGTATGACTTCACCATCGGTTGTGGTGGCTTGACATGTTCTTTTTTGAATTGCTTCCAAATATGGAAGCTGGTACTCCATGTTTGCTGCTGAGCATAGACTGACTTATTTTTTATGGAACCACACTATATTCCATCCAGCTCCAAAACACTCAGCTAATTTACTGTATTGTAATTACTTGGGTGCTTGCCCAGAGTGCCATTTATGTGCAAACAACCGAGGATATATTCAGTGAATTCTCCTGGTTGACCTCGGCAACTTGCAGTATCTTGATCAAGCGTTATTACTGGCCGAAGTGGTCAAGCAAAGGCCGGGCATTCCTGAGCTAAAATGCAGAGTAATTTCAGTGTACGCCATTCTTGTGTTGTGTTTTAGTTAACAACTCTGCTCTATATTTAGACCATCTCTATACTGTGAAAGTTACATAAGGTTGCACAGACTGATCTTGTGTTACTGCCGTGGAGTCCCGCAGTGCTTTTATTTTCTGCAGAGTTCATCGCTGTATCTTTGCCACGGACGGTAAATTTAACATCCACAGTCAGATCTGAGCAGAGAAGCTCTGCAGTGCTAAAATACAGAGCCAGAAGTGAAATTAAAAATAAATCCTTCTCTGACAGCTAGCACTTAGCCTCTGCAGTGTAAAAAAAAAAAGAAGCTGAATATGCCATCCTGTGAATTGATGTGCTTTAGAAAGTCATTAGGTGATGGCTTGGAGTGGGCAGGCTGCTGGCTGAGTGGGCTTGACTGCAGACCAGCTTGCAGACCTGATCCTCACTGCGGCCTGCCTGCTAAGGATGCTGATAAAGTCATTGAGTTATTTCCAGACACCTCCAGAGAGTTTGGCCCTTAACTATGTATCGACAAAGCAAAGACAGAACAGGATCAAATGATGCTGACAATCCATTTGCAGAACTTGAATGACTTTGTGTGTCATTTTAGACTTGAAGTGAGATTCTCATCTGTCAAAAGTAGACTCCGTATTAATATTTGACTCTAAATCGGATTTTTAAGCAGAAGGAAACGTAGCTGAAATCTTTTACTTGTTTCTGACAGATTTTTGCTGTACTGAACACAGACATTGACCGAGCCAACAAGGGTGACTTTCTGCAATGCAGACAAGATAACAGAAGGTTATCTTAATGTGATTGATTTGTTCCCATCACAGATTCATTGAGAATAATGACATCCAGGACCTGTCCAAGTATACCTTCAGAGGACTCAAGTCTCTCACTCATCTGTGAGTATTTTAGGGTGTGGAGACGAATCTTTTACTTTGAAATGTCTAAACCTAAGCTATTTGCTTTAGAGATGCACTGATCAAATATTTGTGACCGATTTCTCATCATTGCTTCTTTGAAAGCTTTGAATGTTGCAAAGTTTTGTAATTCAGCTCTATTTAAGTAAGCTTTGCCTTGAACACAGCAGTACATGTGGTACAGTTGACGGTTTATGGATACATTTAAAAGACTGATATCAGAAATTTAACACAAAATGACTAATCATTTTGACCTCAATCTCAAGTTAAAGAACTTAAAACTTTCCATGTGCAAAACAGCCATCAGGCGAAAATCATTACAAGAAATTACTTAGCTAAGGCAATGTGCATAGTATGTAAAATATAAGTTTATTTCCTATAAGTGAGGAAAGCTGCACACCAAAAGAGAGACCGTGAATGGGTTTAGAATGAATATTCAGAAGGAGGGCAGTGAAAAATAATGCTCTTGTTTCATACAAGCACTTTCTGCATTTGCAGTGATATTTGTCTGGGCAGAGGGAGAGAGTGAAACTCTCTCCAGAAAGCATGAGAGTCAGCAACTAGAAAGGAGTTGCTCTGAAATAAGATTTTACTCATCTAATTTAAAGACATGATTTAGAGTTTACATTTGAACCATCTTTAGCATCTTTTGTTAGCATTTAGCAGAAATGCTAAATGTTAGCATGAAGGTTAGCATGATTAGCATTACTAAGAAACATCAGTGTACTTTCCCAACAAAAAATGTAGAACCAACTCATTCGTAGCCAATTCAGCACCTTCCTCCTTCAGTAACAGCATCCACACCTAAGACTATTGTCGTTTGTGCAACATGTTAGCATTTAGC
Organism: Xiphophorus hellerii; assembly: GCF_003331165.1. Lineage (NCBI taxonomy): Eukaryota > Metazoa > Chordata > Actinopteri > Cyprinodontiformes > Poeciliidae > Xiphophorus > Xiphophorus hellerii. Next base: position 25,594,614 of record NC_045683.1, on the reverse strand, counting down.
TGAGAATCTTTTCAGATTCCTGTTGCCAGTTGATTTGTTTTTTGCATCTCTGATGTACATCTACGCATTTCGAACTGGACAGATGATCAGTATGGATCCATATTACGGACAACTCTCACTTTGCAGATCCCTCTCAAACAACAACCTGCAGCAGCTGCCCAGAGATCTCTTCAAACATCTAGACATCCTCACAGATTTGTAAGTTTGCAATATTATCCTGAACTCTTTAAGCAGAACAGTCAGTAGCTCAGTTTCTCTGAAGTTTAACATTTTATAGCTAGAGTGTATGAGGAACTGTTGAAGGATGATCACTGAAAAAAGGTTGTTCAGATGATTTGTGTGTGAGATCTAAAAAGATATATAGATATGTTTGTTTTTTTTTCATCTTTATGATTCAGAGACCTGCGTGGGAACTCGTTCCGCTGCGACTGTAAGATCAAGTGGCTGGTCGACTGGATGGAGAAGACCAACACTTCAGTTCCAGCCATCTACTGCGCCAGCCCCTTTGAGTTTCAGGGTCGCAGAATCCGAGATCTCACTCCACGAGATTTCAACTGCATCACAGCAGGTTTTTTTTGTTTTATTTTAGTCAATCTGTCTGCTGAAGGTCATGGTGTAGTTTCATTGGTGTTCTCACTCTGATTTCTCATCCAACAGACTTCGCTGTGTATGAAACCTTCCCTTTCCACTCAGTGTCAGCGGAGTCCTATGAGTTCAATGGAGATCAGTTTGTGGCCTTTGCTCAGCCCGATTCTGGATTCTGTACCCTGTACATATGGGATCATGTGGAGATGATCTTCAGAAGATTTCACAACATCACTTGTAAGTTTCTGGTTGTGATAATAAAAACCGATACATTGCACTCTGTAAATAATGAAAACTTTATTCCTTCGGCTTCCCTCTTTCTCCTGAAGCTCGCTCGGCTGTGTACTGCAAACCTGTTGTGATAAACAACACTCTTTACATGGTTGTGGCTCAACTTTTTGGTGGATCTCACATATACAAGTAAGGCCTGCAGTTCAGCTTCATATTTAGCTAGTGAGTGCAACTGAAAGTAACAGCTCAGTGGCAAATATTTAATGGTTTCCTTCTTTAAAAAATTTAAAATCACGTATACTTTTTTTAATCTACTTTGCACTAGTTTATTCCATTCAATTCCAATAATATAAATTGAAGTTTGTGGTTGTAACATGATTAAATTTGTCGAGAAGTTCAAGTTTAATTCTAACTCTTTGCTAGAAGTCAACTAGTTAATTGCCCTTAGGTTTGTGAGTGTGTGTATTGTTGTTTCTCCTGTTTGTCTCTGTGTTAGTGTGAGTTAGCTTAGCATACACACCTCTCACCCAATGACTGATGGAGATAGATCCCAGGCCAATGACCAGATAGGGATTTCGCAGCTATAGTAAATGGATGGGTTGAGGTCGAATTTGAAGAAAGGTCCTCTTGTAAAAACTGTTAAGTTGATATTTTTGGAAAGACAGTGGAGCAGATATTGTTTTTCCATTAGAGAAAACTGAACTCTGAACTCTGGGAAATCCCCTGACAGCCTCTGTGTGAACGCAGGTGGGAGGAGGGACCGCAGCGCTTTATAAAGATCCAAGACATCGACACCAACCGGGTGAGGAAACCAAACTTTGTGGACACCTTCCTGCTGGACGATGAGTGGTATTTTGTTGTGGCGGACAGCTCCAAGGCAGGCTCCACCAGTATCTATCGCTGGAACAGCAATGGGTTCTACTCCCATCAGTCCCTCCATCCTTGGCACCGGGACACTCACGTGGAGTTCATAGACGTTGGCGGGAAGCCTCACCTTATCCTGTCCAGCGCCTCCCAGCCTCCCGTGGTCTACCAGTGGAACCGGAACCAGAAGCAGTTCGCTTTCCATTCCATAATCACGGAGCTCGCAGACGTGCAGATGGTCAAGCACTTCTGGGTGAGGAAGGTCCTCTACCTCTGCCTCACGCGCTTCATTGGCGACTCCAAGATCCTGCGCTGGGAGGGGCAGCGCTTTGTGGAGATCCAGACTCTGCCCTCTCGGGGGTCGATGGCGGTGTATCCCTTCACGGTGGGGCCTCGCCAGTACCTCATCCTGGGCAGTGACTTCTCCTTCTCCAGAGTGTACCTGTGGGACGACCTCACCCAGCGCTTCCAGCCCTTCCAGGAGCTCAACATGAGGGCCCCGAGGGGCTTCAGCCTGGTGTCCGTCGACAACAAGGACATTCTACTGGCCGCCAGCTTCAAAGGCAACACCCTGGCCTACCAGCACCTGGTGGTGGATCTCAGTGCCAAATGAGCAGCAGGAGGTGTTCACCTACCTTCAGTTTAAAATGTGCCAATAAGACTGCAAAAATGTCGAAGCCATGTAACTGAAAGTGCTGTTTCCTCTGAGGTTTTGAGTAAGTCAACTAATTACATGATTGTTTATGATCTTTTGCACTATTGTTTAAAATCTAATTGAGATATGTCAACATTAGAGTTGTGGAACTGTTGAATCACTGTTCTATTTAAAAGAAATTATGGCTAGGCCATTGTTTTTATTCCTTGTGTTGTATTTAACTAATATCTAAATAACATGCATGTACATTTTCAGAATTGTTTGAAAGACCACACTGGAAGTTGAATTACTGAGAGGAAAACTATGTTTTGTACGGTATAGGGTGAACTGAAAACCCTTTTGCACGACACTGTGTATAAAACAAGCTAACCCTAAAACACTTAAAACACTTTGTTTCATACCCATATGTATATATATATCATCAACATAAATATGTTTCTGACTAAATGCTTGTTCAAATCAAATCAACATTTTGTCACCATTCATTGTAATGCCAATGCAATGTCCACAATAAAATGAGATTGGTGTAAGAATTTTAGCAAAGTGTAAAATCTTAGCAGCCATTCAGCATTTTAACAGTTTGTACTGCTGCCTTCAATGCTGCTGTTCCAAAATTTCATGCAGCGAGTGAGAGGAGCCCATAATGTAGCAGCTATGATTAAGATTTTGTGCAGAGGGTAAGGAGACAGTCTGTACTGTAGCTGGACTTGTTCTGCCATGATCAAGGATTAGTAAGATACAATAATGGCGACACAAATAAAAAAAAAATTAAGTTAAATAAATTTTATGTCTCTCGGTATAATCATAACATAATGTAGAGGTCAAAATATATTTTACATGTAATGGTAGAAAGTATTGTTTCTCCCTTTTCAGTCAGAAACTTCTTAAAATTCACTGTAATACAGACTTTTTACACAAAATCTTTCCTGCCATCACTATCTATGTAACTCTGAAGAATTTGAATTAGTATGAGTTACAACAGCATTTAATTTCCCTTTGGGATACATTTTTGAATTAAAATTATTTTTGAACTTATGAGTGGTATTCTTTTTGGCCCTATTAGTAAGATCAAATATTATCATTTAAATAAATACATAATCTTAGGTCTGTTGCTTATAACGCAACTGATTTCTAGAAAAGAAAGGTCAAATAAATGCATGGCAGTGCCTTTAGTCAGAGGCTTCTTTCAGCCTGCTCTGATACAGACTGCTACAGGAGATCGATCCTGCCCACGGCCATCAATATGCACAACTCATTGAAGAAAATTGTATAAGTTACAAGAACATTCAATTGCCTTCTGGTATTACTTTAGTATTTCTGAATATAACTGTATTTGATTAGTGAATATTTTTTATGGAACAGCAGCAAAAGGAAACAGTGCCATCTTGTGGTAGAATGGGGAAAATACCCAGAAATTGTACTCAAGTTATAAGGTCCCTGATTCAGTATAATATTACTCAAGGAAAAGTAAAAAGTAGCAGTTCAAGAAATTAAGGTTATTTGAGTATTGAGTAATTGATCAGAATATGTATTTTGATATTAAAAAATGTCACCAGGTAGATGAAAAAATGAAAAATATCATCTACCTGATGATATATGTGCAATTTCTGGTATTTAAAAGATTAATGTGCAAAATAAGAAAACATAAATACGATAATTGCCGGATAACAAAGTCAGGCAAGAAACACATATTTTCTTTTTCACTATAAAACATATGAAACAGATATCTGTAGTAGGTGATGTAGACCAGGGTAAAGTACTTCCAATTGAAATTAATATCTTCACTGTATCTTCTTGACCTCCAAACGGCACAATAGGTTCAAAAGATAGAAAACAATATTAGAACAATGAATCTTGGGTGCAAACAAGCTGCTTCATTTTAACATAAACTGATGTGTCTCTATGTCTGGTACGTTTTTGACTAAAAGATGTTTGTTCTTCATTCAGTGAAGTTACTCAGTTGATAAGAGTATCCAGAAATAAAGTAATAGTAGTGATAATTCATAATAACACTACGTAAGAAAAGATTAAACGTATGGTGTAGAAATTCAACTCCGCAACATCTTCCCCAAACAGTTTCTCGAGTGAATGCAACTAGTTACTACGCACCTCTTGTAAACTGTCACAAAAACAATATTATTATGTAACATAGCTCTATATTATTCCTTTGGTGGGGTGGTAGCTCTATGCTTCCACAGTTTTCAGGCCCTCATGTTTTTTTCCGAGAAAAAACACATGAGGACTTCTTGCGTACAAATGTTGCAACTGTGAAGTTCCTGAGCAAAATGCTGGGTGCGCTTTCTTTTCTCTACAGCGCATCTCTGGTGGGCGGTAACCTGGTGTTACCGCCCACCCAGAGCAGAGGGAAAGCCGCCGCTTCCCCGTCTTGGCGTGAATAATAAACACACACAATCATTTTTTTTTTGTTGATATATAAAAGCTAGCTCAGTGTTAGCATGAGTTTACAACACCGTGGCGAAGTGAAAGTCTCTGACAGTTGATTTTGATCACCGGAGCTGTAATTTTCTTCGACAAAAGATGTGTGAACCTACATGCTATCTAGCATTAGCTGCTAATACTAGCCTTCTCTCTCGAGTTCACTGTTGCCAGTGTTAACCCAGCGATCCTCGCAACCAAGTTACCGTGACGAGCTGGTTTAAGTGGCGAACCAGAACCTTTTCAGTGTGGGCTTTATAAAATGTCTGGCACGTCGGAAATGAGCCTGCCACCCGAGTGGAACGACGACGAGCGGATGAACTTTATGTTCTCCGAGTTCAAGGAGAACCGGGACGTGAACACCACGGACTGGGACAGTAAGATGGACTTCTGGACAGCTCTCATCATGCGGAGCTGCAGGCGGCGCGGCTCCGTGATTGTCAACCTACAGGACCTCAACAAAACCTTCCAAAGGAAAGAGAAAACACCGCTGGGCCTTTCGACTGTAATCCAGACCATGGCCAGGTAACCGTGGACGGGTCGGTGCTCGTCAGTATTATTGTCAAGTCATGTTAACTCTCTCTCTCTCTCTCAGGTGTGGGAAGATCCAAAGAGAGTCTGAGTTCGCCGCCAGCGTGGACTGTGGGTGGGTTTCCTGGAGTGTGGGGATGCTGCTGGTGAAGCCACTCAAGTGGACCTTCTCCACGCTTCTGGGCAGCAACAGAGTTCCTCTGGAGGAGTCTTTCGTTGTTATCGAGCAAGTAAAGGTTTGCCATGCTCTTGTTGTTCCCATAGGTTGAATTTCAGCTAGAAGATGCAGTCCTTTGCATAACGCTTTAACTTCTGCTTAATTTGACACATTACAACCACAAACTAGAAAAAAAAGAACTCTGAAAAGTGTGGCATGCATGTGTCCCCATCTCCCATTGGATTTTATTTGGGTTATCAGAGTAAATGTGCTGGATACAAATGCATGACATTTTTTTGTTGTGTGTTGATCTCTTGCATAAATTGCTAATAAAATTGAGTTGTTTTGGGGTTTTTTTTTTTCAAGAAAAGGGTTGGGAATACTTTCATAAGGGCACTGCATCTACTGCACAGTCAGATTTGTTTTAAGACGCAGCTGCGCTGGGTGGTTTCCTATTTCGGCGCGAGACGTGGTGATACAACTTCATTCTTCTTCTTTTTCAGGAGAAAGCCGCGGAACTGCTAAAGGTCTACCGAAGCAGTGACTTTTCAAGCTGCTCCATCATCTCATTTCAAGAGCTGTACACTCTCGCCTCCAACATCTGCGCTGATGAAAGCACCCTGTGCATGGCTCTGCTGCAGCTGCAGAAGGACAAGCTGGTCATAGTTTCCTTGCACGAGGGAGAGAAGGTAAAACAGAAAATAATCACTGTTGGGGCTGCATGATGTTAGGAAAACATGATTCAAGAATGTCACCACAGTGATGTGATTATTATCTTTCTGTTTTAGGTCGATAGCAGAACACAGATGGTCAATATTTCTGTCTGAACAAGGAAGTTTTATTGTAACTCTGCTAAACAAATTAGTTATAGTTTCTTAATGAACTATTTACTTAACTATTTACCCTCAGGAACTCTTTACAACAAGTGGCACCAGATATATGACAAAAATAAACAGTCTGAATGAGTAGCATTCAATTATTAGCTAACACGTACTGCAATCTAGGCAGTGCTTCATAATACGCGGTGACAGAATATTGTTTTTCATATGTTGTGCAGCTCTAATCAAAGGCAACTAAAAAGTTTTAAAATACAACACAAGTACTTTGTACGATTCATGAAGACGTACCTGATTTCTTCTGTTTTCCAGATTGTGAAGTTTTGTCAGCCAGGACAGGATCGTGTGTCTCCGGTTAGTGACGTAGACATCGGGATCTACCAGCTGCAGCGCAGCGAGAAACTTCTGGAAGAGCGTGTGCAGAAACTGAGCCTGGAGGCTGACAGGTTGATCTTAGACATGAACATTCCTGTTAGACGTCTAGTTCTTGTATACGAAGTGCGAATTACTTTAATTCAAGAGAGCCAAATGCAGAGGGTTAGATTTGGATGCTTGTTGTTTAGCATAATCTCACAATGAAAAATACTGAAAAAAACAACCTTTAAATTGCCCTGAGAAAACAAATTGAAGATATGTTTTTGTAATTCAGTAATTAAATAAAATATATTTGCACTTTAATGTGGCTTAAGGATAACATGCACTTTGCTGAGGCTTTTGCAAAGGAAAGTGTCCCACAGCATCGCAGGTCCACTATCAGACTTGACACTGAGCATAATTTGCTTTTCCACATGTTCATCCTTTGTTTTACAAGACTTACCAGAAGTGATTGTTGTGAAAAAGCTCAGTCTTTATTCCTGTACTTTTTTAGTGCCGCAACTAAAGATAATTTCAATAGTTGATTATTTTATTGATGATTCTGATGATTAAGCAATTAATTTTCAGGAAAAAAAATAAAGGTTGCTTTTTGGGGACAGAGGAGTTTTCAATGTTTTCACTGCAGGATTATGCTATCACAATAATAAATTCATAGCTTTGAAGTATTCCTGTGCGTCTTACAGGACGCACCAAACCTGTGCAAAGAGCCGCAGGTTTGGTGCATTAGTAATTTATCTCTACCTTTTTTTTTTTTTTTTACTAAATTGCACTCTTAAAAATGATTTCTAGGTGCAAAGAGGAAGCAAGAATTCTGCTGCGAGACGGGAAGAAAACACAGGTCATTATAAACAGAAACTTTGAGACTCGACCTTCGAAATCACAGCAGCCGTTTAAGTTGAATTTCTGTCTCCAAGGCGCTGAGGTGTTTGAGAGGCCGGAAGAGAGTGGAGAAGAGAGCAGACAGCTTGTTCGCCAAGCTGGAGACCATCAGGGGAATCCTGGAACGAATAGCGCAGTCGCAAACCGATAAGATGGTATGAAGGGCCTTAAATCTTAGACGTCCACATGTCTTCTGTAACGAAGTTTTCCTTCATTGGGTAAAGGGTGTGTTCTGGTGTGTGTGCAGGTTATGCAGGCCTACCAGGCTGGAGTGTCTGCTCTGAGGATGTCGCTTAAAGATGTGACTGTGGAGCGCGCCGAGAGCCTGGTGGATCAGATCCAGGAGGTACGCAGCCGTCGTTAAGACAGGAACTTATATATTTCGATTATTTATTAGATTTTTATCATTTTTTTATGGGCTCCTGTTCCATATTAACAGTTATGCGACACGCAAGATGAGGTGAATCAAACCATTTCCAGTGGTGTAACTGCTGCAGGTAAGTCGTTCTGTTCCTACTTGGTTTAATTTTCTTTTACGTTATTATTTATTTTATTCATTTTTAGCATAATGGGATCATGTCACATGTAAATGTAAACAAATGTTTCTCTCAAAAGTACATTTACTATAACATAAGGAATTAAGCACCAATCAACCACCAATAATGATCCCTGTTACAACACAACAGGGATCATTATTGGTGTTTTTGTGGTATTTTTTAATACATAAAACGGTGTATTAAAAAAGAAAAAATCTTCTTGCTCAGTAAAGTCAAGTGCTTTACTGTGCACTTGACTCAGTAAAGTGTTGTCTCAATGTGTCTCATTTTAGCATATTATATTTTAATATTTTCTTAAAAGTAAAAATGTATAGTCTTTGTAGTTTCTTTAGATGGATTGTTCCATTTGTTTAGTTCTGACTTTGTGTTTTTTTACTTCTGATCCTCCCCAATTATAAATGCCATCTTTATTATACATGTTTTTGTTGTTTATGTGTCGGTAACATACTGTTTGTATTTTTAAGCATAACTTGCAGAACATAGTAGTCCACCAAGTCGTGAAATTCCATGAATTTGAAGAACAATGGATTTGTTGGACCATTGTAGCGTTTTTTTGTGCTTATAATTCTAACGGCTGCTTTTTTGCAAAAAATAAAAATAGAACTTTCTTGTGCTTTGCAGTCATCCCCCCCCCCCCAACACTTCTACACGATAAGTCTAATAACGAGTGATCAGTTTATTGACGTATTATGCATTCTGTCAGTAGATGAAGACATGGACGAGTTGGAGAAGGAGCTGAAAGCGTTGCTGGATGAGTCAGAGCCAGATGTGAACACATCAGGTCTACCTGCAGTCCCAACGAACCGCCTGGGTCCCGCCGGTGAGCAGATCCTCAGTCCTCTGCCTGACGTACCCCGCGGCCACTTGCATGTTACCGCTGACGTGCTAGAGGAGGAACTGAATCGATTAACCTTATCAGAAACAGGTGCGCACCTCCAGATTCCTTCAGTTCTTTCCGTCTTTCAGCCGTTCCAGATGACATGTCGGTCAACTGTCTTTGTTTTCAGGATCTCCACAGAGGAAGGCAACGTCACCAGAGAGGAGAGCAGAGGCCGCTCAGTGATTTTCATCGACATCCAATTCAAAACAAAGCACTTTACTTCTTTCAATAAAGACAAGTACAGAGGAGGCATGCCAATCTGGACTTTCCAACAAATAGTGCCGGTCTACTTTTTAACTTGCTTGCTGTCGTAATTTGAATAACCCTTTGGCTCCAGTGGGAATGCTTTTAAACCGGTTAAGAGAACCGTACAAATGGTTTGTCCTGTGTTTATGGATTCTACGTGGATGCTCGTCATAGACCGTTGTGTAAAGTGTGTGACAGTGGCCTTCTGAGGTGTAAAGACGAAGCTGTGTAATGCCAAATGATTTATCATAACCAAGTTTATTGTTGAGATGTACCTGGAAGGATGGAAAAGAATGCCTAAAGTGAGTTTAACCAAATATGTTTGTCAAAAAATAAAATTTATTTTAATCACTTGTCTTGAGGTTTATTTGCGTTAAATCAATAAAAGATAAAAAGCCCTGTTGGTCTGCACTCATCCTAGCAACACTGACCTATTGGACAACATTGTGAATCCTCTTCTCATTTGATTGTTTCAAAATGTCTGACGATGTCCGACAAAATAGTTTTAAGGTGACTCCTCTGCGCCATGGCAACTTCTGTCCTTTTCAAGTTAAAATCCACTGTCTTGGGTAATTTCTCCTTTTGATTAGTAAGTTTGGTAATCTAATAATCATCTAACTGTAATAGTGTGACAAGATGTCAATTTATATTCTTGCTGAAGCACAAATGGTGGCCCCGAGTTCAAAATGGCAAGTCATCAGATGTGTCACTATCCATGATAAAAAATTAAAAAATACTGAATATTTTTGTGACAGTTCCCCCGTACCTCATCCTAGGGGCACCGCTGTTGACAAACAAACCTGGCCCAGTAAAGTGACCTTTCCTCCAGCTTTTCTGACACTCATTCGAACCAAGTAACCAAACCAAAAGCATGGCAGTAAAACAATCATTTGTATTCTTTAATGACAAGTGATTTTATTGTGAAAAGCAGGCTATTAAGAGATTTAATTACCATTATTGTGGTGGTGTGATAGGTACAGAGTGCATCAGGATTGTTGCTTTTCTTTTTTTGTCTTCTTTTTTCCCGCTGGGTCATTAATAAACAATAAATTAAAAAAACAACTCATTACAAATTGACAGCCTTTTAAAAAGTACAGTTGGTAATATCACAATGTCCAGCAGTGTTTTAAAAATGCCCTTGTACGACAAAAAGCATTAATGAATATTGTTCAAACCTAAACGAAATCCTCCGTCATCTTTCCTCAGACACGCCCGCGCTCTCCTCCTCGCTCACACACGCAGAAACACTCCCTACTTCCATATATATATATATATAAATATCCATATTGCATTAAAATATGTCCAGCGCTGCTTCCTTCTACGAAGCAAAGGAAAAGCTTCGACTCGATAACCGGCACATTTCAGTTACACACATCGCAGCTTCTACCTACGGTCACGTGAGTATACAGATACCAAATAAAAAAAGACATTTACGGAGCAGCAGTGTTATTACGTCACCTCTATCCTACGAAGCTGCTGCTGACGTCTTGCTATATAGACTGCTGCTACCTCCTCTGTACTCCAGATATGTAACGGTGACTTCTAGCCATGACTACGTTTCACAGCTTGAGCACGACTAGGCCGGTTAAGCAGGCACTGACGCAGATATTTGGCTGAGAATTGGTTGTTTGCACCACATAAAACAGATCCGACAGGTCGAAGCAAAAAGGTCAAGATGTGAAAAGTACAAAAAAAAAAAAAAACACAACTCATTGGGAGATTAATAAAACTCATTTGGCGTGCTTTACAGTAGTCCATTTCTACCGTAGAAGAAGAAAACGTAAAGGTCCTCATGGAGTACCACAAAATGACGCTTTTGTTGATACTGCTGCGTTGTGTAAAAAGCAGGCTGCACAGTGGTTCAGGCTCTTCGCTGTTCTTGCAGTGTAAGTAAGTGTGTATACGCTAGGGTCAGATGCATAAATAGTGCAAAAAACCAAACACAATGCATGTACCCTTCTCTACACATTGGATTTGTTTGTATGTCTCAATGTGTGAGAGATATTAAACTAAAACCACAAAAACAGAATTTGAGGTCAAATGAAACAAGCAGGCTCATCTGGAGGAGTTGGAAGACCTTGGTAAGACTTTAATAGAACCATTATTTTTGCTGCTTTAGCTTCTTGCAGAGGACGATATGTAGGCTAGTGTGCTTTAAAGCCCCACATGTGCAATACTGTTTCTATTTTCCTTCCGTCGAGGTCCGTTGCTTTGAACTTAGAAAGTGGAGTTGCATATGTAACGGATTTTAATTCAGGCTTTGTTGTGCTCATGGGCTCACAGCCGAGACTAAACACATTTCCTCCATACTATAAGCCAGAAATGGGGTTAAAGTATGAAGGAAGTGCATGAGTGTAAAATTTCAAAATGATTCAGATGTACTGATAGAAGCACATTCCGCAGTGTCTGATAAAGGTATTCATATGCCTTGAACTTTTTCTCTTTTTTTTTGACATTTTACATTAAAATCCCAAACTTCAGTGTATTTTATTGAATTTTATGCAATAGGTCAACAGAAATTTCTGCCCCATTGTGCGGGGGAAGGAAAATGATAGTCGGTTTCTAAAATGTTACAAACAACAAAAACGTTACATGCATATGTATTCGGCTCTCTATACTCGGACACCTTTAAATCAAATCCAGACCAAGCAGAGTTCCCTGTGTGCAAATTAATCTCATTACAAATATTCAATATTCATTCATTTTGTCGCAGGAAGGCAACAAAACAGACCAAAACCGAACTTTCGACATGCAAAAACACTGATGTATTGTAGAAAACCAGCACAACCTGAACACACCACTTCAAGGGTAAAACATGGTGGTGGCAGTATCATGCTGTGGTGGGTGATAAGGAATTGATCCTGTTAAAGGCTGCAAAGACTTAAAAATGAAGCGTATGGTTGAGCAAAGTATGAGAGCATGTGAATAGTACAAAAAGAAAAAAAACTCATTGGGAGTTTTTTTGGGAATAGTGTGGTTAATACTATTAACCACACTATTCAGATTGTTTATAAAACAATCTGAATATGGCTTTTTAAAACACTTTTAAAAAGACATGTATCATTTTCCTTCCCTTTTTAAAGTTATGCACTGAAGTTAGCGGTGATGACGTGATCAAATCTGAAAAAGTTCAAGCAGTATGAATACCTCTGCAAGGCACTCTTTATAAATCTGGCAAACAGAATGCATAAACACATTTTTGCCTTTGTGGTCACGCTCCTTTTAGTCATAAAACCAGAGTTTTATGCATCTGGCCCTAGATGTGCATCTGTGTTAATGCGCAGGTGCAGCATTGCAGTGTTAAACTGTCCTATCGGCTTCCGAGCGCTTCTGCAGAACCTTGTCCTCGTTGACCTGGTCCACTGCCAGCGTCTCCAGCTCGGCCTGCGGCGGGGCGAGGGGAGGGGTGCCGTGCGGGATGCGGTGCGCCACGCCCACGTGGGCCCTGTGCTGGCGCTCCCGAGCCGGGCTGTGTCGGGGGCTGGCCGCGGCGCCCAGGGGAGGGATGGGGGAGCGGTCGGAGGCGATCGGAGGGATGACTGAGGGGCGCTCACGCACTACCTGCTGCGCGTCGGGAGACTCCCGGGCTGCCTGCAAGAACGGCGTCGGGTCGGGCATGGCGTCGACCGGCTCTCGCAGGACAACCCGCCTGCCGTCCGGGCCCAGGCGGTACACCTCCGTTAGCTCCGGGTGAAGAGGCTGGGAGAGGCTCTTCTTCATCCGGCGACGCGGGGTTTCAGGCTGCCTGTCCTTGGCGGGGGGAGGTGTCGGCTTGTAGGAGCTGATGGGACTGACGTTGGGACTCGCCTCGGAGGAACTTCCGGCCAAAAGCTTCTTCTTAGTGGCGTGAAGCTGCGAGGTGAGGTAAGCGATGGTACTTGCCCTCTGCTCCAGCTCCCCAGACAACACGGCCAGCTTGTGGCTCTTCATCTTAAGCTCCTCCAGGTACTTCTTCTCCCGCTCTTTGATGGTGTTTTCCAGGACCGAAATCATGGCGTTCTTTTGCTCCAGGTCCCGGAGCAGCTCGGTGTTCTCCTCCTCCTTCTTTTTAAGTTGGGCCTCCAGCTCCTCACACCTCCTTTGCAGCTCCCTGCATCGTTCCTCGCTGCTGTCTGCACACACAGTAATGAGCAACATCACAGCTGTTAAATGTGTGATATAAATAAGACATAGACAAGAAGAAGAAGAAAAAAACACACATTCGACTAAACGCTCAGGCATTAAGTTAAGACAGTCTGTCAGCACAGAGAGAGACAGCAGGATCCTTTGGAGAGTCGTTTGCAGTGGTCAGAGAGCTCTGGTCTCACATTACGGCTTTTATTGGCTCTCATCTCCATCACTGCAGCTCCTACCTGACTCTGCAACACCTCACTGCAGCCGACTGTCTGTGCTGTACTGTGTGTGCAGAAAATTACAGTCAACTTCTAATGCAAATTCAGTCATCATTCGCAAATTTTGTGCTTGGCTTATTCCAAGTCTATTTTGCGTAGACTTGGAATTTGTTTTACAAATTATCATAACGTTTCCGCAAAATCTGACCAATCACCTTAAAGTTTTTTTTATTACATTTTTTTTCTGAAAAAAATTATCACTGCAACTCGGTTGAATTTTTACAAATCCCTTCCACCCCCTTCTAACTTAACCCCTTGATTCACAACTTGTAAGATAAAAGCTGTGACGCAAAAGGGCAAACATTCGCCTTTTTTTTGTTTGTTGCAGAAACCATTTTGTATAAGATTTCTTATACTGTGTATACAGTCATGGGTAACGCGTGGGACATGTCTCCCGCTTTTCTTGTATTTGTGCCTCTGCACATATGCAAGAAAAGTCCCCCGCACTTCGTTACCACTGTTCAATCGGTTGTTATGACAATGTGATTTTTGTAACCGTCTGTAAATGCATCGTGAGCATGGCATGATGACACCGGTCACACCTGTGGATCTCATCACCGAGGGAAGATCAACGCTGACCTACACGGTTGGTGTCATCTCCAGCAACTAGCCAGACCCAAAAGGCAAAAAAACTTTCCAGTTTTCATCCAAACAAACCGAGCAAGTTGAGTAATGATGCTGCATGCAGATGCTGCTAGCTAAATGATGATTAATAAAAGCCAGTATGTCATATGAAGCTTGTTTACAAGAATATTAATGTCATTGTTTCCTGTTTTACATCCTTGCTTGTTAGTTAATGCCAGGAATAAACCCAAGCCTCTTTAATTTCTGTTCTCAAGTTGTGCTCATTGTTTCCATATGCTTAAAGGAAATCTTTATTGTCACAATAGAAAGCAAACAGCCAGAGAGGAGACATTAGAGCAGAGGCCAGCAGCAGGACGATGATGCAGGGTTTTCTCAGGTAAGGAGAGATTACTTGATAAAAAAAAAAGAGAAGAAATGGAAGGTATGCGCAACAATTTCAACTTTTTTGTCAGACTATGTTATAGCAAAAATAAAACTTAAAAAAATTGCAACATTGCCCATAACTTTTTGAAAAAGATGCCAAAAATTCAGTGATTTTTAGGGAACAACCACACAAAAAAACATCATAACGTTCTGGAGGGGCTGAAATTACCGTTATTTTATATTCAAATGTTTAGATACTTTCACCTCACTTTTCATTTCCTGATCTGAGTCTCGCATTTAAAAAATTGAGTGGTTGGAAACAAGAGTATCGTATTCCCTTCATGGGGGGCTGGGTGCTTGTCAAGTCCAGTTGGCGCAGCTGCAGTGAGCAGGTTGGACGCTGTGCATTAGTGCTGCAACAGATAATCTCATTTCCTGCACTCCAATCTAAGAGATATCCCATACTAACATGATGGCGAGTCAGACTGGAGGCTTTAGCATTTTGAGCCAACACAGCTCTGTCAAAAAGCCTACATCGTCACACCGTGATCTCCCATGGCACCCTTCATATTAAAGACACCTTCACCAGCAGAGCGTGAATCAGACGAGGATGTGACTTCATCGCATCATGGTTCAGAGGGAAGCGGCAGCTGGGGGAGCTGTAATCAACAGCAGTGAGTCAGACAGACAGAGCAGTGCTTCCTGGGTAAGACTTTGTTACCAGGGAAGAGAGCTGGCAGAGAAAGCTATTTCAGCAGGTGACATTCATTTACAGCTCTCTGTGGTGCAGAGTTTGCTCTGTAGCTGCTGTTGGAAAGTGGAGCACTCCCTTAGATGCCATCACAACATTTTGAAATCGCACGTGAATTTATCTGACTTTTTTTTTTTTTTTACATGAAAGTGACTACTGAATTAATTTGAAATAGAATGTTGTTAATAGCAACTGACATTTTGCTTCAGATTTCACAATCTCCAGGTTTTCAAAAAGCTTTGATCCACTGATGACCATCTTAGCCAGTCACACTTTCTCTTGGACTATAAGCAGGGATAAGAACAACATGCAAACTTTTTCTTTTCTGGTCTTCCTAATATGTATGATTATAAATTGTTCAGAGTTGGAGCAGAGGCAATTAAAATCTCTTTGACATCTTAAATTAGTCATTAGCACAGATGAGTATACAGTAGCTAGCATGACTACACTATTCCTTATAAAATGCTAAGTCCTTAGCTAAATTTGACTCTTCCAATATGTGGAATGTCTGGTTTTGGATGCTGTGCACTTAGAAGGATTTTTGTTTTTACTTGTCTTGTTTTTTACTTTCAGACAAGTTGTGAATGTGTGTAACCGTGGCAATGGGATATTGTTTTTACAACTGGGAGTGGCAGATCAGCATTTTAAATTAGCACCTCAAATAATGCCTGAACTACAACCCCACACCCTAAAGATGCAGAGCAGGACAAAAGAGCAGAGAATTTCAGACACAGATTTGAAAAGGGGAGGCAATAGCAAATGAAGTGGGTTAGGATGGAATTGTCAGTTGATGGATGTTTATTGACAGGAGCTAAAATATAATCCATGATTAAGAATGATTTCATTTCAGCTAGTAAAGACATGCATGCTTTTCTTTACAAAATTAACTAAAATTTTAATAATAAAAAAAAATCCTTCCAGTGTTCTAATTCCATGTTTTGTTTTAGTAATAACTGCATAATGCAGGGCAATAGTAGCTTACCTGATGGATCGGAGCTTCTCACGGTGAGCTCATATGTCAAATCTGTGAAAAAGAAAGATGAGGTTGAGTCATGGAACAAAGTATCTGTCTAACAAATTGCTCCCCACAAACTAAGCTTTGAGGATTGAGAACGTTGTGCTTTGTTTTGGTCATTAAATAATTTTTTGCCGCCATGATAATTCAGCTTTTCTGCATTTGAAATTCTCTGAAATATACTGACTTACCAGAGAACCAAGAAGCTGATAATGCATGCGCTCACCTGTGCATTGCTGCTGTAATCGGCGGATCTCTGCGTGTAGCCCCTTTAGTGTGTTAGCGTGGTCCTGCTGCAGAAAAAGCAGGTTTTTCTGAGCACTGTGCAGCTGATTCTCCAGAGTTACGTTTGCTGAGGCCATGGCGATATCTGTTTGGATCCCCACCACCCCTGGAACCTTAAACCCACAAAGACAGAAAGTGTCAAGCCATCCACCACACCCAATTTTGTCACAGTTCAGCCTACAAACCACGAGGGCGTCAAGAAGCTCCACAGCATTTTTTCCCCCCAGGAGGTACTTCTCCACTTAGTCATCCTTTTGTTTTATGCTAGTAAAACAGTGCGACATCGTGCTACCACAATAAAAATTACATTTATTTTAGAATGTTCATGTACATCTTTATAAAACTGGAAGAAACTAGAATCTGTGCGATATACTTAAAAGTTTTATCCTAATATTTTGAGGCAATATCGTAATTATGATAAAATGACAAGAACTTTCAAAGAAATGTATCATGATAAACGATACGCTAAATGCTCACCCCTAAGAATTTGTCAGATGAGAGCATCTACTGCAGTGAGACTCCATCCAGCAGGCTGAATATCATATCGGCATGCAAAGTGTGAATTTACAACAATATGTTAGCCAACAAATTCTGCATTCCAAGCAGTCTTTTGCGATTTATTTGGATGATGGTCTATTTAAGATCCATTGTGCAGCCCTATTTGGGAGAGTTTTTTTTAACAAACTGAGATTCATGCTCAGCATTAGATGAAATATACCCTCCAGTATCCATACCATGACTACCAAAGACACCGAAGCTTCATACACTGATGCATACGATGCTCCCACTGGGTGCGGCAGGTCGGCTTGAAGAAAAAAAAAAACTCATCTTCTTTCCTTGTCATGCCCCACCCTTCAGGCCACAAAGAGACATAATCACTCAATCTAACAATCTCCACCCTCTGAGAGACACCAACATCAGACTAAGAGATAACAGCACACTGATCCCTGTATGCCCCCCCACACCCTCTCTCTGCATACAGGAAAGAGCTTCAATTCAATATCCCAGAGCTTTTCACTCTTACATGACCATCTCACCAACATGAATAATTCATCCTAAGACACCTGACTGAGCGGGCTCCCTCGACTCAGCGGATGCGCAAATGTTTTCATTTTCATGGGGAAAAGTAAGAGGCGGTGCCAGCACCAAAAACCCAGACTGTTTAGAACAAACACAGCCAGCGGTGTGTCATAAAGGCTGAGGGGATAATCTATTATTGATGAGTAATGTGAAGTCCTTCCGGTAAACCCTGTGCTGCAAGCATATCTCTCATCCCAGCTCTTTCCTAGAATAGCTCAGAAAGCTTTCCGCTCGCAAAGACATGACCTCAGACAACTTCACTATCAACACAGCTCATGCAACATACTGCAGCATGGCGGATATAAAAAGAGGATTAAGATTAACTTAATCCTTTCAATAAAGTTAATCAAACGTCATGTTTGGGTCGCCCTTGATTTTTGTTTTTTATGCACAAATACTCCCATCTGTATTTTTTTCAAACTGAGATGAAGAATGATGAATTATACATGAGCTGCAGCAGCATCAGACATTAGGAAGAAGATACTATCCTAAGCCAACACAAGTCTCCTACTGTAACATTCTCAAATCAAATGCACTGTCTGCACATAAATACAAAGCATAACAAAATCTAAGTGCTGAACAT
This sequence comes from Xiphophorus hellerii, assembly GCF_003331165.1. NCBI lineage: Eukaryota > Metazoa > Chordata > Actinopteri > Cyprinodontiformes > Poeciliidae > Xiphophorus > Xiphophorus hellerii. Next base: position 25,576,329 of record NC_045683.1, on the reverse strand, counting down.
TTAGCGTTAGTTTGGCTTTTACACAGATATTTGCAAAAATATTGAATAAACACTGGCTAAACTTTGAAGCAATACTAGTAAAGGGTGTTGTTTCTTTAGACTTCCCACCGTTACTATGTCTATTTGTGATCATAAATATTTCCAAACAGCTAACGGTTTTACCTGTGAACGGTTTTACTTGTTGTAGACTTCTTTCAGCCAGCTGACCAGCAGCACACTGTAACAAATTCAAGTTCAAAAATACTTTACTGAGCCCAACTAGGGAAATTAAATGTTGTTGTTGTAACTCATATTTATTCAAATTCACTTTTCTCAAAAAATGACTTCCAAAAGCATGAACAATATGCAGGAAAACATTTGCGGTTTTGAAACAGTAACTTTGTAACACCTTGTTTTAATTTAATACCTGCAGCTGGTGCTGCCTGTGTTGATCAATATTTTCCCAAAAAGAGAATATAAATAATAAACGATACATGAATCACAGCAGCATGAAACATTAGGAAGTGGCTAAGCCAATACAAGTTCTTAGTAGCAATTTCTTGTAATCAAGCTCAAGTTTTTGCACAACAATATTCAAAATATATTCTAGCAGATTTCACTGGGAAATATACGGCCTCTCCTGTTCTGTTGTAATGAGCTGTATCTGTAATGAGCTTTGTATTTTTGGAAAACCTACAAAGGTTTCTGCTCAAATCTGGTCCAAGGCATGAGCAAACTATTGCCTTGTTCCCACTGCAAGATTTTTATGCCAATCAGACAGCAAGGTAATAAAAACATGGCGGGGAACCGTCTTTTTGTTTTATTTTCTGTTTAAAAACATTTCAGAAACCATCATGTTGTCCTAGATGGCCATCTTTGTTAGGTCTGAACTCAAGTTTGATCTCGAGGAGTTTTGTCAAACATCTGAATGTTCATGAGTGAAATGTGTTCCTGTGTGGTGTGTCGCTCCTGCCGTGTGGCTGGACATCACACACTGTAGGACCAAACCTGCTATACCACAGATTTTTTTTTTTTTTATAGCCACGTGTGAGGTGTCTTCTGTTTTTAAAATCGGCCAACAATTTTAAGTCTTGCCGTGTGAACCGGTAAGAAAAAGCTCATTACAACTTCCAGGCCAGCAGGGGAACCTCAAGAGTGTTTCACTTCTTACGTAGTACATAGATCTCAACACATCAAATTTATAGAAAATTTAAAATGAAATTTAATACAAATACATTTGCATTATTAAAATTATGTTAACAATCCAATTTTTATTTGGTCAGTGTGTGCATTGGTGTTAAATTTCATATAGAATCAACCTGCAACCTAGTTCTATCTACATTCAACCAATCCATCCATCTGTCCATCTATTCTTCCTTCCTTCCTTCCTGGATTTGGGGTCACAAATCAAATTCTGATTTGGGCCCCATTGAATTTAGGGCCGGCCCTGCTCATGTTCCTAACACCAGAGCATTACAACAGCAACAAAATAATTTTACAAGAGGAGAGAGTGCGTCTCCTAACGATTACTGCTTGTATCTCCATGATGGCACACATATCTGGGAGGAGGTCGGCAGGCATCCCTGATACTTTACATTTCAGCACCTGCATTGCGGACAGCACCCTGAATACAATACCTCCGCTGCTCCTGACAGCGGTAGCCAGGGGATCGTTGCTTCCCTCCAGCAGTGTCGTAAACTTTCAATAAGCAACAGTCAAGCTGTGACATTCACTCTTGTTATCAAATAATGCATCAGAGCTCGACAAAAACCTAGCCGCGCTGCTTCGTAACAATACAAAGATGTCATCACCGCATTTGGTGGGGGTCATCACAAAGGCTGTCCTTGCAGCCAGTGTTGTGTTGTGCTGCGACTCAGGGAGGAGCTGTCCGGTGTAAGGAGCCGCAAACAGGCTAGTTACAAGCCAGAAGCAACAAATCTTCCCTTGCAACAATTGCTGTACTCAAAAACGAAGGTGCCGATCATGAAAAACGCTTACTGGCTTTCTGGATGTTTCTGAAAATGCGACACCACCCACAAAATAGGGCACAACCCATGGTATTTATTGATGCCTTGCACCACTGCGCATGAATGAACTGACTGAGACAAGAATATTTAAAATACTTCAAACACACATTACTGCATAAAACTAAGTCTGAAGCATAAAATGCGCAAAGCGAGCTCACACTGGCAGCATTTTGCAGTTCAGTCGTCACGTTTTAATTACTGCAATAATTTCTCTGTTGGAGCAGGTGAATTAAGCTACTACGCCTTTATTGATGTAGCCTAGCTAGAAAGCTAAGGACGCCGAAACCGGCAGCCCGACGTTAACTGCAAATATGTATGTCGGCTTACCTTTCAGCTGAAAATACGTGGCCGTCAAGAAGCTGCTAAAGCGCAATAAATAGCGGTCGAACGGGCTAGCTGCAGCGGCTAAGCGCACTCCACCTTGCAGGTCATGTTGGTGATGCTGCCAGCGGCTCGCCTCGGTCGGCTGTGTTCCTGTCAGATCTCCCTGAGCTACTAGACAAAATAAAGCGATGCACCATGGGAAGCCGGAGGAAACACTGACAACACGCTCAACATTTACGCTCCATTTATATCTTCCAGTTTGTAATATTCATTACAAATACATTTATGAATTTTCAAAGACGTATATTAGGAAAGGGGACGGGGGCGGAGGACGGCGGTTACTAACCTTAAATATAAACTGCGCAAGTAGCGGATGCCCTTAGTATGCGACCGTTTTGCGTTGATAAGCGTCATCACCATGGCAACGGAATCCGTTCAATGTTCTTTACAGATATATTTACGCCACCTAGCGATGCTGTTGTAACGTTGCAATGCAGTGCGGTACGTTTTTATTGAGATAAACATCCTGCCGGCGTCAGGTGAATACAGAATGGTAAATACTGGTAAAAAGATGTGAAAGGATGTAAGGCTCGTAGACAGCTGGTGGACAGCAGAGGGCGGTATTACTCTTCAAGGAACAGTTTTTATTTTCTTCGCTCCTATTTATCTTTCTCCACATCCACGCTGCATACTCTTCTGAGAGGAACGAAAAGTAGGTGGTTCTAGAGTTCTGAAAATTGCACTATGAACAGCCTTGCTTAAAACAAATTTTAATGTTTAGAAAACAAAACAACAAATCCATCATTTATTTGCCAAAGAACAAGAAAGTGAGATCATGATAGTCATTATTATTCAAAAACATATTCACGTATACTTTATTTATGCTTATTTTGAATCTGATTCCACTTGAAGCTGAGACAAACTGCAAAAAAAAAAAAAAATCCTTATGAATGATTCCACATCTACTATTGGCTGGAATCCAATGGGTTACACAAGTAAAGTGAGTGGTAGATAATTTAGTAAGGGTAAAAGAAAGCTCACATCAAAATACTAGGGATTACATTACACTGCAATGCTAAGAGTCAAAATTTGAGAAATGAATGAATGTGAAAAATGACACAGAGACATACCAAAACTCTGTCTTATCTTTTAAATCATCTCAGCACCTTTCACTCCAAGCTTCACTGAGTTCCTGAGTCTGGGGTATGTAAAGGGGGAAAAACAGAGGCCCTTTCATCGCTGCCCCAGAATATCACTATAAATTATTTCTGGCCATACAAAATCCATGGGAAGTGGCTACTGTGTAAAATGATACAAACCAAAAACAAAAAGATCACATTTCACGTCCAACCTCAGAGTGAACCTCAAATCTCCAAATATAAACAATCTAAGTAAGTGAAATTATTGTCCCCATCCAGAAATGTTATTTTTCTAAACAGACTTTAATCTTTCTGTCTTTGTCCTGTTTGCAGTAGGGATTAAATTCTCCCGATTACTCTACTTTTAGCATTTCTGGCACACTTCCCAGCTTCCACTGAGTTAGGAAGTAAGAAAGTTACCCTCACACAAGAAGAAATCCCCAACAGAAAGTCTTTTCCTCTAAATGATTTTTTTAAATACAGCCAGTTCCCTCCATTTATCACAACATGCAGTGAAATAGCACATTGAGAGGAACCAAACAAATAAAAAATGAGCTCTTGTGAGTCTATGGTTTTATAGCCACTGTTGACCTGTGCCTAAAGGAGATCAGATCAGGTTAAAATGAAGACGAGGAATCTCCAGATTACATCCACCAACCAAAACTTCTCTTCCAGCAGAGGTTTGCTGTAACCTTGGCATTACCAATAAGTATGTCCTAGTTTGAAATTCATCTTTTATGCAGAAACCAAAGAAATAATTCCTCTCAAACACAGGCATGAACTCAGAAATACGTGATGCCATGCAGATGGCGGCGAGGGCTTTGGACATGAGCCTAAAATGTCTCTCTGATGGAAAACCAATAAGAGTGAGCAGTTAGGGTTTCTTTTTATTTTTTGCAACTTCTTGGCAATCGTCACACTCACTGAGATCAAAAGTGAATTTATGTCATTTTTTAAAATGCGTCTCATCGGTATAGTTACTGGATTTCACACAGAACTTTTTACAGAGGCAGAAATGAAATGTGGGCACATCATAACCTGTCCCATAGGGCACTTCTTTTTTTTTTTTAACTCAGTTGATCTGCCAGCACAAACACTTCTCAGGTTGTAACAATTTTACAGTTTTTATACTGAGATTGGCAAAGCCAGTGCCTCAACAACTCTGAATACCCAATTTAATTTTCCAACACCCTTAATTTTATTAGTGTCTGCCTACAGAAATACAGTCATCAATGTATCATTGACAGTAACATAGAGTTCAGGTTTCTGCTGCTGTGAAATGATTGAGGTTGTATGGTATAAACCTGAATATGTAACGTGGCCTTAGTGTGTATCAGTTGTGGATATTGAGATACGTTTAGAATATTGTCCTGCTGTGAAGGTGAGCCTCTCTTTTAGCTTTTTCCATGAAATTTTCAAAATGCGTTTTAAAGTGCATTTATTCTTTAAATGCTTGCCAGCTTCAGCATAGAAAAGCTCCCAGAGTCTCCACGTTGTAAATCCACCTCCAGGCAAAATAGCATCAGAGATGCTCCTGTTGCCAAATTCTGGATACATTTCTCACTTGACACAGCTTAAAAATCTGCAAAAAATTTTCATTAAGCCATTTAATGTACAAAATTATTAAGCAACAGAAGATATCACATAAAATCCAGGCCAATCTTGGAAGAAAACCTGTTGGAGGCTGTGGGAGAGTAAATATCCATTCAGGGGTAAAATGTAATGGTTTAGATCAAAGCATAATCATTTAGTAAAATGGTCCAGTTAAAAACCCACATCTGGCAAGACTTGAAAAGTGTTGTTCACATCCCGTCTTCATCCATTCTGACTGAGCTTGAGGTGTTTATGCCAAAAGAAGGAAAAACAAAAGAACTGGGAAACGTTTCAGTCTCCACAAAGTCAAATCTGACGTAAACTTACCATTCAACACTTTTCAGCTTTAACTGCAGCGAAAGGTACTGTAGTTTATAAAACATGAAGATAAATGTATTCAAGTAAAGATGTTTTATATATATATATATATATATATATATATATATATATATATATATATATATATATATATATAGAGTACATACCAAAAGTTTGGACACACCTTTTAATTCAATGAGTTTCCTTTATTTTCATGACTGTTGACATTGTAGATTCACACTGAAGGCATCAAAACTATGAATAACACATGTGGAAATATGCACTAAACAAAAATGTGTAAAACAACTGAAAATACCCCTTATATTCTAGTTTCTTCAAAGTAACAACCTTTTGCTGTGATTACTGCTTTGCACACACTCTGCATTTTCTTGATGAGCTTCAAGAGGTAGTCACCTGAAATGGTTTTCACTTCATAGGTGCCCTGTCAGGTTAATAAGTGGGATTTCTTGCCTTATAAATAGTCATGAAAATAAAGAAAACCCATTGAATTAGAAAGGTGTGTCCAAACTTTTGGTCTGTACTGTATATATTACTTCATTTAATGCAATGAGTTGTTGACCGGTCATAAAAAAATCCCAATAAAATACACAGAACTATACGACTGTAACAAGATAACATACGGAAACATTTACCTAATGCTTACAAATACTTATTATTATGAATAGCTTTGCAGGATATTGATTGATGGCTTATTAAATTTTAAATAATTAATTCTTACATATAAGCTGCTTCTAGCAGGACTTTAAACCACATAAATCAGGTGAAAAATAAAATGATAAAATTAGTGGGGTGGGGGGAAAGGCACTTCGATTAAATAGCAATACATTTCTCGGACACAACTTCATGCCAGCTATATAAACTATAGGAAATTTACAAGCTGAGAAAGCAAAGGGAGGAAATTAGAGCCAGCATGTTACATGTTGGGATCCTGATGGACAGCCCTGCTGTGGTGTAATTGCATGCCTGCTGCCAAAATGTCTCTGCCTTTATTCTGCTAATGAGGCCAGGCAGCAGGAACACAGGATTTTCTACACAGCTTTTTTGACAGCCCATGGAGAGCAATGGATTTATTACAGCTTAAAATTGACACATTAATTACAAAGTGCTAATGAAGCACTAATATCAGACTTTGATGTGGGTATAACCCAAGGTGCCACCTTCTGCCAAGAATTTTCACCAGCGGGATTAAATGAAATCACGAGGCTTTACAGCACAAAGTCAAAACGGTTTAAGAAAGTTGAAGTCTGTCCCAGGTTTCACCATGGTGGAGACAGGATGCACACTACACCTGGAATTTTCTGAGCAATTAATGCTTATTTACTGTAGATGACGCTCTTCGTGTAATTTAGTGAAAACAGAATCTTCTGGTTAGTGAAAGCTGGAGCCTTACAAATTCAGTATTCGTTTATTCATCAATTTGTGACACCAAATTGTGTCCATTTTATTTTTGATGTGTTTATGTTTTTTGCATTTTTATTTTGCTTCTGTTCGAAATTCAAGACTTTCACAAAGATCTGGAGTTTAAAAAAAAAAAACACACGGTGACGGCGTGACCTCGTGACAAAGGGTCACAAGGTCACGAGAGTAGCTGTAAATAAGTAGGATGTACATATAGAGGCAGATTTTAAGGCAGTTTTCCGTCTGTGCTAAATGACCAGCCGTGGACGGGTTCCACAGAGGATTCTGAAGCACTTTGATCCAGATGGACTTTATTCCTCAGAGGATTATTTTCAAGATGTGAATGTAATGTTGTTCTTTTTACACCAAATTATTTTTGACAATATTAAAAAGAAAAAAAACTTCAATTCAAAATAATAACAATAATAATAATAATAAAAAGATCAACTGGAAAAGTACTATGGATTTTCTAGAATTGTACTAAACTGGTTCAGATATTGTTTGACAGACAAGAATGAGTTTGTGCTATTTAGTTACAGAATTGGTAGAAAATAAAGACAAAGATCACATCTGGTGCTCCTCAATATTTTTTTTCTCGGGCCACATTTATTCAACATGTACATGATCTCTGGAGCTCAGATTATTGAGTACTACAACATATCATACTATATCTGAACCTTTGACATACAACTGTTTAAAAACTGGCACTTAACCAGACCTGAAGAATCAAAAGACTCCCATGCATCCCAAAAAAAATCTAGATGTGATTATAGACATTTTAGCAAAGTCACATGGAAAATCAGCTTATTACACACAAAAAATGCAAGAACTAATAGTTTCCTGTCAAAACAGGACCCAGAAAACGGGCACATTATACCAATGGTGTCTAAAATGAACTAGGTAACTGAAACAGATTAATGCTGCTGCCACAGTCCTGACCAACATTAGGAATATGAATCACATTATGCCAATGCCAATAATGTGATTCATTATCGATATAATGAATCACATTATGTGGTGTGACTCCTTATTTGTAAAATGGATACAATTTAAATTCTAGTAGAGGATCCGCAAGGCATCAAATGATTGTGGGCCTAAATGTATTTTAAAGTTGCTGATCCGGTACGAACAACGTCATAGACCCTTCAATTCATCTGAGACCAACTCGATTAGTCTCCAGAGGACGAGAACCAGGACGAGGCAGGAGTTAGTCTCTATGCTCCACAGCTCTGGAATAAATTCCCTGAAAACTTGAGCTCTGCAGAAGTATTTGTTTCCTTTGAATCCAAACTGTAAACATTACTGCTTTCACAAACATTTCCACAAAGATTAAAAGATAGTGTTATGGGTTCGTTTTTATCATCACTTAGCTATGCATTTCCTTCTATTTTGAATTGATCTCTTCTTTTTTCCTTTTTAAATTTTGCTTAAATTTTACATTTTTTAAAATTGTATTTCTCATTTTTAATGCAATTCTGTATATATGAAAAGTACAATATAGCATAGGTTTGCTTAAATCGATGCAGGAGGAGTTCCGAAGTTCCTATTGTGAAAATAAAAGAAAAAGGGCAATTAGTGGGGATATCGGCCTTCACCTCGCATAATTAATTTAACGTTTCAGAGTGTGAAGCTCTGAGCACGAGGTTCCTGCTGCAGGGGTTAAACTCTAGCTGCCGTTCATGCATCCTCCACATGGATTCCAGCGCCTGCGTGATCTCCTGTAGCCTTGGGCCCACTCCAGTCAAGCTGGCCTACTCATCCTTTAGAGGTGGACTCCAAATAAAACAGCGCAGCTCGGCCAAGCAAAACCCACTACAGAGCTATTTTCCACCGTCTGTGTGGCCAGGCAAAACACGAGGAGACCGTTTCACCCCGCTCCTTCCCCAGATCAAGAAACACTAGATCAGTGAGACTGATGAAAAGGTCCAATCAACACACTGTCAGGGCCTTTCCTGAAGCCTCCCACTTCCTCAGTGGCTGTAGGTGAGGAGTTTTACCCAGTCCTGCTCCTCTCTGAGCGGGATCGCCACTTCAGGGGCTCGGCGCAGACACGGTGTGTCGGAGTGAGCCGCCCGAACTGAAAACATTTGCTTTTCAGCACGTGTATTTCATTTCTTCCCACCGTCTCAGTCGGACACATTTCCTCCATATTGACAACATCCTGTCACATGGTGTCAAGACGTTCCGAGAGACTTGCCAGACGTTCTCCTTCGCTCTGGCGCTGCACTGACCTTTTGCCAATATCGCACAGGGGCCTCCGCTGCTCATCCAGGCTGACTTTTTAAACGAGGACATCTCCCTCCAGGATGGCTGCAGTAGCGGGGTCCTCGGGGCCTCATGGAGGGCCTCTACTTGACTATCTTCTTTCAGAGAGGACTGAAGGAGACGGCGGATGACCCTCGCCCAGCTGCTGGGACTGGAAACCCCAAACCAGCTGGCTACTGTGAGAGTACAGGAAAGCCGTGGATTAAAACACCGGCAGTGCAGAGTTCTCTGTGACTTTCAGGCCACCTATGCTGAAAGAAAAACTCCTCTGCAAAAAAGTAACATAATAATGAACATTATTTAATATAAAGAACATACTGTATTTAAAACCCCTCGGTCACCCATAAACAATACAACCAGAAATATAAATATATCCAGTATAACATAGTGGATTATTATGTGAAAGAAAAAATATAACATGGTTTATTTAAGCTTATGTGGGGCATAACAAGTAGGAAAATTATTCAGATTTACCTCAAAATCACAATTACATTTTTCATTACACTTTATATTAAAACATTGGAGCAGGCTCAGTTCACTAAAATAAAAGCTGCAGTATGTAACTTTTATAAAACAAAATGTTTTTTCTTACATATTTTTGAAACTATCACTATGTTGTGACTGTATGAGTCAGATGGTCTGGGGACAAAAATCAAGCTCCTTTCCCTACAGTCCTGCTGTCATCTGGACAAATACACTGCTCTGTCAGAAACAACTAATCAGAGCCAGGAAGAGGATCTTATCGCTATCAATCATCCTTGTGTATGTGCTGCTCACGCCCTCCCCTTTGCTCTTTGATACCCTCCTAGCTGGTCCACTACAATGGAACTTGTCATGAATGCTCAGGCAAGTTAGCATGGCTGCCGATGACGGTGGATAAATGCTAAGTTATTTCTTCGCCATCAGCACATTGAGCAGTGGCTACATGAGCTGATTGACAGCGCTAAGACCCTCCTCCTGGCTCTGGTTGGTTGTTTTTGACCGGGAGGGATGCATATCTGCAGACGGCAATAGTAGCTCATGGAGGATGTAGAGGAGCTTGATTGTTTGGGGGGGTTTTTTGCCACAAGTTATGTCTCATATTATACTGTCAGGGACATGGTGACTTTTTAACAAATATGTAAAAAAAAAACAACAACATATTTTTGTAAAAATTGCATGCTAAATTAAATACTATTTCTCGAAGGCAAACTTAACAAAAATAGCTTGCTCATCATCTTCTGGACCTACTTTAAAAGTCAGATTTAGACTTGTAAACAGAAAACTTGAGCGCCTTGTTTTAGAGCAAAGCATATTCATGTGTCAAAATGGCCCAGTCAAAGTTCAGACTTAAATCCAATTGAGAATCTGAGGCGAGTTTTGAAAATGTTCACAGTTGCTCAGAATTTAATCTAAATTACCTTGAGCTATTCTGGAAAGAGGAACGGAAAACACCTTCAGCCTGGATGCGCCCAGCCGGTTGAGACACGCCTTTAAAGACTTGAAGCTGTAGTGAACGGCAATACGCAACATATCTCCAGTTGTTTTTAATAGTTCTAAAAGTTGTCCCTACTCCTTGCAATATTCCACAACTGTAGTGTTTATTAATCCCATAAAATCCCGATTAAAATGCATGCTGTTTAATAAATCGTTGACTTGCATTGTGCTTGGGCATGTGGACTCAGACTTTCATTCTTTGCTTAGATTTCAAAACAGCCACACAACCCCAAGACTTAGCAGAGGAGTCTTTTAGAGCACATTCTGCTGTCGAGTGGCAAATGTTATTCAGAGTTTCATTCTGGAAATTCTTTCCATGCTATATTTTCATTCAGGCATGGCGGGTACGGCTCTGCCTTAAAAACCCATGCAAGCCCCACTGCACTGCCCCAGTTTGTGCAATGAAAAGAGTCTTTATGTATCACTGATGCTGACTCATTCTCCAGAATGTCAGCAACACCCAAACAAACAATTTTAAATGTGTGTGCACATTATGCACCACAAAAGTTGCCTTTTTTCTTTCTTTTGTTTTGGTTTTCCATCTTTCTGTCACTCTGGTGGAGCGTGCAGCAGATTCCACAGAGGCAGTAATTTGTTTTGGAGATTCCGTTTAATTTTCCTCACTAATAAACACACCTTGAACATAAATCACTTCTCTGCTTTTCTTCCTGAAGGAACGGAGCTCTTAATGAATCAAGGGCCTGGCAACATCTCTGGGGTTTGATAGCGGTACGGTGAAATGACGCATTGTTCTGACTTGCACCTCGAAATGCCCGACAGTCATTTATTAATCCAAATGCATGAACTTTGAGGTGTTCAGGGGGGACATTAAAGCAGGAGTTGGCACACGGTGCAACCGCAGCAGGGTGCATAATTTGGTTGCAAAGCGAGTCCAGCTACGGAGTGAAATAGTACAAATCGCACCACAAAGTGCAGAACTGTGACTCTCTGTGACCGCACATCTGCTAGCTGAGGTGTTTGATGAGGGAAATTACGCTGACAAACGTGGCATGCATGAAATATACTGCAAACAGTTGATGGGGGAGAAACTGGAGTAGGGGGGGGGGGGCTGTGTAAACTAAACTGGTGTTGGCTCTGCAGTTAGCGTGAGGGTGACAAGCCTTCAGAGGGAATAGTAAGGGGCAAAAATAACAATATATACTGACACAGCTTCCACTGCAAGAACAGAATCTAGAGAAGGAGCATAAGTCTGAGTCGACGTTTAACAACACTACAAAAACTATTCAGATATAATTATTCCTCAGAAATTGGCATGATGAAAGGATATCAAAAGTGACAATGCTTGAGATGTTTTAATCATTTAACATATTTGTTTCTTTTCAAATGCGTATTTTAAAGGGGAAGAATCGTGTATTTTCATGGCACATAGTGCCATTTTAAAGCACAATCAAGCAGCTGTGTTATTGTCAGTTGTTATAAAGATGCGCTATATATCAAATATTATGTAAAAGAAATTTGACTTCATAATTTAACACTTGGAAATTTGGCATCTGTTTCTTTAAGAAAGTCTGGCTATTTCTGACGTTCCACCTCCAGGAAGACATCACATCACGGCTCCTCTATTAACCCTTTAACATTTTAACCAGCATTTCCCTGAGAAGTAGCTCCTAAAATGAGCTCAGCAGTTATGCAGTTCCACCAGGTGTTTGCTAATTACTGCTGGCTAGTCTGAAGGAGCTGAGTGGGGGAGTCAGCTCCCCCACTCAGCTATGGCTATGGGGTATGGCTGCTCTGTGAGGTGGACGCTTGGAATCTGCAGCTCCCAGGAGGAGCTGTGCCTTGAAGGCGGAGCTAGATCCAACCAGACGTTTTGCACAGCTGAATGGTTACCGTGGAGATAAAAAAAAATTCTCTAACATGAATGAAAGAATCAAGGCAACACTCCAGGTATGTTTTTGATGAGGGAATAACATTATAACATGATGTAAAGCTAAAAAAATTAAAAAAAAGTCAACTTTGTGTTTTGCAAAGTTGACACAAAGAAATTAACTTGTTAATTTCTCCTTAACAAGTTAAGGAGAAACTTTAAAGAGAAATTTTGCCATTGGTTGCGGTAATTTTTGCCCTAAATGTTGTTGGAAGTTTTCAGAAAAAAACAATTTATGGCACAGATTTTACACGGAGTTACCCATACTATATCTTTGAATTGCAATCTCCAGATTTTTCAAGACTCAGGATGTCTCGAGCTCAGACACAAACAGTGGAAATTAGTAGAAACAATAAATTATGACTGCTGAAATAAATAACTAACAATATTGTTTTGTGCAAATCTTTGTTCTCTTGTTCTTGTTTATCTTGTCACTTCATTGAATTGTACAAACCACAGGTCAACATCTGATGGTTTTGTGTATATGAATGCATTGACATTGACGAATGAAATTCACAAATTGGTAAGAAAAAAAAATAATTTAAAAAAAAAATAAAATTTGTCCTTTATGGGAATTTAAAAGTTGACTGTAAGGTCGCTCCCTCATCTTCCCTCTCATTTTCCACTCTACCTTTTGTGTGAACCTGCCTCAGTTAACGCATAAAAAAAAAAGGAATTAGCTGAGAAAATGAATCACATGCAGTAGTGAAAGTAACATTTGTTTCTCATTTCATAATATATCTCAAACTAGAAGTTGGGTTGTTTTTGCACACTGCGCCAGAAACGTCTGTGAGCATCTGCTTTGTGGATGTTATGGACCGGAGCTGACAGACTGATTCCTTGTCTTTCCACTCTATATGCCAAATTGTGCAAACCAAAAGCTTGATTCAGCAAACAGATTTTACAGTGTAGCTCTCTTCAAATAAATCTCAGGATAATTTAATTATATGTATCCTTGCCAGTGTCTATCACCACCTATTTGGGACTTGGAGTCAAAAATCTTAGCCTAAAAGTAACATAGGGCATTAAGAATATTTGACCCTTCTTTCTAATGCACTTGTTAGATGAGATGCGTTTATTGTCTTGGATTTCTCTCCTTCTCCCTCCCCGTCCAAATATTTTTTTGATGCCACCAAAAGCATTTGTCAATGTTTGTAAAAGCAGTGGAGCGCTCGTACTCAATGAGCAGGATCTCTATTTTCTCCCTCCGGCCGATACGTCACGCTCAGTCGATCATTTCCCTGCTCCTACTCCTACCAGTAATCACCATGAACTCTGGGAGATTCACTGGTGGTGGTTTAATGTTACGCATGCCTCGCTGGACAGCACGAAGGCACAAGAAGCATAAAGCAAGTAGTAAGCATAAAGACATATAAATGACGTTGCTAATTTAAAACCGCTCCATGATTAACTACTTTGAGAAACAGGAGTTTAGTGTAATTTAGTGTTCTGCGTTCACCTGCTGATGGGCCTGAATTTTCAAACAGAAACAGAATTCATTCAGACTGGGCAGCAAAGGTGTGAAGTGTATAATCTCAGAGTCGTAAAAAGCCCACACAGAAGTTCGATATGCTTCTTAATTCAAACTTGAAGTGGAAGACGTACGGTTTCTAAATGAGAGAAGTAACCGGAGAAAGGCAACCACGGGGCATGATGCCGTCATCGCCGTGCTGGTCTTTTGAAAATGTTCGGTGTTGCTTTTGTGCAGCGGCGTAGGAAGCGGGGGGGACGGGGGGGACATGTCCCCCCCAATATTGAAGCCAGGTGGATATGTCCCCCCCAAAAAATTGTACCGCAAAATATTGGATTTTGACATTTTTTTAACTAGCGTGCTTTTATTTTGAAGGCGCAGCATCGCGTTACGTCACGGTACTCCCCCTCCCCTCTCTGAACTGCTGAGTGAGCACTCAGAAGGGAGGGAAACAGCGACACAGAAGTCAGAAACTTGCGAATGAGGTAAAATGGTCTGTCGGGAATGCTGCTATGAATATTGCTTATTTATAACGTCTTGTTGTCAGTTCACTTTCATATATAGGAACTGAATCTTTTTGGTTTAATCATCTTAGTTTTGGGATGATCACTCATCCAATATTTAACTGCTAACTTTCTCTAGACGTTTGCTACGCTAGCCAAAATGTCTTTTTTTATATATATATATATATCTCATTTCAGTACAATGCCACCACCAACTAAAAGGCTGAAACAGCAGCAGGACTTACTCAGCTTTTTTAAAAAGAGTAACGTCAGTGTGAGTAACAGTCACACAACACAAGGGCAACACCTGTGTTGCCCTTGTGTTGAAATTAGCCCGGTCTGGGCGTGCGTTTTACGAGGATTTTTTATTTTTTGCGTGGTTTTGCTTCGCCGAAATGGACAGATATTATACCTGCCGCGCTCCTGATCGTTAGTTAAAACCACAGGGAGAGTTAATTTTAATTCTTAGCAGCGGCTAACCAACAAATTAACTTCTGCACCTTTATTTCCTCAAATAAACTGCTGGCTCCTCTTTTTAGACTATAAATAGATTAACACAACATTGACAACTCTGTAGTTTTCTCTGTTCTGTACTGCAAACTGGAATTAAAGGCGCCATTTCTACCAAAGGTCTGGACAGACTGGCGACCTGTCTAGGGTGTACCCCACACCAGAACCTCCCGACCCCACTAAGGGACAAGGGTGTACAGAAAATGGAAGGATAGATGGATTTCTACCAAAGGTTTAGAATGCGTTTTTGAACCAGATGCTTCAAAGCGCCCTGTCCATAATTCTTCAACACACTGTCAGCTCCCTGTCAGAAAGACTTTAGTTCAGAGTCCATAAGATAATACTCTGAAAGGATTTTAATGGATTTATTTTATTTGCCTCTGCGATTAACTCTGCGCGTAAAGTCTGTAATGTGACAAATAAAATGTTTTGTTTGATTTAAAATTGGCCATGTTAGGCTCAAGAGCTGTACCTCATTTCTGAAACCATCTCATATGTTTAGGAGCAACAATGCAGGGACAGCACAAAGGAGACAGGAAAAGGAGAGGATAGTGCAACCGGGCTAGAGGCAGGAAGTCAGAGTGAGGGAGAGACAGGAGTGGAGCAACAGGTAAGATAGAGTAACTCATACGAGTAGATACTTCATGAGAGTCCACAAAAAAAGTTGAAAATTTTAATCTTTTGCTTGTAGTAAGTGTAGTTCAGGGGCATTGAGTGACATTGTAACTTTTCCTTCTAGGGAGTTCAGACTAGGGACACACAGCTGAGAGACTCTGAAGTCAGTGGACAGAGAACAGAGCCAAATCAGCCACATCCAAAATTCATAGACCCTCAAGCTCTAGCCAACAGAACTTTACATTTCCAAGGAAAGTGGTACAAGGAATTTCCCTGGCTACATTATGATGCAGTGAAAAATGGCATTTTGTGTTTTTATTGCATGGCAATTTACCAGGACAAACTCACACCATTTGGTGCAAAATCCGAACCCGCCTTTATCACTTCTGGATTTAAAAATTGGAAATTTGTACATAAAGATAAACTTGATTTACTGGACAAGAAGTCAGTTTGCAGGCAATTTGTGGCTGCAAATGAAAGGCGGAAAAAACATTTTGGCTCTTTTGCCTAAGCCAGTGTTTACCATCCTTTTATGTTTCCGGCACATTTTTGGCGAATTATAAATGCATGGCTGTAAAGTGCAATTGTTCAGAAGCACAGAGGTGTTGATCTCTACCTAGGGTTATGTGGCCTATAATCTCTGTGCTAACTGCTTTTCCAACAGTTAAAGCACACTGTAGTCAGTGAGTTAAAAAGCTTGTCTATTAAATGTGTATTTATTGTTGGTAAATATTTCTTCATTTTTGATTTGGTTTAATTAGTCATACAGTTCGACAAACTGAATAAGCATATTTTGATTGATTTTCTTTTCTTCTTTTACTTAATGTTAAAAGTGTGAATAATTTGTTCACTACATTGTCTGTGAGGGCTCTTTCATCTCAGAATTTTGTTTAATCAAAGAGATGGTTCTATGGTCAGTCAACCTATATAAATTCATTTTTGACCATTATTGCAAGTTTGACAAAATAAAACATATCAAACTTTGCACTTGTGTGGCCTACTGAATTGTTTTTAATCCAACTGAAATATTTGATTTTCTAGTGTGTATGCGGACACTAAATATGCCAAGGGCTGAAGCCCTTGAAAGACATCTCCCTTTGCTTAATAAAAGACTCCAGTCATTTTGTTTGGTGATATGCTCACATCTTATGAACAAATGCATTATGTAAATTTTAAATGCATTATTTTTGCAAGACACAATTTATAAAGGAATAAAGTAAAAGATTAAATAGCCTTTTTTTTAAGTAGCGTACTTAAGATATATTTCTGTTGAATATTTACGAATCTCAGATTTCCGACATGTGTCCCCCCCAATTGTAAACTTATTCCTACGCCCCTGCTTTTGTGTGTGACTTTCCCCAAAGGATCAAGCTTTGGTTTCGTCAGACGAAAACACATTCTCTCATTAAGGTTTCAAAGATTTTAGCAAAGCCTAAATGTTTCGCTCGGAAGAAAAGCGTTTTGTCTCGTAAACCTTACTCCGTGGAGAGTAAACACGAATGTCAAGTTAAAATGCAACCAGCATTTTACTGAAATGGCCAGAAATTCCTGCAGCCTTTTCAGTGTTACTCTCAACCTCTTGGCAACCTCATTGACTGTCTTTATTATGCCATACAGTTTACAGTCATGTGAAAAACTTTGAATACTCCAAACATTCAGTGGCCTCAAAAGAAATGCTCACACATCATCGTCTAATCTTTATTTATCCTTGGCGAGGGGAAAAAAACCAGATTTTTTTGTAGATAAACACAAAAACATAACCTGGATTTTTCTTTATTAAGCAAAAGATACCAACAAAATTTTTTATTTTTAACTGACACTTTACTCTTGCTCGGTTGAAACAACTTCAGAAAGTTGCTACTTGTAGCCATGAACCAGTTTCTTGGTCAGTCTGAGGAAAGTTGGTCCCAGTCTCTGACTCGGCCCAGGAATTTCCTTTTTTTGTTTCTTTTTTTTTAATGCTTGTCCATTCGTGGATTTCTTTCTGTCCATTTCTTCTTCAGCTTAATTTTTTTTTTACAGCTGCTCTCACATTTTCATCAAGCTCCCTCTGATATGCTTGAAGAAGGGCCAGCTCTTTGTTGCAGGAAAAAAAAAAATCCCCAAACCATGACGCTTCCACCTCAATGATTCACTGTTGTTATGAAGTTCCTTCCCAGAATGCTGTAGTCGTCTTCTGTTTTTGGCTCCAAATACTTCAGTTTTACACCGATCTGTCAAAAAAAAAAACCATTCAAAACGTCCTGGTCTTTGGGTACATTTTCTGTCTACATTCTTTCTGTCAACCTTTTAGTTGAGCCTGTGATGTCCTGTGGCTTCTCGGAGAAAGAGGAGCAAAAGATAACTAAAAATATATAAATGATTATTGATAGGTAAACAAAGATATTGTTTAAGCGACTGAAAGTAGTTTCACTGTTCTGTATTTGATTCATATGCTTTTAGTCAGGTTGCACTCTGTCATCTCTGCTTCAACAATCATTGTTTGCTTTGCTTGACTTTCTTTAGCACTTTTCTACTTGTAAAATTGGATTGTTTGTTAATTCCTCTCAGATGCAGTTCAGATATTTCCATTTTTTCCCCACACTAAGTCAGTCTCTGAACCAGCGGAGACAGAACGGACACATCTGCAGCAGACATGCAGATGCAGAACTGATGATTACTGCAGGTAAAATCACTTATTACTGTGCTGAAAATGAGCAGCTGCAGCCGGCAGCGGGGACAACAGTATTTTACCAGGACTTGGTTTTTTTTTCTTCTTCTTTTTCTTTTTTTTCCCTGTGACTGGAACGGTCCAAACATTTCTCCAGGTCAGCATATTGATTGTCCTTTATGCAAGAAAAATAAGTGTGACAGTACACAACTGGCACTTTTTGTCTAAGTCTGCAAATTTAACAAGTTTCACTTTTCGGTGTACTGCTTTTTGACCAAAAGAAGAAAAAAAAAGGTGTCTGTCCTAGAGAGTTTCAAACTAAGCCAACCTCTTTAAATGAGGTATTTACCTTTCACTCTAAAAACGGGGGGAAAAAGACTGAAAGAAAAAAGCCCAAACCCGCCTGTTTGCTCTGCAGCTGTTTAGTCAGGTGAATAAGCTCTAATTAGGTCTTTTTCTGCTTAGTCTGTGTGTTATTTGTACTATAATAGAGCTATAAACTTTTTAAAGCTGTAAGAATGTCACACTGCCTGTGCTCCCAACAAGAAAAAGATGTGACTTAAATTGGATGCCAACTAATTTGCAAAGCTGACTGGTGGTCTGACAGATGAAAAGATGCAGAGTCAGAATCTTCACTTGATGGCAAACAATTAAAGCTCCCTAATCAACTGGTTGCCATAAAGACTTTTAATGAACCACTTTACAGTAATCTCGCTTTACAAGTTTGCCTCAATGAGCTGAGATGTCGAGACAGGCCTACCCATCCGGTCACGGGAAAAAAATCCCACAGAAATAAAGGCACGTTTTATGAGAACAAGCTGAGTCCTAACAGGCAAGCGTTTCCCACCCAGCACACGAAGGAAAACTCACAATGAGCATCGCGACAGCTGGTAAAGGTTTTGGAGGCCGGCAGCAACTTATTCATATGTTAAAAGACAGAACATTCGACTGGAGAGCAGAAGGGGGAAATGCTCTCAGTGCAGAGGGCAGACGTGGGGGAGAGACAGTCGGGAAGCCATCTTTTCATACCCGAAGTCCCTGCGGAATAGAGAAGCAGTGCCAACTTGTAAAAAAAAAAAAAAACATTTTATGTGCTGGTGCAAAAGTTGTTAAAAATCCCAACAAATTCCTGCCAATCAAGACTGGGATACGGTCTTACCCTCGCTGAGAGTGATTCAGCCGGGTTTTTGTACTGAAAAGCACCATTAGTTCATTGACAAATCCCTTGCTGAGAGAAAAATGAAGCCAGCACTGAGACGGCCTGAGTCACAGCAAACGGACTGGTTTACGGCCACTCTCTGGCTCCAGGACTGATGTTCAGAGAGATGCTGCGTTCAGAGATGCTGCTGCGGACTGATCCCAGACACGAACACAACCTTCTCTCTCTCTCATTTGATCTTTTCCAGACTCACAGACTTGACAGTAACGCCCGTGCGTTTCTTGTGGGGGTCTGGAAGCCATCAAGAGCAGTTCTGTTTGGGTTACCTTCTGCTTTTCTTGTGATGGTGTACAAAGCCACGGGAAATGAAAAGTTCAATCTAATTCTGTAACAAAACCGCCCTAGGCCCCGCGCAGTCTAAACCAGGACAAAATTGTGCACAGACAGAAAACATGTAATCTTATTTGTCTGTCAAGTCCCTTGCAAAAGTCTTAATGGCTCTTGAATTATTTCACCACAAACTTCAATGTATTTCAATTGGATCTTATGTGACAGACTAATACAAAGGAATGATTAACTGTGAAGTGGAAAAGAAAAATGTTTTTTAAGTTTGTGCTTCTGTAATCAATCCCTTGCACTCTTGATTCCCCTACATAAAATCCACTGCAACCAACTGACCTTATTAAAGACACGTAATTAGATCGAAGTGCCATTTAGGACACAGCTGGACTAACCTAACAGATGTTTCCTACTGGTCACAAATGTCTGCTCAAGAAGATGTCCGACTGGGGTCAGAGTTCAACTTTCTACGGGAACAACAACTCTTAACATCCAACCAGAGCTTCAAAAGTGTTTTATTTTTTCTTTTCAACAAATGATGGACAAGATGTAAATTTGTAGATGCTCAAAAGCCATGGAGCTGAAGTTGCAATGAAAAGTGTTTTTTTTTTTTTTTGTTTGTTTTGCTTTTTTCCATTTTGCATTGATAAAGCCACCACAACATAAAGCTTTTGATCATAATGAAACGGAGGATTTTAAAAAGTACAAGGGCCGTGGATATGTTTGGGAGGTATTGTACTGTTTGCATTGAAACTCTTCTTTTCATCAACTATGATGTGAGATAATTTAGCTAATTTAGCACCAGCCTCCACATTATGCAGAAACAAAGCATTCCAGGGCTTAGCTCCAGCCTTACAGGGGTTTTCTGCTGCGTCTGTCAGGTCGTAATTTCGTTTTACCCGCTTTACTCTGGAAGAACACACTTCTAAGCAAGTCGATTCTTGTTGGTTGAGCAAAAAAACACTTTCCTTTATTTTCAGAATTATTTTTCCTTTGTGCCCTGCCAAGCAGGCCTAATGAGTCACTCAGGAAACAACACCTGCCATTTGGCCGCGGCTTGCTTCCCTTTCATCTGAACGAGTCCCCAAATGGCTGATTCACACAAACGCTTTAATGAACCTTCAAAAGTAATGGCTGGACCTATGAGCAGTTCGACACAAAGAGGCCAATAAAATATCTTGCTGCAGCGTTGGCTTTAATGCAGGCAAGAGAGAGTCCTTGTTCAGACTCAGGCAATAGCGAACACGGACAGCTGTGTGAAATATAAACAGAAATGTAATAATTATATAGATTTTTTTTTACAGCTTTCATGGTATGAATTGTGTGGAGGTTTTTTGTGTGCCAAATGAAAGTTGCTCAGTTGGTCATATGGGAGTTTTATTCTTAAATAGGTGCTTATATATTTTTTTGTTTGTTTTGAGTGTGATTGGGAAGGTGTTGCCTTTACTGCTCTCTGCAGTTTTCTCTCTCCCCCGTATGTTTGTCCAGGTGCACACGAGGTGTACGCGTTAAAGCCACTTTTATGACTGAGCGCTCAACCAGTTTTGGTTCTTGGCACACCAGCGCTGCCGCCTCTGTGCTGAAAAAGGAAAAAGGCAGAAAAGGTTTGGGACAGAAAGCTTAAAAAAAAGGGATCTGAGCAGCGAACTGAGTCAGTGAGAAACTCAAACGATGGTTTTCAGCTCGACCGGAGTAATTCACAACGTCTGAAGTGTTACTAAGTAACTGTGCCATGTGTTGCAATATCGAAACATGAGTTCACTTAGAGCTTATAATTGAATTTGCAGCAGATGCTTTGCTGTTTTAATTTGTGGCTTGAACTATTTGATAACAAGAATAACTAATACTCACTGTATATTTTTGCAACATTACTCAAGCGCAGACTTTACTGTACTTTTGTGGGATCTTAAGGGATGTAACAGCTCGAAGTCTGTCAGAAGAGATGGAGTGCATTTGTGAACAGCTGGTTTTAAGTCTTGACCCAGGTTGAGCTGAACTTTGACTGGGCCATTCTAATTATGACCATACATTGATCTACACCATTTCACCCCCAACAACATGGTGCTTCTACTACCATGTTTCACTGTGGAGAAAAAAAGAAGAATTTATATACTTTTTGCCACACATAGATCTCTGGATGACGGCCAGAAAGTTCAGCTTTGGTTTCATCAGACCAGATCGTCATCTTTCACAGGGCTCCTGTCTCTAAATGGCTCTTGGCAAACTACAAACCGAGCTACATGTGGCTTTCTTTTTGGCACCATGCAGGCTAGATTTGTAAAGTGCAAGACTAACGTCTCAGCAACAGATTCTCTCACGTGGGTTGTAGATATTTGTTGCCCTTGACAAAGTTATGAGCATCCTGTCTGTTTCTCAGAATATTTGTCAGACAATCTTTGCCGTTTAAGGCGAGTAAAGTGTTCAATCCTTGGGATATTGTGTGTTTCTTGGTTGGTTCATTATTGTTCTCTGCCAAACACAGTTATACGGTTTGGGTTTGCTGTTGGATCAAAGTGCAGACAGAAACTTGGAATTATCACTGAACACATCTTTAATAGAAATGAGGAACTTGGAGCTGCAGCAAACAGGCCAAATGATGGAGGGAAATCACAGAGTAGATCACAGAATACCATGGAGAATAATCCAAACGGAAGAGCTTACATAGTGTGGGAGAGGTTGAAGTGACAAAGGAACCAGAAAAGCTGACTATAGGTGAGTAGCTGCAGCTGGGGAAGATTACAGGCAAAGTGAAATTAGGAGATAAAAAGTAGATAAGAAAGCAGGCTGACTGGGGAAGATAAATAGAACAGAGTAATGAGAGTAATGAGCATAAAAGATCTGAAACTAACATAAACTATAACTAGACAGAACAGCAATAAAAGGAACTTAAAGGAACTTAAAATAAGAATATACCAAGACTCAAACAGAGGAAAGAATTGATCTAAGAGGATAAACAGAAATCCTGAAACTTTAGCATTATAGCACTCAATGCTTCATAGAAAAAAAATTGATCAAATTTCTTCCACCTTTTAATCCAGCTGGTTGTACTGTATATTTCATTTTAAGGTGTCTCTGTTAAGCGGGTTGATTGGAAATGCATATCATACTTTTCGGATTTATCGATAACACGCATTGATAATTTTCACTTGTGACGTGACAAAAAAAAAAAAACACAACCTGAAAAGATTTGTGTGTTTGGTCAAAACGCAAGAAATGCTGACAGAAACCATCAGGTCGGTAACTGTCTGCGTGAACGGGTCTGGTGAGAAGGTGAACAGAGGCGGCCTCTGAGGAGCGTAATAAAACCTGACCTGTGGGGCCCGCTGGGGAACGTCTGTGCCAATCCAAACATATTCATTTCTAGAAGTGTGTCAGCAGGTTTGTAGTACACCTTCGCTACGCCGCATTCCTGTTGTAAACGAGCATAAAGCTGAGGATGTCGACTTATCTTATAAATTTTAAGTATAATATTGTCAGCAGGTAATGATTTTATTTTAATTGTTTATATTTCAGTAGAGTTGTAGGTTGGGGATATTCGATCATGCCAACCAAAACACCAACCAGCGGAGCTCCTGTTTTAGCAAAGGTCTACTGGAGAAAGCAGAACATGGTGTCAAGAATAAACATAATTAAACCTGAAACCTCCAGGACTACGAGGACAGGAGGCGAGAAACGAGGGAGAGAAACTTACACCGACTCATAGAGGTCAGAGCAACGTGCAGTAGGTGCACACATCTTTTGCAAGTTTTATTGATTTAATTGCTTTGGTCTGTGGTGACTGGAGTTTAAGAGATGAATCGAAACTGGCCACTAGATGTCTCCTGTCACTGCTGACTTCCACAGAAAGAAATGCTTGATAATTCTGCAAGATTTAAAGTGCCCCAAAGTGCAGTTTGACAGACGAATGAGAGACAGAGATGAATGCAAAACTTAGAAAGGCTTGAGAAGAGGCAAAAAGAAAAAAGAACTTATCCTAAAATTCTGAAGTAAATTCTTTTAAATTTGTGGGGAAAATAAAACTTCTGCTTTTCTTAAATTAGCAAAACAGCCACGGTCTTCGAAAGACTTTCCAAATCTCTTTGTGCAGTTGTTTCCAAACTGCTGTGTGGTTTGAACTGTTATGTGCAGCACCACATTCATCCTTCATCTAATTACATTTTGATAGTCACATAAAATATGAAACATGGCAGAAAAACCAAAGAGGCTACAGCAAATAAAAATGCTTTTTTTCTTCTTTTTTTTTTTTTTTACTATTCTTCTGTGCAGTATTAAGCTGAGAATTTTTTGTCCATATGTTAGTCAAAGGAGTGTTTTTGTATGACTGCATGAGTTTATATTTAAAAAATCATTTGTTGTAGGCGTATGCTGCTGATACTGACAGACGTGACCAAATGTAGGAGAAAAGTACAAAAACAGTTTTGTTTGACAAGTTCAAACAAAACTGAACTTGTCTGACAGACAACTGAACTTGGTAGGTTGGATAGCACTTCTCTATCCAACCCTAACAGGTCTCTTATTGACAGTTTTTAAATCAGGATTGTGCTTCATGTGACTATCTAAATTATGATTTACCCGTCTTTCTCATGTCCTCTTGTCCTGTTCTTTCTTTTAGTGCTGCTCTGCACAGCCACGTCTAGCAAAAAGCCGTCTTTTTCACTGCAGCCAATCCTTCTGCTCATTCCACTGCCAGGTCTTAAACAAAGTTAAGGAAATACCAAAACCTCCGGCTCTGCCAGTCGGGATTCTGTTTCATGCCTATTCAGTTGTTCCTGAATACATTTCTGTGCAAATGTCACTGGCAAATACAAATTCACAGGAGTCGGTTCATATTTTTGATGTCTGACCCACTCAGACACAAGCCAGGTGAGGTGACTTTCAGAAATGAATCCGGGCCGAGATCCACCTCCCCCCTCCTTTTGGACGGAAAACGTCAGGGCGTGGTGTGAGAACCTGTCGCCCTGCCAGCCTGCAGCCGCTTTGCACCGCTCCTGCATCTTAATGGCCTAAATTACAGCTGCGCTCTTCATGCCTGCTTTGGCAGATGAGGGCAGGGTGGCCTCAGACACTTGAAGGAGGCTGATTACTCCCGGCGGCAGTTAAACCACGGCTGCTGGGTAGAGAAACAATCCTTCTACTTTCGGGGGACTGGTTTGTTCATGGATACCAGCACCGCTGTCATCTCTGGAACCAGGCCAAGCATTTAGGGTGTGGACTTGTTTTCATGGCACTAAATAGCTTTATTCTGACAATCTGGCATGTCTACCCTAAACAAAGATGGCGATGAGCTCATGAAATGGCTGGTGAGGGGTGGTGGGGGGGTGCTAGGTTTTTAGTTACCTCCCTTTAGGCAATGAGTAAAGTCTAGATCAGGGTGGCACTGGGTGGTGAGTAGAGGTGGCTTTTGCATTAGTGGTGCTGTGGGCAAACCGCTTGTTCTCCAACACCCCACACAGAAGCCCCACCCTCTACCGACCCACGCATAACCAAACACACACACACACACACACTCCATTGACAAAGTGTGCTTTGAAATAAAAACAGTGGCTCGCATTTATGAGTAACTCACCAGGGACGTTAAGAGACTAGACAGAGAGACAGGCCGACTCACTCAATTAGTGAATCAATCAACCTGGTCATACCTCGGCCTCAGTCGGTGCTTGTCCAGTCTAAGAATTAGTGATTTTGAAACAGAGGTAATTAAAAATACTCCAAATTATTTTAGAAGAGTAATCACCCCCTGTTTAAGTGGATCAGATCCTAACTTCATTATCAGCCATTGTGCAGAGCCAAACAAAGTGCTAAATGCACACACATGGGATTGACATCCACTCCCTATTGACTGAATATGCAAACAAACAATAGAAAACTCATGAACAGCACAACTTGAAAATGACTTTTTTTTTTTTTCAGAGCACTCTTGGTCCCCCACCATGCTGTGCCGCCCTGGGTGAAGAGCCATATGACGCACCAAAAGCCACCAATTTTGTTAATACATTTTGTATATGAGTCAACACATTTGGGTCACATCAAGATCACGAATGTAGTCAAAGGGCTGCCTTGAGACACAATGCATTGACAAAACTACCCATTAAGAACCTGTTAAATTATGAATAAAAAGCCGTCTCTGCATTTGGTGAGTACTTCTTGAAACTAGATATTTAACATCTTTTCATATTGAAGTATTATTGGCAGCATATAGGGAAAAAAATCCCTCTTTGATTTATTTATTTAAGTTTATTTGATCGGGAGAGACACACCTCGACATAGACAAACTGAACAGAACAGCAGCTCCATGTTTGGTCATAGTGCTAATAGCAACAGCTAATTGTCCCTAGACAGGCTTTTAAACTGACTGATAAAACAATATTTAAGCGCACAGATGTTATCTTGTTATGTGTTCCTCTAGAGTCTAGAGGGCCACATAAAAAGCTATGATGGGCCGGATTTGGCCCTCGGGCCTTGAGTTTGACACATCATTTAATGGGTTGGTGGAACAGATTTCTTTTTTACAATTATTTTTAGAGTAAGTGGTACTGCTTCAACTTTTAACAAAACCTCTTCATGAATGGATCAAATCAAAGAAGTGCATATTTCTCATGCCTGGTTGTATTTTACTGACCTCGTTCAGCATCGTCGACCATTCCCCACAAACGGGATGAAAACACTTGGAAAAGACGACACTGCACAAGAGGACGTGGATAAAAAGAGGGTTGAAAAGTTTTTAGGGCCCAGACTACATGTATGTTTAGGCTAAATCTGGACAGGACACATGTATTGCTCTCATATCTCATCATCACCCCAGACTTCTGGTTTAGCATTTATACGAGTTCAGTCTGGTAGACTGGTAACCAAATTCTTTGCCTAAATTAGGTTTTTCATGTCGCGACAGCTACTCCTTCTGTAGTCCTGCAGCAGATGGCTGTCTGCACTGTCCTCACTGAACCACATGCAAGACGCCCAGGAAAATTGGTGGCAGCTGTTCAGGTCCTCACCGATCTGGAGCGGATCTCAAACTGACTGGGGTTTTTTTGCTTTGTTTTTTGGTGATTGAGCAGTTGTTGCTCAATGTGTCTTTAAATACGATCTGTCTCTTTGTCACTGCGTCAGTTTGGAGAGGAATACGGACGACTGGTGTGGCTTAAAGATTGCATGTTGGACCACAAGCAGGCCTTCTTCCTGTCTCTTACAGGATGTTGGGCATCCTGTGTGGAAGCAGCTGAGAAGGGTGCTGGGCTTCAAAGGCAGCGGGAAGTTGCGAGGGGATGGACAGAAGTCAGCAGGACAGGAGGGAGGGGGCTCACCAGACTCTGGAACGAAAGGCCTTCTGACATATCAAACCCTGTAAAACCCATAGATGCTAATAAATCATTTTTCACAGATCTCTGCAGACAGAAGTAAAAAAAAACAAAAAACGTTTGTAATTTCAGAAATTCATTGGACACACACAATGTGCAATTCTTTACTCTTCTGAATGTCGAGTGGGTTCAGTTTCCTCCCTACAGAGCCTTGTTCTGTTCACAAGGGTGGGAGCTGTCTGAGAGACACTTGCAAATCTTGACTTGAGAAGTATGTGCAGTTGGTTGTGGGAGACGTCCCCTGTTCCACTGGCATCTGAGTCACGGCATAGTGAGCAGCAAATGTGTCGAGAGGCATGCATGCAGCACACACGCGCTCGCGCAACTAGCACCCGGACAAAGAAGCCAAACAGATAGAGCCAAATAGACGGAGAGATCAAACAGCTCAAAGTCCAGCATGCGTCTGGGTGAAAGTAAAAGAAAAGTTCAGAGAGGAGAAACCAGGTAATTATCACTTCAGAAGAAGAGACATCTTTGCATGTAGTGCAGGAAAGGCCTTTTCTGTCATCCACATGTGTTTGACATTAGCCACCCTGTTGCCAACGTTGGTGGAGACTTTCAGAGACCACTTTGGGGGCCTTGTTGAAAGAAGCCCGAGGCACAAGAAAGTCTATTTATAGACCCTGGATCACAGCAGGCTGCTGCTTGTTAGTTGGGTTCATTATGAGAGGGATAACATGAGAGGAGGACACGGTGCTCTACAGTAAAACCACCCACACTTTCTGTTCATGTGAAGGGTTCCAGTCTAACATAGATACTCTTATGATCCACTGTTTTTTAAAAAGTAACTGCATGGGACACAGCAACCTGGTTAAAAATGATTTTATTAATTAGGTAGATTTTGTTTTAACATGTTACTCTTGCTTTCTAGCCATAAACAATTGAAGTTACAGTCAATTTTGGTGGTGTAAAGTTTGTTGCTAAGTTTTGCTTGACTCTTGGCGTGTTAGATCACGGTCCTCATGGAGACATTTTTAAATTATCGGTATTGTCTCTGACTAAACTTCTCGATTCCTGCTGTTTGCGATTTTGCCGTACACACGGCAAACTGTGCAGCTGCAATTTGCAATGCAAATATTGCCTGCCTTCTGTCACCACCACGGCTTGCAAAATTGTATTGTAGTTGGTACAAAGAGTTTTGTTCAACTAACAGGTCTTCTTGTGAGAGAAAAACACAGCAGATGTGGTTTTTAGAATAATTTAGAGTTTTGAATCCTGAAAATATGTCCTGAGAGTGGACCTGAACAGAAATATTCTATCCTGGAAACGAGAGCAGCTCATGCTCTTTGGATAACATAGAACATACACTATACCGAGATCTGATGTGATTAAACTTGTGTGAACCCTTGACTGTTTCAGTATTTTTCAACTGTGCTGTTCAACTGCGCGAGAGGTTTCCATAAAAAAAAAAAATCCTGAACAGCTGAAAATGGTCTTGTGTCTGTATGTTCTTTAAGACTTCATGAGTAACATTGAACCAACAATCTGAATTTTTTTTGTTAGTATTTTAGAAGGTTGCTGTGAATAAATCAACTTAATCTTTAAAGTCGCCAAGCTCCAAAAAGCTCAAAAGCAGAGCAAGCTTTAAGTAGCAAAAAAAATATTTATTTGCACGTAATCAACTGGAATTGCAGAGAAATATATTACAAGCTGAATTATCAACAGGTCATATCAAAACAGTGTATACTAGAAAATGTCTTGCATTTCAATTAATTGTTCCTCTTTAAGAATGTAAGACTGTCCTCAAGAAGCTTATTTAGGACAAAATGTCTCACTCTGTCAAGCAAACAGACACTGCAGAATGTGGACTGTGGGTTTCCAAGCAAATACATGATTTAATGTAGTATTATGCTTAGACTCTGAAACTGTAAATACTCCTAAAGTACTTCAATGTCAGTATTTGGGACAAATTATTGTTCAGAAAATCCTCATTTAAAAGTGAAACTCTGTGAACTTCAGAAATATAAAATATTAATTTATCTCCCAGATAACATGAGAAATCACCCAGCAACATTTTGGTATAAAAATACCATCTGTAATTCAATGCCTTTCAGATAATACTTGATAATAGTACTTTACATGTATATTCAAAAAGTTGAGTAAATAAATGACTTGTGTAAGTGACTATAATTTGCATGAATGCATTACAGTACAGATGCATTATCACAGCATACAGAATTTTCTAAATTAACCTGAACTACTGTATATGATCATAGTAATAGCTAAAAGATACATTTCAAACATTTATTGCTCTAACAAAGCTAAACAGGCTACATCAGCCATGACATGTTATCAGCTTACAGCTGCGTCAGCTATAAATTGATATTTAACCCTCCTGTTATGTTCCGGGTCAAATTGACCCGTTTTAAAATTTACAAATTTAAAAAAAAAAATAGAAGCATTTTTTTTGCATGAAACGTTTTCTATTTGTCTTAATAGGTGCACTCTAGACATAAGTTGAAAATTTATTCATTTTACACATTTGTACCAAACCCTAGGTCTACTTTTTACATCGATACTGTTCGGGTCAATTTGACCCGGCAGTCAGGTTAAAGTGCAAAAAAAGATTTTAAAATGTCCAATTCTATATGTTTCCTTGCAGTTATGAACCATATTTCACCACACACACACTCACACACCAACACACGCAACCACACACACACAAGCCCACTTTCTCACTATTCTCTTTACTTCACTAGGAAACTGCGAGAAAGCAGGTGTTCACACAACCTTTGACGGGAATCTTTTCTGTTCCTGTGGACAAACTCCACCCACACTGAGTGGACACTCAGCAGAAGTGGATGAAAACATAAATACTCTCTGCATGACTCATTTATCTTGATTTTAATCAGCGGGTCAATTTGACCCAGAACAGTATGTGTGTCTCAAGTTCAATTATAAAGATCACCCTTTGGTAAAAAAAAAAAGTATAATATAAAATAATTTACCAAAGGTCAACTTCAAGGAAATTATTGTTTTTTTGTGTCTAGGTTTTTTTCAGTGGACATTAAAAATCTAAATTCCATTTTTTATGTCCAAATGAGTAAATGAGCAGGTTGTCGTCATTGATCCTTAATTTCTGAGAAATAATAAAACATCATTGCACAAATATTGATTGAAATGGTTAGTATTGGAGTTAATAATCAGATACAAAAATGTTTTGGAGGAATTTTTTGGTTTCTGACACTATTGCATGATTAAACACTCCCTGGGTCAAATTGACCCACGAACATTTTTGCTGTACCCTAGAAACGAACATAACAGGAGGGTTAAAATAAGCTAAAGAAAAATGTTTTGCGAGGATTAAGGTGCTAAATAGTTTGCCATGAATCGGTCTGCACAATGCCAGATTAAAATATGCAGTAATAACATGTAATACATTCAGATTGAAACATTTACTGCTGTGATGTGGTGCAGCTGAAATATCTGTCTGAACTATAATTTGTCTGTGGCTCCAACATGGAGGAATACTCTCTCCAGCAAAAAACCAAAGAATAACAAAAATGCTCCTGGTGTCAGAATCTCCTCGAAATCTAGATCCTTCCAGGGTGTCAATATGGCTCGCAAAAATGTGCTGAGCTCCTCTCTGGCCAATTAAAGTGGAGGGAGGAGGGTGGATGTGTCTATGTGTGGTTAAACGTTTTCTGTGTGAACACGTTTCCATCTGTGGGAATCTGTATCTGTGTCACAGTGGGGGCTTAGGATGAGTCAGTGAGACCAGAATGTGAAGAAAGGTTGGAGACAAAACAGGAAGAGCTCAGTCAGAGAAGGCTTTCCCCAGGAAGCATTTAAGTCTGTTATATTTTCATTCAGAACTGTAGGATTTATCTGCCTACTCATGTAGCAAAATGAGACCATTTTAAGCCGTTCTATTTGCTATGCTTTGCACAGGTCATCCATCAGTCCGCCTTAGGGTTAGGGTTGGGGTGACTGTGTAATATTTCCTTTGGATTAAGATAAATGCATTTATTTGCATTATGTAAATCACTTCTGAGTCCTATTCCTTAGATCTGGGAGTGGAGATTAATGACCTCAATTTTGTTTCACAGGTTTTACTCAGAGCAGCAGCTGTTCCTGCCCAAGGTTTCTCCAAAACCAGAAATGTACCAAAACAAACAAGGTACAACAAATGAACAAACCCCCACAGACCCCATTAGTGAACACGCCATACCTAGGTACAGCTAAGTTGCCATTACTGAGGAAGTCTCAAAGTAAGCTGTAAGTAGCTGCTTAAATATTTTCAATGACGTGTCAAAACGTGATTGCAATTCATCCAGCCTCTAAGAGAGTGAGAGAGAATCTGACCTTCAGAGGATAACAGAAAGGCTAATAGTGTTACTGCGGAGCTATCATAGAGATCCTGTATTTAAGAATATTGGCAGAATTTTAATTAGAAAATGGCCTTTTCTTGAAAAGCCCTCTATCAAGTCCAGAGGACTCCAAAGTACTTCACCCATTCACACACATATTCACACTCCAGCAGTTTTATAGCTAACTGCAATAATCGCTAACATCAAAAACCGTCTGACATTTCAACTCTGTAAACATTTTGCCCTTTTTCTTACGTAAGTAAAATCCTATTTTACGTTGTGACGTTGCTTCTGCTTCTAAAGATTATTTGAATTGCTAGAGCAACATTTTACATGCTGTTCTTAAAAAACAATCAAGGTCCTCTGCCTCCTCATTATGGACCTGCTCTGCCAGAAACAACCAATCAGAGCCAGGAGGAGAGTCTTGGCGCTGTCAATCATCCTTGTGTACATGCTGATCACACTCTTCCTCTTGCACTCTGCTATGCTATAGTTAGATCTACACAATGGAGTCTGTCATGACTGCTCAGGCTAGCTAGCATGGGCAGCGATGACGGAGGAAAGCAGTTTTCCTGAAATGGTAAGTTGTTTTGTTGTTGCTGAAAGGTTCTATACAAATTAACTTTGATTGATTCTCTGCCATTAGCACATTTTGCAGCACATACACGATGTTGATTGACAACTGCTAAGACCCTCCTCCTGGCTCTGATTGGTTGTTTCTGACCAGGAGGTGCATTTCTTCAGTCAGTAATAGTAGTACAGGAAGGAGGAGCTCGACCTTTTCACAGTTTATCTCTCATATTATAATGTCACAACATGGTGACAGTTTAAACAAATATGTAAAACATATTTTTCTAAAAGTTACATTCTGCAGCTTTAAAATTAAAGAGGAATCTGCTGTGATGCTTCAAAACAGACACGGATCTCAACCAAAAACCACATCAGTACACACCAGTGCCTTGGTAAACTCTACAGCCACAACGCCTCATCACAACGAAAACAGGAAAACGTTGACTTTTTCAGTAAGAGAAAAAACTTGTTTGTGTGTAACTCTAACGCTCACCGATGCGCATAGCATGTCCACCTCATTAAATGTCAAGGAGCTTTCACTCACGCGGAAATACGAGACAAGGTCAGTTTTTGTCTCAAGAGGAAAATAACAGCAACTGCAATCAGGGATGCTGCTGAAAGACACAAAGACGGATTCACGGGGCGAACGGGAACATGTGCTCAACACATGGCGGAGCTTGAACAAAGTGAGAGCCACGGGCTGGAGAGGCCCACTGAGACTTGGCTACAAATAACCACCACACATCACTTGCATACAAGCACACCAGGTTCCTTGTATTCTCGCCCCAACCCTTCGAAGATTCACACTATAATTTTTTACAGGTGCTCCTCGGTGCGCGCCCCTGATTGAGTGCATGTGCCTGATGTGGTGATAAGGTATATCCGGCGCCTGCGTGTGAAAGTGCCTGCAGAACACCCAGAGAGCTCAGAGGACCTATTATAGCTAATTGCCTAAGTAGAGCTCAAACAACAGGAACTGCATAGCTGTCATTCAAAGACAGCAAACACGGAAACGACTCTTTCTGCGCGGCAGCCTCGCTCCGCTCCCTCTTTGCACCTCATCCTTTGTTCCTCTCTGATCGCTCAAATGTTTTAAAGGCTGGCTCTGGATCTCTGGGCTCCTTGTAAGATGACAGAGAGACTGTTGGAGTTGATTTAAGCTGGCCTGAACTCAGACTGCTGAGGCTGCTCTTTTCAGCTCCAGGGTTCCCCCTCCACCCTGTCTCTTGCTGTGGTATTGATGGAATCTTAAAGATGCTTAGAGCCAGATGTCTCAAACACAGAGGGAAACAAAGCAGAGAGGAAAAGGCAGACTGAAGGCCCACACAGGCCCTTTAACATGCTTCAGCTCTCTTCAGGCTCGCAAAGCTGGGAAGCATGTGTCCCTCTTATCAGGGACCTGAAGCTGAGCTCAGGTCCATCCAGGCAAGAAAGAAAATCTGGATGTTGTAGAACCTAAATCTGGCATTTTTCAGTTTGGGATACAGTGATTTAGTTAACGCACACACACACACACACTTTTGCATGGCTATCTTTGTGGGGACTTTCCATTGACTTCCATTCATTTCTACAGCCTAAACCTGACCCTTATCCTAACCAAAACTCAATTCACACCTTAGTCCTAAATCTGACCCCTGACCCTAAAACAGCGTTTCCCCTTGTGGGGAGCGACACAAGGAGCAGTTGGTCCTCACAACATAGTATATGTCAGAAAAATGGTCCCCACAAGGTATTAGAAACAAACGCGCACACACACACACAAAAATCTGTGTTTGTTTTGTTTACTTGGAGGGCTTGCAAAGGCATCCCATAAGGTACCATAAGGCTTTTAATGTTTTCATTGGAGTTTGAATGTAGGAAATCAACTTAAACTAGTTTGTATCTGTGAAGTGAAAGTGAAGTGGGACTTGGTTTTGATCCCCCCCCCCAAAAAAAAAAAAAAATTAACAAAGTGTGGTATGTAATTATTACCCGCCTGTTACTCTGATACCCCTAAATAAAATCCAGAGCAACCAACTCCCTTTACATATCACATAGCTAACAAATGGAGTCCATCTGTGTGTAATAGAACATCACAGGACAAACGCATCATGAAAACAGAGGAACACAGCGGATACGTCAGGAATGAAGTTGAGGAGTTGCTAGGCTGTGAAAAGAATATCCAAAATTAGTATTCAATTTATAATCTGAAAATGGAAAATTAATGGCATTACTGCAAAACTATCGAAAACGTGGCCTTCCTCCTACACTGACAGGACTGGCAAGGGAAGAGTTTGTCTGAGAAGAAGCTGAAAGAAAATCATATTAATCAACTTGCAGTGAAAGGCGACTCTACGAAATACAGACTGAACACACATATACACCAAACAAAACTTTAAAATCCATTTCAGTTTCCATCCACATTAAAAATATGCACTACTTTGTGTTTGTCTGCCACATAAAGTCCTATTATAATACATTTTGCACTTGCAGTTCATTTCAAGTAGAAGTATCATCTTCCTGCTCACCCAAATCTTTCCCAGTATCTGAAAATGTTCAGAACACAATCTGGATATTTTAAGGTTTTAAGGGAGCAAAACCACACAGTACAAGTTAAACACAAGATTTCTCTGTTGTCTTCTGAGACTACACCTTCTGAGTCTCCTGATCTTTTCCTCCCTGCCACAGCTTTGATTGTACAGGAAGTGCAGCTTTCTTCGGATTGGCCTAACATTAAGGTGTTTATTGTCCTAACCTCAAAAGAATCAGCAGTGTAGACACTGAGGAGGACAAAGTCCAGGGCGTCGGACCTAGAGGACATGGGAAGCAAAACAGAACCGGAGTGGATTGTATATTTGTTTAGTGTGGGATGTAAGGCTGCAGAACGAGACGATCAGACGGGCTGAAGGGAAGGAGACTGATTCCAGTGGACCGATGGTCCTCCACTTATGCCTGGGCACCTCATCGTGCTTCTCCCATCACTAGACGTCCTTCCCTAATTTAGGAAGTATCTGGCTGAGGTTTTGCGCAGGCATTCCAATGGCTTTCACACACAATGCAACATAAAATCTGCTCAGTGCTAAATTCTCCGAATTGCTTCGCCATATGTGTAAAATTAGTTGGCACGCAGAATGAAAAGAGCCCGCACATGGCACCTTCCTTGCCTTCGTACTGGAGCAATAAAAAGGAAAGTTAACAGCAAGTAGTGTGTGTTCCTCTTTTGTAAAATATCCTGCAGGGCCGTTAAAGTTCTTCACTTCTCCTCCACGGCAGTGAGAAGGCGAGGGCTGCAGGAATGTGGTCTGTGCACACACAGGCACAGAAAGGAAAACTCAGACGCACACAAAAATATAATAAAAAAGCTCAATATTTTAATTACATTTTTGTGCACAGACAACATATTTGTACATTTATGTTCTCAGAAATGAGAGTGCACCTGCCAAGATACACTGTGCTGCTTTTGACCACAGTTTAGAATAGCAGTGTACATGCAGACTGAGATAGAGTTTATATTATCTCTGTAAAACTTGCACTTTCTTGGGCTTTTTGAGCAATAAATCTAAATTCATAAAATCAAATTTGTAGTGCCATTAATTTTATACTAAACGCTCTTATTTCTTACATCTCGGCTTTCAATAATTATAAATAACCCACAAAAAGAGCCCTGCAAATAAAAACAATGAATTTCACATTTTTGCATGCCAGCGAAAGTGCAATTAAAGGTATGCAATCACAGCTTGCATAAACATCTACATATCATTGTATAATGTTATATTTTGAGTGCATCATATGACTCGGGTTGTGCTGTTTACGCTTGCTTTGTTAAAGTTGCATGAAGTCAGATGTGCTGCATAGAAAGAGCGGATAAGTGGATGATGTTGAATGAGGTGAAGTTGAGGGGAAGTGTGGTGTTGGGTGACGGAGACTCTGCGGACGTCTCACGTTACTCAGAGCGCTTTGATGCAGAGTAATATTTGGTCTGTAAGGAATTTGCTTATTTGTCTTTCGTTACTGTTTTAATCGCTGTGTCTCAGAGGCTTTTTGCAGCATATAACAGGACAGTGTAACGTCCGTCTGCAGGCTTTCTTACAGCAACAGGAGACAGTCAATTGGCCATGGAAACAGAGATTTGGAAACCATAACAACAAACTTGACTGATCGGCCCTTTTTACTGACATGATAAGGCTTATGATAGCATGGTTCCTGTGCGAATAAAGCAAAAACTTGTCAGGATCGCACTTGTCTCAGACAGAACTAGTGTGTGAGGGCTGGTGACGTCGGATCTAGTTTTCTAAGGTGTTCCACAAGGTTCTGTTCTTGAGTCACTAATATATTAAACGCTTATTTCCATTTTTATGCTGATGGCACTTCATGTACTCCATTATATCTACACATAGTCATGCACTTTGTCAGATCTAATAATCTTTTAACAATGTTTAAAGCCTTGAACGTTTAAACGTTATTGAGATAACCACTCTATTGTTTTCCAACTCAAAATGAAAGTCTTTGCGTCTCCCAACTGTAATGTTTGTCGACGACACAATAAAATACACACTTTTCTTTTAACTGTGTATATTTTTGTCTTGTATTTGTTGAGGCCTCTTGGGTAGGACTCCTTTGAATCTCAATGGGTTTTCATCCTGTTAAAATAAAGGGTGAAAAAGGAATATTGAGCATGTGATTGATTTTTTACAAAATGGCCCAATGATAACAAAGACGCATTATTTACCTAATGGTGTTGAACTCTTGAAACTGAAAGGGAAACTCATGGCTTCACTTGCTTTCTTAAAAATACAGCTGATAATTCACTTAAAGGCTCTCATAGAATATTAAAATTTAATTAGAAGATAATTCACCAAATTTACAGAGTGGATCTTTTCATACAAAGTAAATAAATCACCGATGCCACAAAGCAGAACTTTGTGACCTTGTGCATGCACTGCTCAGGATGAAAGTCCATCAGACGTGATGCACACACTCCAAAGACGGGACAAACGTTGATGTTCTGAAATAATAGACCTTCCATTCTCCACATAAAAGTTGTTTTTCAAAACGCCGGCATCCATAGTAGTTTGGAAAGATGCACAGTTGTACAATTGCACATCTGTTTTGCATAAAAGTGACACAGGCAACTCATTCTGAAATCAGCTCAACATAGCCAGAACTGAGCAGGTGAAATCTCATTATCTGAGAAAGATTTTGTGCAACAAAAAAAAAGTAATAAAGGTGTTTTGCATAGGCCACAGACCAATCCTTACTTGTTTTTTAAAAAAAAAGCATAGTAGGGTCCCCTTTAATTAAAATAAATGAAATTCAAAACCACTCTGTAAATAAAAGCGCTGTGCTGAGTCGCTGCAGGTGGAATTAATTGTAATTATTTTGAGACCACATTCAGCCTGAGCCAAGGAATGATCTGTCTCATTAAGCGCATAAAGGCCTCACTTAGTGACCGAGTACAGTAATGACTTGGAAAAAAAAAAAAAAAACTCAACGGGCCGAGCTCCTGTGCTGCTCTCCTGCTTTTCTCTAAAATGAAAGCCATTTGTCTTCCTGAAGAGAACCAGAGTACGATTGACGGAGCCTAGCGTTGGAACAACAGCCGTGCCCAGATTTGTTTCGCAGGCCGCGGCCAAAAAGAGAGTTAGACTTTTAATGGGAAAATTCTCCCTGTTAAATTGAAGTGGATTACAAGTGAAGCCAATGGGATAACGACTCTTTAATATATTTATCGTCCATGTCCAGAATAAGATGGAAAAGGGGAACATAAATAAATGGATTTATGAGGTGAATTAAAAAGTCTCAACAGTGCTCTGCTGTGAACATGTGTTTCGGTCAGCGTCGAAGGAAATAGGGCACATAAATTCCCCCGGGCTGCTGTCCAACTCAGATATAAACCGACGATTCATGCGTT
Source organism: Xiphophorus hellerii (assembly GCF_003331165.1). NCBI lineage: Eukaryota > Metazoa > Chordata > Actinopteri > Cyprinodontiformes > Poeciliidae > Xiphophorus > Xiphophorus hellerii. The sequence goes on along the minus strand of NC_045683.1, from coordinate 25,538,529 downwards.
TGCCTCCAAAGTTGCGCTAAACACAAGCAGGGCTACAAAACACGAGTGCAATCGAACTTCAGGAAGAGAAAGCTCGCTGTGTGGCACCGACGGAGACTTGCTGCTCGAAGATTAGAGCCGTGGCCGCTGATGAGGAGCCCAGCAAGGGGAGCCATGCATGACGAATCCTGAAAGCAAAGAAGACGGACAACCAAGAGGATTTAGCTGCTCTGGAGCAAAACAGTCTAAGAGGAAAGGGGTTGGGAGGAAGGGGACTTTAAAATCCACTCACTTCTGTTACATTAATCAGGAAGATCTTGAATTTCAGAACTTGAGCTCAAGCCACGGCCTTTCTGATGAGGTAAGCCAAGGTGAGGCCTTAATTAGACCTGGGACTGACAGTAGAAATGACAGACTTCTCCAGATAAAGGAGCTGACTGTTGTAAACCTTTTACTCCCACTATCTGATCAATCAGTTGATGTTGCTTCATGAGCTTGCGTGAGTTTCCAGCTTTTAACCCAGCTGCCCCACCGCTCTCAAATCTCCGTTGAATTTCGGGCTCCGGATTGGGCTGACGTTTCTCGACGCTTTCATGTCGGAGCTTGGAGACCGGAGTGGAAGTATTAAAGCTATTCAAAACATGACCCCAATTTATTATAAGTCATCTGTTTCCTATAAGAGCGAGGTAATTAATGGCTGTAGCTGGGGGAAATGAGAGGCTGAGCAGATGAGAGGCAGAGAGAAAATGGGAAAGCGGAGAAGCATTAGTGTGGCTTAGTCAATTAGAGGCTGGAAGGGAAGGAATACCTACTGGGACTTGTTTCACATCGGATTACTGCTCAAATCAGATAAGGCAGCTGCCTTCAAAAATCATTTGCACTTTCGCAAAGTTTTGGATTTAGATCAATTTGTGGTATTTGTTTGGTGACGGGGAGCGCGGGACGAACGCAGAAAGAGAGGGTGAGTTCCCTCTGTGTTTACTTCAACCTGGGAAGAAGAGCATATGTCTGTGTGCCTCTTATGATGGTAATTTTCCCCAATCCCTGCGAGATGCATGGAAATGATTAAAGGAAAACTGGCCTCTGAGGTAGCAATCAGCAGGAGGAGGGCTCAGCTTTCTTCGCCTGACATTTTTCTTGCACCTGGTGCATTTTGGGAGCAATTTTAGACAACAAAGATATGCAGCGAGGGATGTGTGCAGTACTCTGTCTGTAGTCGTATATTTTGTACACACACGTTTAAGCCAAAGATGAAGACAAAGAGGAACTACAGTGACTTCGAAGGTACTTCTTGAGTTTCTAATTAGAGATGGAAGATTTCTGAAAAGTGTGGCATGGTCAGATAGGGTTTATAGCAACCACTGCAGCTCTAAATGATTTCATTGTAGCTTTGACTGTATGTTTGCGGTCCATCCATCTTCCTTGCTGTAAAAAAAGCATTCCCACACATGACGCCGCCACCACCATGTTTCACCAGGCAGATAGTGTTTTCAGGGTGACAGCCTATTTCTTTTTTAGTTAATTATTTGTTTGTAAAATAGTAGTTTGCTTTGTTTTCTTTTTTTTTTTCCTGTAAGGTTGTCAATTTACTAAAATATAATTAATCTGATGGACGAAGGTTTTCTGTCAGAGTTTCACCTGCAGGCCAATAACTTCAATTTTGGTCTCATCTTGTTACTAAAGGTTAGTTTAATTGCGACCAAGATGTTTTGTGACTTCTTGGTTTTAGAAAGTTAAATATAAATGCCTGCCACGCTGTTCAGATTTTTAATGGGAAACATTTCTAAAAACAATAAATAGTTTTCCTTCCAATTCGCTGCTTTTTATTACGTTGTGTTACTATTTCACGTAAAAATCTAAGTAGCGAACCGTAAGGTTTGCACTTCTAATCATGAAGAAGCTCAAGGGCTATTGAGACATTTGCAAATCACAAGAGCTGGATGCCGTTCTGCAAGGAAAAGTCTGTCATACCTGGAGATTTTGGTTCGGCGAACCATCCGCCAGTTCTCTGGAGGAAGTCTTTGTTCTCTAACGATTTGTTCACCAGCTACAGTTCAGAGGCGCTCATAATCGGTAGAGTAGAGAGTGTTAGGCAGCAAAAAGAAAAGTATTTAATCTTGGTCCACATTTCCCTCAACAGACCTTTAAAAACCCACAAGCTGCACAACGTTTCACAGCTGCAGCTTTGTCTTTGAACGCTGCCTTCCAGGTACCGCGGCCAGCCTTTGCTTGTGGCGAACAAGGGGGCCGAGATTCCAGATGACGACTGATTTACTGACCGACCGGCCAAACATCCATTTTTACAGCTGGATCGGACAGTGGTGGAAAACTACAATAAATTTGGATGTTTGGTGAAACTGTTTATTAAAGACGTCTGAGGGCGTTCTTGCTAAAATAACATTAAAGTTCTTTTAAGTTTTGATGATTTCTTACATCCCCCAGCAAATGATTTATTATTCCTGATGTCAGACTTAGTAAATTTCCACTGAAGAACTGAAAGTTACTGCTGCTGCCTTGATGCATCATGTGGCAACATATCTGAAAGTCAGTGCACTTATCGAGAGGTATAATTTCACATTTTCAATTTGTCGTC